>NC_060073.1:103608581-103913893 GCF_922984935.1 Meles meles | reverse complement strand
TATGTCAGG
Source organism: Meles meles (assembly GCF_922984935.1). Taxonomy (NCBI): domain Eukaryota; kingdom Metazoa; phylum Chordata; class Mammalia; order Carnivora; family Mustelidae; genus Meles; species Meles meles. The sequence continues at coordinate 103,913,884 of NC_060073.1, read as the reverse complement.
ACAAGGGCCATGTCAGGGGATAAGCTGGGCTCGTCGAATGCCTTAGGTTATGGGACCACAGAATTAATTTGCAGGCAGGAGGTGACGGGTAAGATTCAATTCCTTTCTCCAGAGGGATTTCCCCACTGTGGTCAAGATAATACAAGAATAATTGTATTTACTGGATCCTGCCCGTGTGCAGGCACCAAGTACAAAATCCATTATTAGCTATTATCGTAGTGCCAAATATCCCTTATTCCATTTAATACTTTTGGCAGCCCTGTAAGGCAGATGGGATCATTCCAGGTTTAGAGATAAGGAAACCGAGGTGCTGAGTGGTTAAGGAATTTTCCCACAATCACGCCATCCAGAAGCGAGTTGAAAGCCAGGCCCGCCGGACTCCAGACGGCCCAGCCTTGCCCCCTCCACGGCCCAGCTTGTCTTGGGGGTGGGGGCATCAGACAGCGGGACTGAGCCGATCGTACTGGGCCTCCTATCCCTCACCCGAAGCCGAGAGCAGTGAGAGTGTCTCCTTCCTAAGCATGTCGTAAGGAGTAATTACGGCTGAGATTTATAACTCCAAATAGTTTCTGACATACGGTAATCGACCCATAAACATTAGCTCCTATTACTTTCTGATGCACGAGAACCCATAATTTTCTCGTCCTCTCCTCTCCCTGTGTGGCTGCGGAGCTGGGCTCGCACCAGTTTAGATAAGCGGCTGATGCTACTAGAATGGTAATTTTTTTCTGAGTTCCCTGAGCTCTCAAGCTGAGCTTCCTTCCCTCGACCCTCAGCTTGGGTGGGAAGCCGTGATAAGTGTCTTTGTTTTTGGAGAGGTGGGGATTTGTCTTCCTTTGCCAGCCACGCTTGGCTCTCTCTGGCCTCACGTGCAGCTGTTTTCACATTTGTGGCCCCGGACGTCGGCCCCTGTATTGGATGGACCAAGCCTTGTTGAGAGCAGGGTGTCCAGGAGCAGATCGGAGAGGCTGTGGATTCTCAGGAGGCCTGTCCCTTGTATACTCCGGGTTACCCGATGGCGCCAACACCAGCGCAAAGCCCCTCTGGGGCCCTGGCCCGGGCACTGGCTGGATGGGGGCATAGAGATGGGCTATTTCTCTCTGCGCAGGTGTGGGATGGAGAGCCGCGGGGTGATGAGGCCAGCGTCCGAACCCTCTGATTCTGCAGGGATACGGAGGAGGACTTCCCTTGGGATCTCAGTGAGCTGCCTTTGCTGCATGCAGACTCTGCTGATGGACCAGACCCTCTCCCTCTCATGCGGGAGTCTTTTTGGAGCAACCATATTGAAAGGGAAGCCGGATTTGGCCCCAGTTGCAGAAGAAGCCAATACTTTGGAGTCCTCGGCTTCACAGCCCCACTGGGTTGAGTCCTTCATGACTAGTAGCTCATTTAAACCTGTCAGCAACCCAGGGCAGTAGCTTTTCCACTCTTCATTTTACAGATGGAGAAACTGAGTCTCCGAAAGGTCAAGGGACTTGCTTAGAGCCAGGATTCAAACCGAGGATGATGGAATGCTTTGGGCACTTTACATAGAGTTGTATCTTGTTCGCTCTTACTTAATTCTTACGACAGCCTGGTGAGGTGAGCTTTATTATTCCCATTAGATAGCTGGGGAAACTATAAGTCAGAGGTTAAGTAAGTTACCCAAGGTGGGGCTCACATACACAATAGGTCTGTCTGACTGTACCCTGCTGCAAAAGACAGAGAGAGAGAGGGTGCTCCTGTGGGTGAGAGGTGACCTCACGTAACCCAGAGCCCCTCGTTTGACACCCGTACAGTATTTTTCCACATTTCCAGAACCTTCTCACTCATCCCGGCCCCTGCAGACCTCTCATGGCCGCGGCTTGCCAGCTAGGATGGCAGAGATAGCATCTGCCGGCTCAGGGAAGGGTGCCAGGTAAAGGGTGGGGTGAAGAAGGGTTCCCACCCAGAGGGTTCCCCTGGCCCCACGAGAAGCACCCCCTCCCTAGGCCTGTGCGTGAGAAGGGTACAGGGAGAGGAGTGTTTGCCTGGGTATGTGCCTGCAGGGTAGGGGTGGGACCTGGCTTTCTCTCTGCCCCGGAGTCACAGGGCTGTCAAGGCAGCTCTGGTAACCAAGGAATTATTTCTCCCAGACTCCCAGCTGCAGCTGAAAATACACTTTCTCCATCTCCAACTTCCTTCTCCTGGTCCAGCCGGGAGAATGGCTTTGAAGGCCGCTCCCGGGGCTCAGGAGCTGCTCCTATCTATGCAGCTGTTCAGTTCCCTAAAATGGTCAAGGGACTTGCAGGTAGGTGGTCAAGCCAGGGCGTCTTCAGCTTACCTTGATTCAGCGTCTCCTTGCGAACAGGCACTGTGCTCAGTGCTGGTCTGCTGTCTCCAAACCCAGCTTATTCTGCTCATTGCAGCTGTCCCCACCGCTCCCGTAGCCCCCCGGACCTCCACTGCTTGAGATCACAGCAAGTGTCAGGACTCCCCTCCCTCTGCCCTGTGTGGCTACTAAAATCCCCTTAGCTCGCAACCCCCAAGGATCCTTGGTTTACATCCTGTTTTGCTTTTGTTTCTTGGCCGCTCCTCCCCAGGGCTGGCGCTCAGATTTTGCTGGTATGGACTGCTGCAGGGTTGGCCCTGGTTTGAGGCTCACAGATGACCGTGTGCTGGTCAGAGGTCCAGCTCTGGCATTGCACAGACCTGGATTTGAATCAGCTCTACCAACTGGCCCTGTGTCATCTGGTCACTTTGCTCTCTGCCTCAGTTTCTGCCTCTGTAAAATGGGAGGAAATGATAGCAGGAATCTTAGAGCATTGTTAAGAGGAGGGTTCAATGAGATTTTTGAATGGAAAGTATCTGGGACACAGTAAATGAGTAAATGATAGGAGTTATTGGTGTTGTCGCCATAACACTGGCCTGGAGGCCTGGGTTTCACCTTTTTCCAGATGGCAGTTCTGTTCAGTTTCCCCCAACCACTGGCCTTCCTCTGAGGTTCTTCCCTGTGCCCTAGGACCTGACTCAGCCCGTTACTAGAGCAATATAAGAAAAATATGCCAGAGGGGTGCCTGGGGGGCTCAGTGGGTTAAAGCCTCTGCCTTCAGCTCAGGTCATGATCTCAGGGTCCTGGAGTCGAGCCCCGCATCAGGCTCTCTGCTCAGCGGGGAGCCTGCTTCCCCCCCTCTCTCTGCCTGCCTCTCTGCCTACTTGTGATCTCTGTCTGTCAAATAAATAAATAAAATCTTAAAAGAAAAAAGAAAAATATGCCAGACTTCGTCTGTGCCAGGTAAACACAGGCCTGTCTCACGATCTCACTAAACCTAAGAGGGAGGTTCCTGATATGCACTAAGTCCAAGTTTTGTAAACTAAATCTTACTTTTCTTCACCAAGAGAGCCTGCTATTTAAAGGAATACTAGACTGAATCTTTTTTCTTTTTTTAACTTAAAGAGTGTATTTATTTTTTTATTTGAGAGAGAGAGAGAGCACGAGCAGGGGAAAGGACAGAGGGAGAGGGAGAAGCAGACTCCCCACTGAGCGCAGAGACCTACACGGGACTCGATCCCAGGACCCTGAGATCATGACCTGAGCCATAGTCAGACACTTAACAGACAGATCCACCCCAGGCGCCCCTAGACTGAATCTTTTCAAGTAATGAAAAATGCCTTTTTACAGTCCCTTAGAACCAAAGGTCATCTGTAGGATTTATTTGCTTAAAGTGAGTTATATATTAATTTGCAAACCACCCCCCACCAACGCCCCGGTGACATCTCAGAGAACGTATGTGATCCTAACAGGAACAATGTTTCAATGTTTCAACTTGACCCTGTCTCTCTGGGTGGGCTCCTCTGAGGACTGGGAAATAGGTTTCGTAGACCACTTGCGTAGCCCGTAAATGAAGCCTGGAAAGATTTGGACACCCAGTCACTGGGGGTAAACGTGGACTCGCGCAGCGGGCAGAGGTGGGGTGCCTCTGTGCCCCCTAGCTCTGGGTTGGGACCCTCAAAGAGAGGAGTTGCTAGCGCAAGAGCCAGCAGGCCCGAACAGGTTACTAGCACTCTGCCTGCCCGGAGAGACAATGCACCTGCCCAAAGGCAAGGTCTCTTCCTCTCTGACATGAACCAGAGCAAACTTCCTTTCTGAGGGTTTGGTGCTTTCCCTTTGCACTCAGCCTGGCAGCATGAGGGCAGATTCCTGGCTAGCAGGGCACTTCCCAGAGTGTGGCCTTGCCCAGGGGCCCGGGAGGGATGGACACTTTTTTGGCATAAAGCAAAGTGGGAACAGCAGGAGGACCCGGGGGTCAGCCTCTGCCCAGGATCTGACAGCACAGCAAGGGTCTAGCATTGTCTGGGAACACTCAGGCAGGCCTCGGAGGGAAGAGGATCCGAGAGTCCAGCTTCCCAAGAGGTTGTCAGGTCCCTTCTCTCCCCGATCCCAAAGACATCTAAGTACTGGGTGCTTCAAAGAATCAAGGAGAATCCTTTTTGAGGGGATGGAGGTGTCCTGAAGGTAGAGAGGAACGAGAATTCCACAGGCATCTTGACTCTGTTTGGAGCGAGCTCTGGCATTGACGTTCACCGCCACTCTCTCTCACATACACACCCTCTCCCCCTGCCCCTCCCCCCACCATCAGGCTTTCATTCCCCTTTCCCAGCTCAAATGTCTCCTTTTCCAGGCAGCCCCCCGGGGACACCCCCTCCAACTTCTGTATCTCAGCAGGCTCCTACTGTGAGTGGGTCTGCCTCCTGGACTAGACCGTGAACTACTTGAGGAAAGGCTCTGCATTTTATTTATTACAGTAGAGCAGTGCCTGGCAGAGTGGACATTAAGCAAGTGTTTCCTAAATAAATGGGCTGAGGGGTAGCCGGTGTGAACCTGTCTGCCTCGCCACCCATCCCTTGGTCCTGGGTGCCACGAACTCTCCTCTCTCTGCTTTTCCAGGCCCTTCTGTTCTTCCTGCTGCCCTGCTCCCTGTCATCTTTTCCTCAGCAAGTGAGCCCCCCAGACTCACCCCTTTCCCCAGGAAGGGGAGCTTGTTGGAATTATGCGAATAGAGTCATGTCATGGGCTCCATCCAGTCCCAGATGAATATTTCCTAACGCTGCTTGCTGGCTGGGCCCCCGGAGCCCTTAGCTGAGGCCCAGTGGTTGCTCAGTGCTAGGCCCCACTGTCTAGGGATCCGGTCTGCACTCTGACCAACCCAGTGTTTTAAACTCTTTGAGGTTGGGCTTCAGCACCAAGCCACTGAGCCCAAGCCAGAGCGGGGGGGCCCCTTAACAAACGCTCCTTGGGGGTAATGAGGCTCTCCTGGGACTGCCCTCTCCTGGCCGGTTCTTGGAAACGTGGGGGCTGGGTTATCCAGTGACACCTGAGAGCACTGTGACTATTTTTCATCCGCAAATTTGGGGCGATCCTCTAACCCCAGAGTGAGTCAAAGATACACAGAGTCTGAGAGCCAAAGAGTCCCGTAGGTCAGAGGTGCCCTGTTCCCGGAACGGCTCCCCAGACAGCTAACCATCCCCCCTGCCCCAAAGGCTTTTTCTTCCTCCTCCCTTCTACCTTGTATGTCAAGACACTTACTTATCCATGATATAACATCTTATGACTAAGCTTGGTTTTAGTGACATGTTAAAAGGAGAAAATTGAGCAAATTTTTATAAAGCTCAATATATTCCGTTTTTACCATCTGAGATTTTGCTCTTTTTTTTTTTTTTTTTTGGTGTTAAAGTATTAATTGTATGTAATGAAATGCTTTCGCACCCCTGTTAGGTGGCCCTTCACCCCATGTCTGCCAAAGCTCACCCAGGGTTTCCGGCCCCACTACCCAAAGGGCAGCCCGCTCCGGGGTTGAGAGGATGGCACTATTAGGCCATTTTTTTCTCCTGTTAGACCCCAGTCAACCTCCCCCGGGGTCACCAGCTCTGGAGGTGTCATTCTGCTTGCCTTAGCTCCAGGCCTCTAGTCCTTCCACTTTACCTGACAACAGTTTAATATTTGAGAAGAGCTATCACCCCGAAATCTTGCCCTTGACAGGCGGATATCCGGAAGTACCCAAATGATTCCATACATCAGGTTCCTTTCTGAAAGCAATGACACACATAATAATACAGGAATACCTTCTGGTTGTTAAAAAATAATAATAATAATAGAGATAAAAGGGAAGACTTTTTTTTAAATTTTTTTTTAATTTATTTGACAGAGAGAGAGAGAGATCACAAGTAGGCAGAGAGGCAGGCAGAGAGAGAGGAGGAAGCAGGCTCCCCGCTGAGCAGAGAGCCCGATGCGGGGCTCAATCCCGGGACCCTGAGATCATGACCTGAGCCGAAGGCAGTGGCTTAATCCACTGAGCCACCCAGGTGCCCCAAAAAGGGAAGACTTTTGATCGCTGTCCCATCTCAGCCCTCTTCCCAGAGGTAACTCCTGCTCCCGGTGCGGCGCGGATACGTCTAGAAGACTTCTCTTTCTGTGCTTGCAGGCACATGGGTGCAGATGAGGATGTAGAATTGCTTGTGGGTTTTTTAAAAATGCATATACATGTCCATATACATGTATAAATTATACTGTGTATATTCTTCTGAAACTTTCTTCTTCAACTTAAAGATGGGATTATAGATTGTTTCATGGCAGTATGTATCGTTATCTGATTTTTGTTAATGACCACGTGACAATCTATGGTTCCAGTGTAATTTTCATTTTTATTACCCTATCAATGGACAGTAGGCCGTTTTAAGGATTTCTTTTTTTACAGAGCTCTCATGACCTCTTTGAACTCCTGTGTGCCTTGATGCCTTTGTATATGCATATATTTTGCTGTATGGATCACCCTCTTTAAGCGTAATATCCATAGGTGTGCAACATTCAATTGTCAGTTGACATCTGGTTATAGGCCAGAGCACAGTGGGGTCCCTTGTTCATTCGCTCATCCATTTCCTCATTCAACAAACTTTTACCGAGCAGGTACTCTGTGTTATGCCCTGACTACAGCTCTTCCAAGCACAGACAAGCCTGTAGCCAGCCCGTCTTCATGGAACTTACACAGTCAGACAGGGGAACCTCCCTCGATCCTCTGTTTCCGTTAGGAGCGCCTAGCCTACAGATTGTTTTAAAAGATAATAGTATCACACTGTCAACTTACATGCTCTTAGAATTCATTCATGTCTCTCCAGTATTTTTCATATTAACTGTTGTCTCAACTTGTACAGCTAATTTTCATATTCGAAGTAAAGGCTTCTTCTATTTGCTCCTACGTTTTTATCTGATTACTTTCTTCCCAACCTTCCATCGTTTCACGCTTTTTTCTTCTTTTTTTTTAAATCTTGATCTCTTGGGCCAAGGACCAGGTAGTGCTGCTGCCTGCCCCTCATACAGACATTTATGAAAGCTATAAGCTTCAGCTTCATCCAATTTATGGATCACATTCTTAGCAAGACCAGACCACGCAGAGTCCTATGGCATGCCGTGGGAGACGTCCCTCCTGGATGACAGTGATTTGTTAATTAGTCCTGTCTCCACCATATGACCCGATCTTGACCTCCAGGGGTAATACAGGCATGCCTGTATACATGTATCCCTGTATACACACTTACAAAAAGTAACTATGGCATTTGCCTGACCCTCATTTCAAGGAACCCTTTGGGAAAGGAAATCAGCCTACTTTGGCGTGGCTTTTTAAGGCTGCGTGATACGGTGGAAAGAGGGTTGATTCTGGATCCAGTCATTATTCCGCCTCTGCCACTTCTGGTTGTAGGGCCTTGGGGAAGGCATCTGACTTCTCTGAGACCCAGTGTCCTGTATTCTAGGATTGTCGGAAGCATTTCTGCATTAATCCCCCCATGGATCTATTAACGCACCTACTGAGTAACAGGTATCACGCTCTGCTGGGCAGGCCAGAACAAGCAGGACCGGTCTCCTGGTAATGAATGTGCCCCATCATTATCTTCATGTTGTTTAGGGGGCAAAAGCAAGGAACACCTTCCTTGGAAAATATTGCATAGACATTTAGCCCAAGTTCTTGAGACCTGGGTAAGAATCAGAAATTATTTCCCTTTCCTAGGCAGGGAAACAGATGGATGATTAGGGAATCCTTTGACTCGCGTTCCCTCAAACTTTTTTTTAAGATTTTATTTATTTATTTGACAGACAGACATCACAAGTAGACAGAGAGGCAGGCAGAGAGAGGGGCAAGCAGACTCCCTGCTGAGTAGAGAGCCCGATGCGGGGCTCGATCCCAGGACCCTGAGACCATGACCTGAGCCGAAGGCAGAGGCCCAACCCACTGAACCACCCAGACGCCCCATCCCTCAAATTTTTATAACAAATTTCGTAACTGCTCCCCAGCCTTAGAGGATGTAGCTTATACTACCAATTGTGGAGATTCAGCCAACCATTGTCCCTGGGACCCTGTTCCAGGCTAATAAGGGTAACAAGATAGATATGTACTCAATAAAAATTTGAACCAAATAGTGAGCCCGATGTTAAAGGGAGCTCCATAGAGCTACCATGTGGCTTTCTTATCCAGAGAGCCCGAAGCCTTACCTATTTAGGACCCCACTAAGGATAAGAAGGGAGCAAACCAAGCCCTTTCCAGAGCCTGAAATTTTTATTTTCGAAACAGTTGTAATGAGCTTAATGATCTGGTTTTTTCCAGCCCTCAGCAAATAAAAGCTGCAAATCTGAGCTGGAATACGGGCTGCTGGAACCAAACATACCAACAGCAGCAGATAAAAATCTGGTGCGAGAAAGGAGTTTAAAAAGGAGAGTTGCAAAAAAACCCAAAAACCAAAAATGAAAAAACCCACCCACAAAAAACAAAAAACAAAAAAACAAAAACAAAAAACAACAACAACCAAAAAAACCCTGAAAAACTACTGAGGGCTACTGGGGGTTGTTTAGTGCCTCAGCCAGCAGAAGCCAAACACTTTGTCCCCCTGAGGGCATGATCGCTTTTAAAAGGAGTTCACCATTATGACTTGAGTCATTCATTAAATTATCTTTTAGGTACTCTTCAAGGGAAAGTAGAGACGTTTATATCACCTTTTAGCAAGATCTCTATTCATAATGAAACCAATCAATATCGATCCCGAACTGAAATATAAGTCTTTGGAGCTGCAAAGGGATAGATTTTGGGACTGAAAATCTGCATATGTGGGAGGCGGGTGAGGAACATTAAGGATTCGGAACGGGTGCTGGATTTTAGATCAGAAGACTTGGGTTCAGATCCTAGTTCTCCTGCTAGCCTGCCATGCACTTGGGATAAATCTTTCACCTTTCTTCAACTTTGTTTTCCTCAACTGTAGAATGGGAATAACAGCATCAGCCTTTTCCATCTCGTGAGAATATGCTGAAAATCAACCCAAATTGTGTGTTTGAAAGTGCTTTGTAAACCAAAGAACATCCTGGAAAGCTCTAAGGGAGGTCAGGAGGCCACATCCCAGGCAGTGCCTGCTGGTAGACATGACTCAAGATGCAAAAAGAGAAGGATTTGGGTTATTACTTATTGCTAAACACACACGTACACATGGGAATATCTGCGTGTGCATGCGTGTGTGTGTGTGTGTGTGTGTGTGTGCATTGCTATCACCTGCCCTGAAACCTCTCAAGTGTTGCCTTTTCCCAGGCAAAAGAAGAAACTCGACAACAAACTTTAACACCTCATAAACTAAAAAGTTCAACACGGATACATGACATTTGGAATGCTTCCTGTTTTCTAATCCTTTTTTTCTTCTCATTTGAAATCAATAATTAGCTTTTGAAAATTAAATATTGCAGAACTGTGTGACCTCACAAGCACATGCCTTCTGGAACCCCAGGGGCCCTCCAGCCCATCATCCAGCAGTGGGGTTGGCCGTGGCCTTTCAGACTGGTGTCTGGGTTGGCTCTTTTGGTCCCACAGGCAGCCACCAGGAAATTCCCGAAATAGACCATCCTTTGTTATGAAGGATAAAGCTTCAGGGGTAGAAGTCTATTTTCTGTCGGCAGATCTCTCCTCTGCTGTGGTCCTGCTGTCGTGGCCTTGGGCTCCTCCTCACTGGTTCTTACTGGGATGGTTGTACTCTACACCTTTTTACCAGTTGCCCTGCTTGCGTAGTAACCTCTTCCAACACACACTCCACACTGCTGCTGGCATGATCGAGCCAAAGACAAGTCTTTCTGTGCTATTCCCCTCGATTCCAGTTACACTTTGCCCCCAGAGTCCAGTCTGAATTCCTCTGCAGGGTGCAGAGGCCTTCCAGGAGCCCTGGCTGCCTGCCCCCACCTCCCTCTCCCCAACCCCACGCAGCAGCTGCTGAACTGCCTGTCTCTCTTGTCCTCTGCAACTTTGGGCAAGCTCTTCCCACTGGCCTGCCCTTCTTTGCCTTCTCCTGGTGAGCCCCCTTCATCGTTCAGAGCTGCCCAGAAGGACTTTCCTTCTGTGGGGCCTTGCTTACCTCATTGCCCTTTCTCTCCAGCCGTGCTCTGCCCTGCTACGGTGAGTGTCAGCCTCTCCACGCAACCACCGTGCACACTTCTGATCGCACGGGCATTGCGTTGTAGCTGCTTCCTTCCTGCGAGCTGTCTCCTAATTCACCTGGGAGGCCCCTGTTCATCCTCGTGCTGCTCGTTCCCTGGAGTATACAGTAGGCGCATACTAAATGCTTGTCCCATAAACTGAACTGGGAAGGGGACCTTTATGGGAGAGGAAACCTGTGTTTCAAGCATGCCACATAGGAGACCAGCTTACTCCACTGTTATTGGAGCGGACCCAGTGTTGGAGGGCCACAGGGGGTGCCTCACTTTACTTGGGGGTGCCACAGGAGTGCAAAAGACAAGGATCTCAGCCTTGCTAGAAGACAGTTCTCAAAGATGAAAATTATCAGGGAAAACCATTTACTTTCATAGATAACCAAGGCTCTGACTCTCAGAGGCAGGCTTCCCTGTCCCAGGCAGCTCCCAGGAAATGCCAAAGAGAATCCCGTTCAGACTTGTGGTAAGTGTTACTTTCAATAACTGTGTAGACCCCACGTACATGGAGAAGTCCCAGGCTCCCCTCGTGGAAAGGTTTACACCAACCATGCCCCACGTGTGAAAACAACGTGGCACATAGAGGAGGCAGGGATCCACAGGCACATTCTGGGTGGGTAATTCTGGGGTCGGGGGAAGCCCAAAAGGATTGCCTCACAGAATGGTACAGACAGACAAGGGGGAGGGTCTGGAGGTGAACGACCCAAATAGAGAGTCAGGCTCTGCTATTCCTGGTGGTCTGACAGTGGGTACATTTTGTGTGTTCTAACCATGTCTACATCTGGAAAAACGTTTGATAAGGTTATTTTCCGTCATTGAACTATCATGAAGAATAAGTGATATATTTAAAAGTGCTTTTTAATCTCTAAAGTGCTAAAAAAATATTACATTCTCTCTGGAGCTGAAGTTCTTGAAACTAATCTGTAGAGTGCTTTGCAACCACAAGCTGGTGCTATGTGTGTGTGCTTGTGTGTGCGTGTGCACGCATGTGCGTGTGTGTCCAGGACAAGCAGGACATCTGCCCTTCCTTATGTTACTTTCCTTTGGAACTCGGAGTGAAATATTCACTGGGATAGGGATTTCATGGCCGGGCTGGACCTTCTCTATCCCCTCCCCACTTATCTTCCTCATCATGAGGGAGTGGGGAGGAAAAGAGAAAATATCTAGCCCCTGGAGTGAATTCCTACATGTCAAGGAAATACAGAATGCCGGTTTCCCAAGCCAAGTATGTTCATATCTAGTAGACGTGTGATTTATCTGGACGTAAACCTCACCCTGAGAACCTGGGTGTGGGAGCACGTTTTCTTTTGATGAAATGTCATTAGAATAGTGGGATTAAGGTTACTGCTGAGTTATGACAGGAGTGGGGGCAGGCGTGGACCATGCCACTGTGCCATGGAATGGACTGAGTACCAAGTGGGAAGTTAGGAGACCCGTCCTAATGCGATCTGGCTTGTCCACAACTCTAGCGGCGTTGCCCCGAGCAACTTCTATTTCCCCCCTCTGGGCTTCAGGAGTCCTAGCTGTAAAATGAACTGTCGGGACCGGGCGATAGCTACATTTCCTTCCAGTTCTTTTTTTGTTTTTTTTTTTTTAAGATTTTTTTTTTTAAGATTTTATTTATTTATTTGACAGACTGAGATCACAAGCAGGCAAAGAGGCAGGCAGAGAGAGAGAGAAAGGGAGAAGCAGGCTCCTTGCTGAGCAGAGAGCCCGATATGGGGCTCGATCCCAGGACCCTGGGACCATGACCCGAGCCGAAGGCAGAGGCTTTAACCCACTGAGCCACCCAGGCGCCCCTTTTTTTAAGATTTTATTAGAGAGTGTGAGCACACAAGCAGGGAGAAGGGGTGGGGGAGGAGCAGGGTGGGGAGCAGAGGGAGAAGCAGACCCCTACTGAGCAGGGAGCCTGATGTGGGACTCGATCCCAGGACTCCAGGATCATGACCCGAGCCGGAAGCAGATGTTTAACTGACTGAGCCACAGAGGCATCCCTCCCTCCAGTTCTAATGGGGAAGGGAATGAACAACACTTGTGAGTGTCTGCCTTACCCCTGGCATGGTCTGCATGATGCTGCCTTGGAGGGTCCATGATTCTAGGAACCCATCACACACAAGTGAGTGTCAGGTTTATGGAGAACCGTGGAGTCAACTCAACCCAACTCCATTGGGTTGAAATCTCAGCTTTATTATCCACACTATGTGACTTTAAAGTCACTAGTGTGACTTTAAGCAAATTTCTTAATGGCTCCAAGCCTCAATCTTTCCATCTGTATAATGGGTCTGGTGACAAGCATACTTTATGCTCCCAAGTGTGCTCCCACTCTCTATTATATATTATGAATTTCTTAAGTAGATTCCATCTAGCCTTTCTCCCTCCTTTTGTGGAGAAACAGTCTAGGCCTAGAGAATGGAACAAAATCATTGAATATTAGATCATGCAACCAGTTGGAATTAGGAACGGAACCCCAAGGAAGGATGCGTGGTTGACCCTGAGCCTTGTGCTTGTTCTCTGAATGTCTTTTTTTTTTTTTTTAAGTCATCCCCTGTCCCGGGAAGGACAGCAAAGTCTGTCCATGACAGGCAGCCCAAGTATACGCCAAAGATCTGAGTGTCAGGCAAACTACATTCGCTCACCAGACGCCTCCCAAGAATGGCCACTGGGCTCAGGAACCATTTTCAGGGTTTGATTCAGAAACCGTGCCCCACTGCACCTCCTGCCTCCCGCACTTTCATTTATTTGAGGGCGGCACTGCTGTGTGGGCAAGTCAACCGTTCTGTGGAACTCCTCCCTAGGTCGTAGTAGCTCTGGGCTCTTCTCCACCAGGTGTCCTGGGAGATACAGAACAGTTTGATTCAAAGGGGATCAGGGTCAAAAAAGAGAGTTCCTGTCAACCCACAGGAAGGGAAGGCCACAGGCATCTCAGGAGGGCGCCGAAGGAACGCGGTACAAAGTTGCTCGAGTCCTAGGCACCAAGGAACATTAGCGAGGATGCGTCCTCGGTGAGGGCAGAACCCCTTCCCAGAGTTATTAAACTTGAATGCATGGACTTATGTGCCAGAGGGAGAAGAAAACTTTTATGGGTTTAAAATGATGGGGTTTTTCACGCATGTGTCAGCACTAGCCATGCAAGGGCTTAAGAACTGAAGCCAGAACATTAACTAACACGACTGATAAGCTGGTTGCATTTCTAGAGTAGGCGCAAGCCAGGAAAACAAGGATGTGTCTTTGGAAAAGTTTCTTTCCAGGAGGTGGCAAGTCCAAGTGGCCCGGGCTTCCTAAGAAGCTTTTATTCAAGGGTCCCCGTCTCTTCTCTGCCTTTGTCTAGAAGTCTGATGCGGTCAGGAAGAAGATCCCAGTGTCCATGGGCAAAGGTGCATCTACGCTGGTCTGTTGTAGGTCTGACTAGAGACCAGGGAATGGGCGAGGCCATCTCCCCAGGCACTTCCCAGAGGCCTCTGAAGAGGCAGGAGTCTTGGACTCCCAGGGAACAACCAAGAACTAGGGAAAGAGGAGAGTCTCCCAAGCAAAGATACAGCCAACATCTCCTGGGGGAATCTCAGCCTTGTTCACAGAGATGAGTTACCTGCCTGCCCCCTTCCACCACTTGAAATATATTCTTAGGATATTTTCATGAGCAACGTGTTCGCTGCCAACCCTTTATACATCAGTTACAAAACAGAAACTCTTCCTTACTGCTCAGGAGAAGTGTAGAAGGGGTGGGGGGAGAAAAAAAAAGTCTTGCCTGTAATTGAAGGCAGGTTGGGAGATGTTCACGCTTTGAAATTCTCCTTCTTGTGAAATGTTTATGAAACACTTTCCACAAACGAGTTATGCAACCAAGACAACAGCTTTGATCGTCTGCATCGCCAGTGATCTGTTCATTAGCGTTGGGCTGTTTCCCCCAGAGAGAACCATGTGAAACTGTCATGGGAGGGGCTAGGGAGGGGTACCCCAGCACCCCCTTGCCCCATCACATGACCCCAAACCAGATGGTTCATAAGGAGGTCTGCCGGCTTGTCTGGGCCAGAACACCACCCTTGCCATCACCTACGGTCTGTGCTGTCTCCTCTCCCTGGGACGTCTGCCGCACTGTTTTGTAGAAAGAGCACCAGGAGAGAGTCAGAGGATCACTCCCTTAAGGGACTTTTGCTAGTGTTTTATTATGTAACTTTATACCCATCTCTGAAGCTCTCTGGGCCTCCCTGAGATGGGAAGGTAAATACTCGTCCCTACACCCCCGCCCAGCTGGGAGGAGAAGCCAAGTAGGAACGTCTGAAGGCTTCCAGCTCCTTAGAGGGGCTCTCTCCTCCCAGAAGGAGGCTACTGCTTTCTCAAGCAGGTGATGTCAGGGAGTTCACAGGGCTTAGAAAAGCTAGTCACACATGACAACTTTTTACCTCCCTGGTCAACAGCCCAAGACTCAGGGTAATACTTGTGCACCGCGCAGTGGGCGGAGAAAATCCCGAACTAACAAACCTCGTCTAATACGCGGACAGGATGGTCAGTGGCCGGGACAGGATGAGGTCCTCTGTGGCAGCCCATGTCCCGCCATAGGATTAGCCCATCCCGAGCAGGGCCTGCAGAGAGATTTCATTGGCCTGAGAAGAACCACCAAAGGGTCCCTGGAGAGAGTCTTCCCCATGCCAGGCAGGCTGTGGGTTTGGTTGGGTTTTCACAAGTCAGGGGGAAATTGGATTTTCACCCAATTTGCCTCAGGTTCTCACATTAGAAGTCAATGGGATTCCAACAGAAGCTTCTCTATCTCACCATCCAGATCCACAGCCAACACCCAGTTGCCTGGAAAGGCTCCAATCTTTTCCATTCGACAGCAGTGAAAGGGATTTTTTTGATTTGGGAAGGGCTTTTGTTCCTTCATTTCAGTTTCTCAGCCCGTGGACTCTTAGAGAATTGTCAGAGTGCGCTGAAGGCTGGAAGAGCCCTGAATGTGCCTTTCCTCCCTTCCTCCCCTTCCGACAGCCACCTACCGGAACAGAGGTTTTAGAACTTGTCCTCGAAAAAGGAAATCTCCTTTAGTGTCTCTGGATTTGGTTTGCGTAGGACTCTTCTCTTCGGGGTTACTGTCGGCAGCCCACACCCAAAGGCTGATGAAGTATGAAAAAATGAAAGAAGAAAAAATGTTGGTGAAACAGAAAGTCAGGAGAATGACACACGAGTTCGGAGGGGTCGGGGTGGGGGGGATTGTCACAATGCCCCGGATGAATGCCCAAAGGGACTTTCTGCTATCAGCCGCTTCATTTTCAGATCTGGGAGGTCGGCCGTGCCCCTAAAAGAGTTTGGAGGGCAATTGATCCAGGAAGCAGATGAAAGGGTGCGTTTTCTTTTATGATGGCGCTGGTTTCTGAAATTAAGTGTTGCAGGAAGACCTGGCACTGATTCTAACAGATAGCACACAGGTTTGGAGGCAAAGCACATGTTTTCAAGCTCTGTCATAGCTGCATCTTCTTATCTCCATTGCGCATAACGAGTCTATAAAGGAACCCTGCCACTTGCCTGGAGCTGGCCCCATGCCAAGCCGCCCCAGGTGGTTCCACGGGCGTGGCTTTCGCTCCAATGCTCAGTGTTCTCCCTCTGTCCCCCTTCCTCCATCCCGCCTCACCTATCCTCCCCCCTCCCCTGCACCCCCCTCCCCGCTGAGATGAGGCATGTGCTGGGGGGCGGGAGAGGGCTCTAGAAGGGAGATGCAGGGAGGGGAGGCCGGCCCCCCAAAGGCTTTGTTTCAGTAAAATCTCTTCGAGCCAACCTTAAGGGTGGCGGTGCTGGTTGGTGGTGGTTTTAAATAAGTGGTCTTATCATCTATTCCTAGCTTTTTTAAACCTGCTAACAAATGTTTCCCTGGAATCTAGGATGTGAAGACTCTAATTTCTAGGGGAAGAACTAGGACACCAGAGCTTCTTAGATGGAGATGCCAAGTGTGGGTGGGAAGAGCTGAGGGGCACTGGGGGTAGGGATGGGAGCTGTATTGGAAATCCCTCCTGCGTGGCCCCACCTTCAGAGTTTTTCAGAAAGTCTCAACTCTCTGCCCCTCACTGGGCTACTTCCAGTTGCTCTCCCTTCCTCCTCTCTGCTTCCAAGGCTCCAGAACAAGTCTCTTTAGGTGAGAGAAGAGAGGAGGGATTTGGACAGATGGTCCCTGAAAGAAGCCCCCTCTTACCAAATTTGGTGAAGCTTGTTGGTGCTGTGTAGGTGAGCTTTACCAAAGAACGTCACAACAACCTGGGCCAGACAAGTCTGCCCAATGCCCCGGGGAACTAGAACCTGTAATTCCATCTTAGGACTGGAAGAGAGAAAGATCATCTAGAATCCTAACAGATGGGAGAAAGTGAGTCTCCTATAGGCTAAAAGATGGTTGGAGGTTACGTAGTGAGCTAAACTCCAGGTTAGGACTTGGAAGGAGGGTCTAGCTCCCTGTTTTCCTGACTGTATCCTGCTGGAGACTATAGAGAGATGGGTTCTCTTTGTGTCTTTTATCCGATTAACTCACATAAGTTCCCACTGTGTGCAATGCACCGCATTTAGGACACTAGCTCTTTTCTTGGTCTCTGACATCACTCAGTAGGCTCTTTCTAGCCAAAGGGAAATCTTCCTTTTGTGATCCAAAGACCATTTCTCTGCAGTGATGAAGCACAAATGTAGCTTCGCCTGAACCTTTAACTTGGGTTAAACTAAGACGGGAGAGATTCTAGGATGTCAGTGATATTCCCAGTGTAGACCAAGAAAGTAGTTTAAGCAGGACATCTGTGGCCAAGAATTTCCATCAGAGGGTCTCCCCAGTGTATTTTAAAAGATATGGTCTAGATCCTATGGTCTTTGTCATATTATATGAATTCAGTCACTTGGCTCCCCCCTCCCCAGTGGACTTCCGGAAAAGCTGCCAGAGGGTGGTTGTTCTCTGGGTGGGAGGAGGGGTGGGCGCAAATGGTGTGTCCTGCCCTGCCCTTGGACGTCTGGAAAACCCACAGGTGGGTGCTTGATGGTGGAGGGAGGCTAGAGAGGGTTTAGAAGCCATCACAGGCCCTTCGGGCTACAACTTCAGTAGTGAGTGACTGTGAGGGAGACATGTCCCCACCTATAGGGAGACAGACAAAGACTGTCACCAAAGCCACATGGGTGAGGAGGGTGGGCTGCAGAAGCAGCTTAGCACACAAAAGATGGGTAACTGTGGAAAACACGGGAAAGGGGATAGAGGGGAAACTGGCTCCCAGACTTCGGGATTTTGTGGACCAGGAAAATAAAACACAGTATGCGGAAGATTGATAAAGGGTCACCATTTTTTTTATAAAGTGGGAAATTTTTGTTTATTTTTATTCTTGTTTTTAAAGATTTATTTATTTGAAAGAGAGAGAGAGTGCAAGCAGGGGGAGGAGCAGAGGAGAGGGAGAGAGACAATCTCAAGCAGTTTCCACACTGAGTGTGGAGTCTGACACGGACACTTGATCCCACCACCCATGAGCTCATGACGTGAATGGAAACCAAGAGTCAGACACTCAACTGACTGAGCCCCCGCGCACTCCGTGAGGTGGGGAATTTTTTGAAATACTGTTTAGGGGGTGCTCGGCTGGCTCAGTCAGAGGAGCATATGACTCTTGATCTCAGGGTTGTGAGTTCGAGCCCCACATTGGGTCTAGAGATGATGAAAGAAAAAATAATAAAAAATAAAAATAAAATAAAATCCCATTTAGGATCAGCATCATTTCACAAAGGAAATTCTAACATCTCCCCCAAGGGCGGGGTGAGGGGGGAGAACATCAACTCAGAACTCAACAGAAATGTTTATAGTCATTGCAATATACTTATTTTTTCTCATCTCATGGAGGGAGAGGGTAAGCTGCCCTCTGCACCGGCACAGCCCGCCGAACTGTACTGGGGCAGATGGATCTGTGAACCCCTCCCCACCTACTTACAGACTGCTCCTCCAGAGTGCCACTTGCCTCTCTCTTAGCCGCTGAAGGGCACAGGCAGGCAACCCTGTAGGCACCCAGCTAGCTTTGCACTCTCTGGGCTCGTCACTCATCACCTTGACCTTCTCCAAGCCTCCCTTTCTTCCTGCCGGGGTGGGGGGGGGCAGGACTGATGCTCCCCTCCTGCCTCCACTTACAGATTAAAACTGAGGACCTCGGCGACTCCCTGCAGCAGACCCTCTCGCATCGGCCATGCCACCTGAGTCAAGGAGCCACGATGATGTCTGGAAACCAAATGTCCGGGGTAAATGCCAGCCCATGTCAGGGAGCCCAGATAGTCTTAGCGGGCCAGTGAGTTTAACTGAAGCCTTTTGCAACATGTCTCACCTGTAGACCTGACTCTCAGTGAATCTAGATTGGTCTGCAAAATGGCCCTACAGGGAACGTGAAGAAGGGATGAAGGCCTGGGGAGGAGAGGACAGGAGAGCCCTCTTAAAGGGGAAGCCTGGCTACCTCTACCTCCCTGGGACAAAAGGGACTGATCCTGCTGAAACAATGGACCTAGCAGCGATGGGGCTGGTGTCTGTTGGCCACTTCGGGGGAGCCCTGCAATGACAGCCACTGCTACAGACATAGAGTGGTTCTGTCTCCAGTGAGCCCACTCTCCTCCCTCAAGCTTTTGCAACAAAGCCAAACCAGAACAGAGTGCTGTTGGGGGAAGAAGGAGGCACCCTAAAACAGTAACGACAAATGTCTTAGAGGGCGGATGTCCCTGTGGCCAGCCCCCCTCTTGGTCTGGATTATCTGGGGAAGAAATACCACCCCTTTTCTAGAAAGATTTAAGATTAAAATGAGCATCCATTCCTCTCTTCTTCATCTTTGTGCACTGAGCCCTGGGGGTCTGGATGCCCCAAGCATTGGGATTTGTATCTCCACTGTGGGAGTTGATGGGAGGAACTCGGGGATCATGGACTTTCTGTCTAGTCAAATTGGTTGTATTAAGACCTGATAACTTGCTCCTTCCTCCAGAAGAGGTTCAGGCCCAGGAAATGGCCAAGATATGACTTTCAGCATAGTCAAGTGACATGAGATTAAAAAATACAAAATTGGACGATTGGGATTACCTGTCATTTCTAGGGCGAAGCTCTGAGAGATGGGTAATCCTCAGCCCATGCCTCTTGACATTTACAGTCGGGAGGTGAGATCGACAGACACAAAAGTTAAATAACAAAGCAAAGTTTAACTATGATGGGCTGCAAGGCATTGCTTGGCGGGGCACGGGAGCTGTAACAATGCCAACATTAATGGAATAGCTACTACGTGCCAGGCACTTGAGCTACGTACGCAGAGGCATAAGGCAAGTTCACTGCCAACAAAGTCTCTGAGTCTGGAGATCCCATGGGACAGAT
This sequence comes from Meles meles, assembly GCF_922984935.1. NCBI lineage: Eukaryota > Metazoa > Chordata > Mammalia > Carnivora > Mustelidae > Meles > Meles meles. The sequence continues at coordinate 103,894,088 of NC_060073.1, read as the reverse complement.
GGGCAACAGGCAGAGGGAGCCAGCATCCCTGGCATGTAAATTCTGTGATGTTTGTGTCTTCACCAACCCCCCCCCCCCCCTCCTGCCCCACCGCATGCAGGACATGACCTCCCTCCATCCGCTCCAGCAGCTCGTGCTCGTTCCTGGCCACCTACAGTCTGTATCCCAGTTCCTGCTATCTCAGACCCAATCTGGGCAGCAAGGTAAGAACCCTGGCTGGCACCTCCCACATCAGCCAAGTCCAGCAACATGCCGTCACTGCTTGCTGGATGAGGGAGCCCAAGTGTGGGGCATGGGGTGAGTGGCTCACCCCTCTGACTTTAAGATCTTTAAGATCAGCTGGTCTACTTCGCCTGGGGAAGGGACGCCCACAATTGCCCCTCCAGGCAGAGGATCCTTCTCTGTTTCTCCCTCTCATCTCCCTTAATTTCCTGGTCAGTACAGACTGGGGTGCAAGGTAGCCAGGAGCTGGGGGCACGGGCAGGGTTGGCGGTACGGGAAGGAGGAGTTCCTGGAGATCTGCGGAGCCCGCCTGTCCCGGTGGCTTGGAAATCCTTCATCTCCGAAAAGCTGGCTGTGACTCTCTGGGTAGAGCTGCAGCGCCACCCAGAGGCTATCGAGGGGGTTTTCAGGGGTTCTTTGGCAGGGAAATTACTACCAGAGAAGGTCTCCTTGACCAAGAGCAAACAGATTAGAATATTCATAATAACAGCTAGTATTTCTTGAGCACAATATGCCAGGAGCTCTGATGAGTGATTTTCCTGAAATTTTTCAAAATCACCTTGTGCAGTAGATAGCCATACTATGTCTCCAGTGACATAATAAAGTTCCATAATAATTTGTCTGAAACCTGTGTTCTTGACCATTGCCTTGTGCTGCCTCTCCCTCTCTCATCTCTACCAACTAGAGCCCGAGGGATGGAGGAAGTAGGAGTTTTCCACCAGTGTACGAGTCCCAGGTAGAGGTTTTGGAAATCCAGAATCCAACTCTGTCTTCCGTCCCTAGTACTTGCCCGAATTACAGTCCCTATCCCCAGGCTCCACAGCATCTCAGAAAATTTTTATAATGACCAATAAGAACTTTACATATCTATTTTAGCCAAGCAATGTCTATCACACTTCTAGAATTCCATTCATCTTTAGAAGACAGTGATATCAAAATGGCCCAGACATAGACATATAACCAATGAGGGCAGTGTATGATGCAGAGGGAAAAACAAATAAACAACAACCAAAAAAACCCCAAAATTTGGAGTCAGGAAACTCATTGGTTAATTTTTTTTTTTTTAATTTTAAAAATCACTTACTAGCTGTGTGTCCTTGGGAAAGTTAACCTAACCTCTCTGAATAAAAATAGAGTAAAATGAAACAAAATGGAATAATAGTAAAAGATAGAATAAGAGTAAAATTCTACCTCACAAGGTTATTGGGGGTTATTTGAAATAATGCATATGAAAAGGCTTTGTGTATTTCAAAATGCAATATACACGTTAGATTACTATTCAGTAACACTAATCAGATAGATTAGTATTCAAGCATTTGACTCCCAGTTCAGAGCTCCTTATAAGAGCTTTTTGTTTACTTTAATGAGGAAAAATTAAGCCCTGACTTTTACAGACTGGGGAGCATAAAGGTCAGCATCAGCAACTCTGTACATCAGTGGCCCAGAGCAGCTTAGGGATGACAGAGACCCAAGGTTTGGGTTTGTGCCCAGTGGTTGGGGTGACCTGCCCCATTGTCTGCTTTGGTAACTTGATGGCTCCATTTCCACCATGAGAGCAAGAGTTCCCAGCTGTGGTCCTTCCTAGAGGGAGGCCACTGTCATGACCAGCAACAAGGCAGAGCCCTTCGTGGACCATTTTCTTGGAGAGGGAAGGAGAGAGTGGTCCTCAGGCAGCACAAGGAGCAGGGAGAGGCCATACCACCAGACAGAGCTTCCAGAGTCTTAGCTCCTGGTCTTCCCTTCTCTCTCTGCCTTTCTTTCCAAGTATAAAATGTCCTCATTCTGCCAAGAGCCCCTGGCCAGTGCAGCCTTCTGGCCACATCCATTTGGTCTGGCATCCTTGCAGACTTTCCCCGGGCCTTTGCAGCCTCCTTCTGCAGGCACAATGGAACTCGCCACCTCCTCCGCCCCAGCACCCTTTCCTTCCCTGTCGGATTTCTTCAGCCCTGGTTATCAGATCCCAGAGCAGGTTGCGCTGAGCCTCCTCAACCCATGCACCAATCCAGGCTGGCGGGCAGGCAGAAGGACTGGTTTGGGGATCCTGTTTACATATTTACCCCGTGTCTCATTCATCTCCACCTGTGTGTGGCAATGCCAGGGCCATGCCTGTGGGGGGCCCTGTTCACGGGGTTTGGGGTGGGTTGAGGGACCTGATGAGGTCACAGGGGGTGGGGACAGTTATCTCGGTTCCAGACTGTGGCTGTGGAGCGCGTCTTTCAGATGGCCTGGATTTTATTTGTTTGTTCCTTTGTCCCTCCCCTTTCACCCAGGTCTGCAGCCAAATCTTCTCCCCTTTCCACAGCAACAAAGCTCTCTCCTCCTCCCGCAGACTGGGCCTGGCCTGGCGTCCCAGGTAAACAACCACATTCTTCCTGTTTCCTCCAGGGATGCCTCGGCTCTTGACAGAGCAGCTCAGTGGTTTTCCCCCACCCCCTGGATGGGGGGCACTTAGCCCTCTGGGAACAGGGACTAGCAAGGGGTTATCCCTGTTCACACGCAGGGAATGCAAGCCATGGCCATGAGAAGTGACTGACCCCCTATCACCCCGGGAGCCAGAATTAAAGCCCAGAGATGTCCGCTCCTGTGCTATCCAGTTCCACAGTGCAGGCCCTCCACTCCGGCCCTGATTGGGCCCTGGCTTCACTCACTCCATTAGGAGCAGGGGGGTCCGCCAACTTTCCAAGGTGGCCACGGGGACCGCCAGCCCTGCCACGGGTGCTCTCAAGCCCCAAGGAGGAGACCGGAGTCCACAGGCCTGATGTCCCAAGACCACAAGGACACAGTCTCTCACCTCTGGGTCCTTCTCGAGACCCACTGCTCTAGACTGGCTCCTGCAGTGTGCGTGTGTGCAGGTCTGGAGGTCTGCCATCTGCGAGAGGGGCAGTTTGCCGAGCTGCCCTGTTTCCACCCAGCGCCTGGTTGCCAGCTGGCTCCTCTGGCCGACGTAGCCTTGTGCCAGGTGTGTGGCTTGCTAAAAGCAACGGGAGCCAGACGGGACCTGCCTCTCCTCCCCTCATCTGGGTGTCCCCGTGCAGTTAATAACCAGCACAGCTCAAGGGACAGACGTGCAGATTTGCCGGGAACAAACTGCAGAGCCCCACGGTCCCTTCTCCATGCTAAGATCCCCCACAGGTCACTAAGGGCCCTGGCTCTGGAGGGCTAGAGAGGCCAGGGAAGATGTCTAGAAGGGGAGAGGGTGCCATCTAGTGGCCGGTAGGAATGGGGACGCCGGAGTCCTGAACTCTTCCACTCCCGGAGGATTCAGAATCTCATCATAGACTTAGGTCTGGAAGAGATCTTACACGGGCCTAAGATCCACTCTCACATCTTATGATATTAAGAAGCAAAGAAACTGTTCAGAAGGTTATTAAGATCGTCCCAGCAGTAATAAGGGACTTGCTTAGGGTCGTGGCAATAAGAGTAGAGAGGAGGGAGCGAACGGGGAGATGTTTGGGGGCAGTTGAAGGAATGCAACGTGGCATCTGATTGGATGTGAAAGGGAGGGAGAAGAAGCTCTAGCAAAGAACTCAGTACTTGTGAGATTAAAGAACAAATGAATCAAGGAAAAGGAAGTCTCAGGAGGGCTGACACTTTTTCCTGCAAAACAGGATCAAATCATGAGGCTTCGGAATCATCCTCTTCTAAAAGATCCTTCACCAGGGAAAGAAGTCCTTCACTTCTCTTCGGTCCTTTTCCCTGTCTCCTCTTAAGAATACCCATCTGAGTGGTAAATCTGTATGTCCTGGAGGAGAGAAGGAGGAAAGTTAACCCCAGTCTAGGAAAAGAGTCAGCTGGGAAGGGGAGAGAAGAGGGCTGACGTGGGCCAAGTTGTCCACATAAGCGGTGGCCCGGGGACTGGACAGGATGCCTGGCCGCTTTGGTGTGTGTTTTGCTCCTTGTGAAGTGGTGGATGTCACTCCTGAGCCCAAAAGGACACAACATGGACTCTGGGTTTTAGGGTCCATTTCTCTGTGAAAATAAACGGAAGGAAGACTATCTCCTGACAACCATAAATGAGGTCCATGTATATTCAGATGGCACTGGAATACCTCTGATTTAAAAACAAACAACTACAACAAAACACTCTCATGAAGGAGAACGATGGGTTAGAAAGTATAATGGCAGTCACAGGAGTTTAAAGTTCTATGGAAATTCTATTAATATAACAAGTCTCAGATGTCCTCTGTTATCTTCAGTCAACGCCTGTTGAATGCCTGTTACTTCCCTTTTGGGAAAAGAACAGGCAAGGCAAACAACCTTTCTCCCCCTGTCCCATTCTGAGATTTGTTTTTGGAATCTTTGTAAACAAACCTGCTAGCTCCTTTTATGGTGGAAAACTGAAAGAAGGAAGTTACCTGCTCAGAGTCAAACAATGAGTCATAGCCTAAAACGCAGAAAGACCACCTCCCTGTCTTGCACTCCTACTGTTTTTACCCAACTAGTCTAGCTATTTGCTGTCCAGTCATAGAAACCCTCAGTTCCCCCTTCCACACCACTGACAAAATAGGTATTAAGTGTACCCAGGGGCCTGTTATCCTCTAAGCGGGTCTGTTAGTGCACAATACCAGAAAACATCATTTGATCGGTTGACTATTTGTGGATCTGTTCCGTATGTGTTCCCTCTTAGGCAATTGGGCGCCCAGGGTTGCCAGGATCTTCTTTAGAACCTCATCTGGAAGCGTCCCCACATCTCCCAGTGCCCAAGCATCTACCCAGCTCTGGAGGGGCTGACGAGCCCAGTGATCTGGAAGAGTTGGAGAAGTTTGCCAAGACCTTCAAGCAGAGGCGCATTAAGCTGGGCTTCACTCAGGTCTGGTTTGCAGGGAGCCAGAAGGACCTGGGTTGAGTGAGTGGAGACGGGGGGCTTCACGGGTGTACGTTTCAGGAACAACCTGAGTTTTGGTGTATTTGGGGCAAGCCCATCATGTCCCTGTGTTCCAGGGAATAGGGCACAGTTGTCATGGGTAGGGAAACTGAGGACACTGCTGGGGGACAGGGGAGGAATGAGAGCCAGGCAAGGCGTTAGGCATATGAGCACAGCCCACTCGGAGTCTGGGGCAGGAAATGAACCAGATTCTCCCTCTGAGAGGGAAAACACCTGGGAAGGAGACAAGAGGTGATGGGCGGGTGCTTGAAGGTTCTCTGTGTGCGTGGTTGGTGCTAGGATGGTGGGACAAAGAAGAGAAGAAGCCTGTGTCTCCAGCCCCTCCCTCTCAATCCCCACGTGCAGGGAGATGTGGGGCTGGCGATGGGAAAGCTGTACGGCAATGACTTCAGTCAGACAACCATCTCGCGATTTGAAGCCCTCAATCTCAGCTTTAAGAACATGTGCAAACTCAAGCCGCTGCTGGAGAAGTGGTTGCATGACGCAGGTAGGTGGCAGGGACACGAGGACGGCTGGTACCCTAGATGGTTCTGCTGGGAAGGGACCTGTCTGTATCGGGGCTTGAGGCAGTCACTATGTAAGACCCCTTCTCCTCCTGAGTCTGGAATCATTTGAGAAATAAGACATGGGAGACAGGCAAGTAGAGATGGAAAGGTCAGCTTCATTCCTTAGAAGGTCCTTTGGAGGACATAGCATTAGGTCATGAAAACTTGGCCCCATTCCTTTCTCCACCAGAGACCCACCCAGTCTAGACTTTAGGGGAGGTCTCCAGAGTGAACACACTTATCCACCTTGCTCTCTGGACCATGTCTTGGTTAGGAATAGAGAAACATGGGTCCTCCAGGCTCTCATGGGGGAGAAGGGGAGGCCATAGACACAACACAAGCCCTTTGTCTGGGTAGTCTTGAGTAGGACTTCAGAAAGCAGGGAGTTATGGTGAGCTGGACAAGTAGGGAAAGTTTCCAGCAGGAGTGAGGTTGGCTGGATTCAGTCCACAGGGTGGCCTGGGAGGCGTTCCTGGGGTCAAGGGCAAAGTCTGTGGAACACTGGACAGACGAGTTTGGTGTCGGGGGGCAGTGTGGAACAGGGCTCCCGCATGGCACTGTGGATACCGTGGGCCAGGGCATTCTTTGTTGTAGGAAGCGGTCCTCTGGACTCCACGGTATTTAGCAGTTGTCTTTGGTCTCTACCCCCAGATGCCAGCAGCACCTGCCTCCCACTAAGACGTGCACAATTGTCTCCCGTTACTGCCAAATGTACCCTGAGGGTTTGGGGGGTGCAAAATCGCTCCGATTGAGAACCCGTGGTGTAGGTCGAGAGAGAAGGTAGAGAGAGCCTGTGCCAGGCCGGGCTCTGGTCAGTAGATACGCATGGATGAGTGGTTACTGTGGAGAGGAAAGAGTGGGGGAATAAGCAGCCAAAAGGGTTACCCCCTCAGAAGTCCCTCCATGTGGAACGGGGGAGGGGCAAGGAAGCTGCCCCTTACAGGTTGTCCCTTAGGCGGCTCTTCTCGGGGCACCGAAGTGAGAGAGACGGCCAGAGGTGCTGAGGATCACTGGGAAGGGACCTTATCATTCATTTCTAGTGTGACCCCCTCCCTGATGCCAGTGTCCTTCATGAGGAGTATCCCGGCCCATCGGTCCTCCCTTGGCTCCAACACTTAAACACTGAAAACAAAGTAACTTCCACACCACATTCTGCCGCCGAGTGCCATTGCTTTTAGCTGCAAACACCATTTCCCATTTTACTCAGTATTCACATCCAAGCATCCCTGGGAAAAAGACAGACTCATGAGTGTTCCTTGTAGGATCTCTGCCTGCACGCACTTACACCTACCCATGCCACCGATGGCCAAGTGTCCCTGAACCATGACCACAAACATGGGAGGTGCTGGCGTGGGAGTCGTGGAGGACCTTTGCCCAGAGCTATGAGCAGAAGCAGGATGCTTGGCCTGTCCTGGTTCCCCTGCTGGGGGAGGGGGCGGGTCCTGAAAGAGCCACTGCGCCGCTCACCGGGAAGCGGTGTCGGACCTCAAGGCCATGAACACGGAGCCTGGCCCAGCCAGTGTGTTCTCTTCTCTGAGCTTCCTTTGCCTTTCTGCCTCCCGACAGAAACCTCTCCATCAGACCCGTCGATGAACACCCCCAGCTCTTTCCCCACCCTCAGTGAAGTGTTTGGTAGGAAGAGGAAGAAACGGACCAGCATCGAGACCAACATCCGCCTGACTCTGGAGAAGAGATTTCAAGATGTGAGTGACTCCTCCGGGTGGGAGCGGGCGGGCTGATGTACACGGTTGGATGAGTGGACACACTCAGGCCCCTGGGCACACACCTGCCCTGGGAAAGGGTTGGAAAGCAAGCACACACACCCTCTGCTGCCCCCTGTGTATGCCAATGAAGGGGACTGCCAGCAACTTCCCCCACTGACCCCTCTTGCCCGGACATTTTTGGGGACCTAATGTCCCTCTCACTGGGAACCTTAAGGGATGACATCTGGGGTTCCAGAAGAGGGCTGATCTCTGGATCCAGCTGTGGCAAAGCCAGACCACTGTATATACATTTTTACTTTTTTCTTTAAGTATAGTTGACATATAGTTGATGTACTATATTATGTTTCAGGTGTGCGACAGGGAGTCCACAGTTTTATACCTTACAAAGTGCTCATCATGATAAGTATAGTTACCATCTGGAATTCTTTACTTTCTATGCATTGATTTATATATCTTTAAAATTATATATGTAGTAAATGCTCATTGTGAACCATTAGGAAAACCCAGGGAAGTAGAAAGAAAAAAACCCGCCATTAAATGGCATCTACATGTCTTTCCTTCTCTTTCTTTCCTCCACGTGTGTGTAAATGCTTGTGATCATGTTATACGTACGTTTGTTTGAACGTGTAGCAGAAGCATATTCCTGAGCCAGTATGTGGCAGCTAATAACACCAGCTGCGTGCCCCGTGGGAGCTGGGGAAGGGAAGAGGGGGAAACAGGTGCATCGAAACAGCTTCTAATCGGGATCCCTCAAGTACCAGCTTCCAGAGCCTCGGTTCACACCACACAAGGCCCTAGAGGATGTGCCGTTGGCCTCATTTAACGTTGTGTGCCCGGGGCCTCCAAGACTGCTGCCCACTCCAGCAGATCTGCCAGGACATCTGGCTCAAGAATTGGATGGCCGCTTCCTGCTGGCAGGATGACAAGAGCTGGCTTTTCCTGCTGATTAGGTTTCTTGAGTAAGGGAGGGGACTAGAGGAAGGAGAGAAAGGGGCTGAGATCAAAGATTGGGTGGAAGGAGAGGTTGGAACAAGAGAGCATTTAATATATATAATAAATACATTATTATACTTGTATATGATCTATGGTATATACATTATTATATTAAGATGATATTTAATGTATAATATAATAGATATTTTTTATATATATTATCCCCACAGTCTCGATGGATCCACATGCTTTGTTTCTATTTTTTCCTATTTTGAGGTAGGACAGGAAGTCGTCACACAAGAAAGGGATATCAGGGCACGAGGGGAACATGGGTTTCGGGATTCTGCCTGCCCTGCACAACTCAGCCGCAGACTCCTCTTTTCAAAACTTCTGAGGGAAGAAGTGACAGAAGGGGAGAACATTGATGGATCCTCTGTTCTCTGGCAGGCCCCATGCTGGACAGTTGACACACCTTTTCTCGTTTTATCCTCAGAGCGATCCTCTACAGTAGACATTATTCTCACTTCATAGGTGTAAGACTGAGGCTCAGAGAAGTTAAGGCAGTTTTCTAAGGATACACAGTAACTGATAAAGCCAGTATTCCATCCTAGGTTTGCTTCTATTTGATCCATTTCTTGTTCTATCTTGTTTCCTTGGAACATCTGGCCCCCATCTCCGATTCTTGACCCTCTTCCCTTTTCCTCCTGACCACATTCTATCCCTTTGGTGTCTGTAGAACCCCAAACCCAGCTCAGAGGAGATCTCCATGATTGCAGAGCAGCTGTCCATGGAGAAGGAGGTGGTCAGAGTCTGGTTCTGCAACCGACGTCAGAAGGAGAAGAGGATCAACTGCCCTGTGACCACACCCATCAAATCACCCATCTACAACTCCCGCCTGGTGAGTGCCGGGAACCAAGCTGCCACCAGGCCCTGGGGGGAGGGACAGGAATGGTGCCTGGAGGACAGCATCCTGGTGAAGATGGCAGTCAGGAGTTGCAAGCGGCACACCATAAATAGATAAATAAGCAGAAAGATGCCACATATAAAATCTACACCATATAAAGGAGGATAAAGAAGGGTAAGGGGATTGAAAGTAACTGTGGAGAGTTGCCTTTTTAACACAGAGGTCAGAGAGGACCTCCCTGGTCAGGTGACATTTGAGTGGAGCCCAAAGTTTTGGAAAGGAAAGAACTATCTAGAACAAAGGGTGTTCCAGGCAGAGGGACCAGCAAGTAAAAAGACCTGACACGTTTGAGGAAGAGAAGGAAGCCAGTGTGGCTGGGGCAGGGTGAGGAAAGACGAGAGAACATGAGGGAACGTCAGAGGAGTAACACAGAGCAGACCACCCAAAGCTCATGGAGGTCACTGAAAAGACCTTGGCTTTGAGTTTGGATGAAGTAAGCCACTGGAGAGCTGTGAGTGGAGAAGCCTGAGCTGGCTGAGGTGGGCTGCCGTGTGGAGAATAATCTAGAAGCAGGACACAGGCGAGGAGAACACAATAACCAGGCTGTGCACAGAGGTACCTTAGGCTAAGACGGTAGCCACAGTGGAGGTGAGAGGTGGTTGGATTCCGAGTACACTTCAGCCGTGGAGCCAGCAAGATGTGCTGACAGCTCAGATACAGAGCACAAGAGATGAGCCCAAAGTGCCTTCAAGGGTTTTGGCCTGAGCAACTGGTCGGAGGTGTTGCCATTTTTTTTTAAGGTAATAAAGAATATCAGAAGTACAAGTATAAGGGAAAAGACAAAGAATTTGGAACTGGTCAGCTTAAGCTGGACACGCATCTAAGCATCCAAGAGAAATGAAATGCCAAGTAGACAGTAGTATCAGTGATTCTGGAGGTCAGGGGAGAGGTCAGGGCTGGGAATAATCTGCAATTTAGGGAGACCTGGAAGTAGCAAATATCTTCTCCATCCAGGGAGAGGTGGTGCCTGGAGGGTAGAGGTGGGAAGGTTCTTCTTCATCCTTGGGGATGATAGGGTTGTGAGGTTAAGGGAATTGAGGACAATGGCGTTGTCCTCAAGTCTTCCAGCACTCAAAGATGGGAGAAATTCAGCCTTGTCCGGGGTGTCTCATACAAATAACACCATTGTTCATTCTTTCACCAAACACTCCTTGACCATCTACCATATATCGATCTTCGTGCAGAGTGCTGAGGGGACACAAATCTGTCCCCTGTCCCCGGAGGATCTCGCCGCCTAGCAGAGGAGACAGACAAATAAACAAATGATAAACCACATGATAATTTCTCGAGGAGAACTTAGGAGTTGCAGGGAACAAAGCCTCGCAAGGTGGTGGTTAGAGAAGGCTTCCCCAAGGAGATAATTAATACCTGAGCTGAGTCTAAAAGGACAAGGAGTGAAGAGGCAAATAAGTGTGGGGTGGAGTTCTCATGCGGGAAAGTATGGGAACCGTAGGATGGAGCAGAGAGAATGAATATATGACACGTCCCCGGAACTGTAGGTAACCACCCGTCCTGTGAGGGATGTTGAAAGATGAGGCTGGACAGACAAGCAAGGCCAGACTGAGGCGACTATGAGCAATGCTAAGGACCGTGAAGCCTTAGAGGAGTCTGAAGGATTTTGAGCAGACCATTGGTACCATCAGATGTGCCTGCAGCGTAAAAGGTGGTTTGAGAGACACAAGACTGGTTGTAGGGAAACCAGCAAGGCTATGTCTGCAATTATCCAGGAGAGATGTATTGAGGGCCGAAACAAAGCTAGCGGGTAAGAATGAGGGGCTGGGAGAGACTCAAGAGATAATTAGAAGGTAGACTTATTAGGTCTTGGGTAATGAATGGGAGATTGGGTGGGGGGCAGGGAGAATGATGAAGGAAAGGGAGCACTCTCAGCTGACTCTTGGCATTCAGGTTGGGCTGATGGGGCAGGAGTTATGCCATTGATGTGACAAGCAAACACAAGGGGACGAACTGATTTGGGAGTAGGAGGAAGTGATGATTCCTGTTCTTTATATCCTTATAAGGTACAGTGAAGCCTGTGGGACATCCAAGTGGGAATGTCCTTGGGTACCTGGTATTATGGGTCTGAAGGTCGGGAGAGAAGGTCAAGATGGAGACATGGATTGGGGAGTCATAAACATAAGGTGGTGGTTGAAATCTTGGGGGAGGAGGAGCTCAGTTAATGGTGTTTGCACCGAGGAGCCAAGAGAAAAGTCTAGATCTTAACCTTAGGGATCACCAGCGTCTGAGGGACAGGTACAGGAGGAGGATCAAGGGAAGACACTAAGAAGGAGGCTCCAGAAGAGGCAAGACATGGCAGTAAAGATGTGAAGAGGCAATGAAGCCCTCTAGGAGGGCTCTGGGAGCCCAGAAGAACACGGATCAAAACCATTCTAATCAGAATGGGGTCTGGGAGGGCTGACCCCCTAATCTGTTTGCAGAACAAATTAGAAGTTAGTGAGAACAGCACCCCAGGCTGGAGAACCATCTGTGAGAAGGCATGGAATTATAAAACAACATGCTGCATTTGGAGAATCACAAGCATCTCCATCTGGCTGAAGCGAAGGCTTGGGGACTGAGAGGGGTTGATGAGGGCTGGCTCACGATGGGCCGCAGATACTAAATTACCCTGTAAGCTCCAGGGAACCACTGAAAATATGAAGTTGGGGGCAACATGATATTCATTCACGGTTCCTTTCTTAAATATTTAGTGTATACCCACCAAATGTTTGGCACCAGGACACGGTGGTACACAGGATGCCTGAGAGCTCTCTGCTGGCAGTCTGGCAGGGAAAGCAAGACATTGAACAAAGGCTCTCTGGAGCGAAATCTCCAGAGGAGATGCAGGATTTAGAGGATCTAACCTAGGCCAGGGTGTCAGGGGCTTTGCCGAGGAACGAGGCTCAAACTAATGGCAGAAGCATAAGTAGACAGTCACGGGGTTGGGGGTGCACAGGGAGGAGAGAGTGCAGGGAAGAACATTCCAGGCAGAGGAAAGAGTGTCTACGAAGGCCCGGAGGCTGGGCAGGGTGGAAAGAGGAAGCGTAGCAGGCTGGAATGGGCTGGAACCCAGGGAGGGGGAATGAGCAGGCTGGAGTGCTGGGTGAGGTGGGGTGTGAGGTTAGGTCAGGCGCATGGAACCCTGGCGGAGGAGCATTGAAATCTTTAAACACGGGGCTAGGGGAGGTAGGTCGTCATTTTGGTTCAACCCCAACCCAGGACGCCCACATGGAGAAAAGCAGTGATTCCTTCTCATCATTCAGGCAACACATACTGACTGAGCACCTGCAAAGTTCCAGGCACGGTAGCAGACATGGTAGTAGACCGCCACAGGCATCATGCTGCCCCTGGGAAGCCAGCAGCCTCGTTCCGGAGAAAGATGTTAAATAAGTAATGACTGTTCATGCTCGTGATGTTATGAAGGGAGCAGAGAGACAAAGTGTTCTGACTCTGCTTCTCCTCGGGTCTCCTGGGGACAGCCTCCTTTGGGCTAGGACAGAGTTTCTTCTGCTCTGATATGAAATGATCTCCAGGATATACAGTTAAGCAAAAAAAAAAAAAAAAAAAAAGTGAAATGGTACCAACCACTGTGGGCAGAATGCTACCATTTATATAAACAATTAAAAAGGGGGAGCCATTTTTACCAAGATATATATATCTGCTTACATATGCGTAGCCTGCCTCCAGAAGGAAACAGAAGAAGCTGGTCACAGTGACTAAATACATTATTTATTTTAAAACAACAACAAATGTCAGGGGTGTGCCAGTAGGGAGGGGAGGAGGAGGAAGAGAGGGAGAGAGATGGTTGATAACGTCTCTTACCACGGGGCCCCACACCTGTCCCCACCCTTCGTGGGCCCCCTGCCTACTGAGGAGGCTTCTTGTAAACGGGCAGGTAAGTGAGGACAGAACTGTAGCTGATTAGTTGGGAAATGAGTACATGCTTCATCCTGTTGGGAAGGGATGATCCAAACCAGGGAGGGGAGGAATCCCAGCTCCCCAGAGCAGAACTGCCTTCCAGCGTCCTTTGAAAACATCAATCGGACCTTCTCCTGTCGGCGTGAGAAGAATGAAGGGGAGGCGAGGTACGCCGACTCCAGCTCAAATGAAGAAGAGGACAGTGTCCAGAGACGGTGGACGGCTTCCTTCAGGGAAGAAGGGAACGAGCATTTAACAAACCTGGCACTCTTTGTCAGGTGTTGAATTGGAAGCTTTATGGACGTTATCTTATTAAATCTTAATTAAAAGGAAATATAAGGGAGGTATTACCTCTGTTTCATGGATGAGAAAACCAGATCTTAGTGGGGTTAGGTCACTTGCCCAAAGTCACATGGAGCATTATGGTGAAATCAGGGTCTCACCCCTCGATCTGCTGGCCCCCCAAGTCCATTCTTTCTATGACATCTTGTTCTAGGTGTGGTAAGGTAGTAATCTGAAGGGTTTAAACCAATCCTCCTAAGTCCCTTCCCAATCTCAGAGTTGATGATGCTATGAGGTCTCCAGGGCCAAATGAAAAGTTTCAGGGTCCAAAGTTCAGCCCCCACCTCCAGTATTTTTCTGGGTCCTTTCCTGTATCAGACTGGGAAGCCTGGAACAGGGTTGTCAGAGCTGGGCTCTGCTGCCCTGAGCAAAGGGATCTCTTATTAAAAAAAAAAAAAAAAAAAAAAAAAAAAAAGGACTGGGGACGGGCGAACATCTAGCCAACCAATAGTGTCTGCCCCAGCAGGAGCCCAGAGGTGGCGCCTCTTGTCACCCAGCACTCAGCACCGCAGCCTTGCCCAGGTATGCTGAAGAGCCTTGCCAGGGGCCACAGCAAGGAGGACAGGGCCTGGTGTCAGCAGTAGGCCCCTGCCGGAGCAGGCCGAAGCTGGAGCTGACATGGTCCAGAGGCCTTCTTGTGGAAGCCTGGATGGAGCGTAGGTTTGGAACAAGGCAATCATCAAGAAAGCTGAGCCCTGCTGTCTGCACTCTGGGGGCCCAGCCCCCTGGGAGAAGCACTCAAGTTCGGAGAAGGGAGCAGACACAGACATTTACAAGCTTCTGTTGCCTTTCAGGTCTCTCCCTCTGGATCTCTGGGTCCCCTCTCTGTCCCTCCTGTCCACAGCACCATGCCTGGAACAGGTGAGCTTTGCCGTGGGGTTTCTGAATAGCTCTAGAAGCCCTTTCAACAGGGGGAGAGTAGAGGTGAATGGTAACTGCTTAGGTCAACATTCCTTAAATGTCTTTCGAAGGCTATGAAAATCTGTGCTAGAAAAGAAGAGTTCCACCATCGAGTAAGTTTGGGAAATGCTGAAGAAGCCAAGTTGAAAGCGTCTGCTTTCTGTCTCATTTGCCACGCTTCTCCACACCAGAGTGCACTTAACAGCCCTGGAGGAGCTGTATGGAAGGCAGGGTCTTCCGAGCCAGTTTCCTATAGAACTCTACTTTTCAAAAAGTACGGAGAGCCTTTCAAAGAACGAGGAGGGTGACCATCTGTCTGGATGTGCCCAGGACAGTCCCAGTGTCTGCCTCTTGTCCTGACCTAATGATCAAGAGCCGAGCTTCCCACCCCTCAGAGTCTCTTGACTTGCTTGGATGGTAAGCTATCTGTCACCTTACTCACAGAACGCTGTTTGGGAAATCCAAAAGCGAGAATCCAAATCTGCCATTTCCAGAAGACAGAAATGCATTTTGGGGAAGTGAAGCAAGGCGCACAGGCCAGGGTTAGTGAATGGCCAGGAACCGAGACTTGGGTCTCCTCTCTCCTGGCTGTGCTCTTTCTAGAAGACTGTGCATCTTTTTTGTGGAAATGGGCACACCAGAGAGGCTGTGCTTTCAGATTCTCTTTCCCTCCTCTGTTCACTGTTCTCTCTCTCCTCCTCTCCTCCTTTCCGAGAGCCCTTGTTCTGGGCCCCTCCCATCTCTTGGTCTGGGGCTATGTATGCCCAGCCCAGGGTGTGTCCCGGAGTAGGATGATTTTGGCATCTGTCCTTTTGCATTTGGCAAGTCTTAGACCTGCAGAACCAGCCACACAGTTCTCCAGGGCCGGTGCTGAGAAGAGCATTTATGATGAGAGCCCTCTGGGGCCGGGTGTTGAAGCTAATGTCCCCGGAGTGGGCAGATGGGTGGGACACAGGGAGGAGTGGGAGTTCTCTGGGGAGACAGGTCTGAGGGCCATGTCAGGAGGTCCCAGGACCCAGCAGCATTATTTTCCCCTTGTTTTTGCCTCTGTTCATCCTCAGTAACGTCATCCTGTTCCCCTGGGAACAACAGCAGGCCTTCGTCTCCTGGCTCGGGACTCCACGCCAACAGCCCCACTGCATCTCAAAATAACTCCAAAGCGGCAGTGAGCTCCTCCAGTTTTAACTCTTCGGGGTAAGGTGGAGGAGAGAGTACCCTGACATTCTAGCAGGGTCAAGGGACATGTGGGATGTTGGGTCCATACCTCTGAAAAGAAAGCTTGTCACAGGACTGGAAAGGAGAGTGGGGAGACAGGAGTGGGGGTTGGGGGGCCGTGTGGAGAGCCAGGCTGGACCATATTCCTAGGGAGGGGGCTTTAAAGAGAAGCTTCGGCCAGTGAGCAGTCCTGGCAAGGAGCTGATGTCAACAAAGCCAAAATTTCCACCCTCACTGGGAGGGTGGAAATTTCCAAACACTCCTATTAGAAAGGACCAGGTCCTTCAGTGGGCTTGGGAGCGCTCCACTTCCTGCCAGGAACCCTGTTCTCGGGGTGTTCTGACGTGAGCTGGAGCTGCCCGTGTGGCTGACAGAAGGAGAGAGGAAGTTCTGCTGTTCCCCATCTTGAGCTCCTGCCTGTGAGGCAGTGAGGGCAGCGGCCTTGGGGAGCCCAAGAGTCTGCTCTAAAAGCTATTCTCAGAGCAGGTGCCTTGAGGGAGTCTTCCCTGACTCAGAACAAAGCAGAGGTTTGAAAGTTAGACGGTTACCTTGTGGGAAGAGATGAATCCACTTGTCCAAAACCAGGCCACAGCAAAGGCAGCCAGCTCTTACCGGCCCACAGGTACACGGCGCAAAATATTGGGATTCCTCAACCACTCCCACCAAGAAAGAAGGAAAAACCTATATAATGTATGTTTTTCAAAAATGTTTTGAGATAGAATTCACACACCACAAAAATTACCATCTAAAATGTGCGATGCCTGGATTTTAGTGTCTTCACAATTTTACATAACCATCACCATAATCCAATTCCAGAATGTTTTCATGACCCCCAGAAAGAGACCCCATGCCCCCGTTAGAAGTTCACTGCCCATTCGCCTCTTCCCTCAAACCATTAGCAGCTTTATGGTTGACTTGCTTTTCCTTCCTTCCAGATCTTGGTACCGATGGAATCATCCCACCTACCTCCACTGAGACCAAAAAGTTTCTCGGAATCCACCTGGCCCTGTATGCCCCCCTGGAAGGAAGGGAATCACGCCCTCTCTGAATGGACAGATTACTGTCAGAAGAGTGGAAGAGAATCCCCACTGCCAACCCAAGCTCTTGGTTCTTCAGGTGTGAGGGCCTCCAGAGATCCAAACTGTGACTAAACCATGCGCTGGCTCCCAGTGCTCTTGAAACACATTCCCCCTCTCCCCGAGGTGTTCACCATTTTCACCTTCTTTCCCTGTGCTCCAACCCTCTAGCTCTAAATACTTCCCATGGCTTCCCTGTGGCAGTCGTCTTTCCGAGAAAGGACACCTTGCCATTATCTTCCAACTCATCCGTGGGCTTCTGGGGACAGCGGTTTGACTGGTGTGTCAAACAACCAGAGGGAGAGATTATGGTTTGACTCCGAACTTGGCCACAATCGCTGAACCAATCTCTAAATTCTGTGAAAAGATTGGAATCTAATGTCTCCACCAAATCCTGGATGCTTTCTGTTGAGCAAACTTTTCCGACCGAGTCTTCATTTCACTCCAGGTTTCCTGTAGCCCCGACCCCTTTTCTAGAACCGAATCCGCTCATGATGGCCTTCTCCAGGTTTCCTCCTTTTAACAGAAGGCCGAGCCACCCTCAGTCCCCTGGGCGCATTTCTCTGCCCACAGGTGCTCTTCTGTGTGCTACACCTGCTCCAGAGTTCAGGAGTGTTTATTCCTTCTTTCCTTCCTTGTCCTTATCTGGTCCTCTCTCCCTTCCCCCGGCTGCAGGAGGAGGAACACACAAGCAAACATGTAACGATTATGTTGGCAGATTCCCTGTATATAGCCCCTTCCCGTGTTTGCAGCTACTTTCTCTCCTTCATGTGGAATTTTCCAGCAAAATGTTTAACTCAGGTGTGAATTTTGAAGATATCTCTGTAATATTTTATCTCCTTTTTAAAAAAAGAGAAAGAAAGGGAAAAAAATGCCAAAGTGTGAAATACTGTGCTAGCTTCTGCAAGAAGAGTTCCCACATGGGCTGGGAATGTTTGTTGACTTCTCGGGAACATTATCTCTATAGTCTCCTTCTTTGTGGGCCAGTGTGTAGAGAAGCAACATGAAGCCATTCCAGCAATGGTAACCTTTTTTTTTTAGGAAAAAAAAAAAAAAGAAAAGAAAAAGAAAAAAGACTGTATATCCAAGAAAATGTTGAGATTCTAAGGAATCTCTCTGTTCCTAAATAAATTTGTATAGTTATGATATAAATGATTCCACTATTGATAAGAAAAGGTTTAGATCATTGTTCTGTGTCTTTTGTTGAGGGGAGGGATAGGAGTGCATATAGTGAAATGGGATGCGGGGAGCACCTGGCTGGCATGCAACTCTTGATCTCAGGGTTGCCAGTTCGAGCCCCACATTGGGTGCAGAGATTACTTTAAAAAATGGGAAGGGGGAAACTGTTTCAGGTTGGTATATTAAGTCTCTTACTCCCCGGGCTGATATGCTAAAGATAACATACATACATTAATACAGGGCTTCGAAGAGTTCAGAGTTCTTACTCTTTTTGACAGAATTATCTTGAGGGCAGAGTAGCAGGAAACTGGTTGAAAGGGGGAAGATTTTTAAGTGGGAGGATGTTAAATGTTTAAGGCCAAGTCATTCAGACTTTAGAGCTGGAGGCAGAGGCTGAAAAGCTCATATTGGAGATATCCTGAAGGTCAATTATTAAATATTCACAATGGGAAGCAACAGGTATATAAAGGAAAGCATAATCCAATCATCAAATATATTTGGCTTTTGAATGCACTGTAAATTTTGCTGAGGGGCTGAGGGACAAGGAAGCTCTCCTGGTGGTTTTTCTTAGGTTAATAAAAATTTAAATAGCTACCATTCCTGAAGGAAACACTGACCTGTAGGAAAGGGGAGCCCTTCAAAAATGTCATGGCTCATGGGGAAACACGAAATTGGGATGAAACATTTGTTGTGAACAATATCTAAGTGCAAAATCTCTATGTAAATAATTAAGACTTAACTGTTTCTGGTGTTTGGGCCTTATAGTCAGACTAATATTTCATGTCATGAAGCTGAAGAAGAAAGCCTACGTGTAGTGGTTGCTGTCTCGAGAAAAGATCCAGTTGGAAGGGACTAGGTATGCGGCAAAGAGACAGCAAGAGGAGCCTTTGGGACTCATTTAAATCTATAAAGGGACAGCTCTATGACCCAGAAGCCCATGGGTAGTTACACTGTCCATAATGCTAGTCCTTTCTTTCTTTCTTTCTTTCTTTCTTTCTTTCTTTCTTTCTTTCTTTCTTTCTTTCTTTCTTTCTTCATTGCTGGATGGGTACAAACCACATGCTGATTTTCATTCATTTCATCTTTAAAATTTTTTTTATTTTTTTAGGGCAGTTTTAGATCTACACCAAAATTGAGAGGAAGGTACGGAGATTTCCCATACATCCCTGCCCCTTCACATACATAGCCTCCCCCATCATCGACATCACTCACCAGAAAGTACTTTTTTTTTTTTTTAAACCAAGGGAGAATCTACATTGACATACGGTGATCATTCAAAGCTCACAGTTCATCTTAGAGCTCACTCCTGGTGTTGCATGTGCTGCAGGTTTGGACAAAACCATTATGACCTATACCCATCCTTGTAATATACAGGGTATTTTCTCTGCCCTAATCCTCTGTGCTCCACCTGTTCGCTTCTCTCTCCCCTACAGCCTGCAACCACGGATCTCTTTACTGTCTCTAATAGCTTTGCATTTTCGAGAATGTCCTATAGTTGGAATCATAGTACATAACCTTTCCAGATTGGCTTCTTTCACTTAGCAATGTGCATTGAAAATGTATCCATTCCTCTACTGAAGGACATCATCGTTGCTTCCCAGTTTGGGCAATTATGACGAAAGCTGCCATAAACATCTCTGTGTGGGGTTTTGATGTGGACAGAAATTTTTAATTCCTTTGGGTAAATACCAAAGACCGTGATTGCCGGATCATATGGTAAGAGTATATTTTGTTTTGTAAGAAGCTTCCAAACTGTCACCCAACAGAATGTGGCTGCACCATTTTGCACCCCTACCAAACAGTGTATGGAGTTCCCGTTGCTCCACATTTTTGCCAGCAGCTGGTGTCGCCAAGCGTTCTGGATTGGTCATTCCAATAGGTGTGTAGTAGTAGCCCTGCTGTTTTCATCTGCATTTTCCTGACGACATGATGTGGAACATCTTTTCATGTGCTTATTTGCCATCCATATGTCTTCTTTGGTGAGGTGTCTTTTCAGGTCACTGCCCCATGTTTTCATCAGGTTATTTTCTTATGTTAAGAAAACGTTAAGAGTACTCGATTTTGGATAAAAGTCCATTATCAGATGTATCTTTTGCAAATATTTTCTTCCAGTCCATGGCTTGTCCTCTAATTCTCTTGAATTTGTCTTTTGCAAAGCAGACGTTTTTAATTTTAATGAAGTCCAGCTTATCCATTTTTTCTGTCATGGGTTGTATCTTTGTTATTGCTTCTAAAAAGGCATCACCATACCCAGGATCACCTAGGTGTTCTCTTCCTGAAATGTTACAGTCTTGCATTTTACATTCAGGTCTATGATCCGTTTGGAGTTCAACTTTGTGAAGGGTGTAAGGTCCGTGTCTTGATGTGTTTTGTTTTTTGCTTTTTGGGTTTTTTTTTTTTTTTTTTTTTTTGCACGTGGATGTTTGGTTGTTCCAGCAGCATGTGTGGAAGACACCATCTTCTCTCCATTGTATTTCCTTAGCTCCTTTGTCAAAGATCAGTTGAGTCTGCGTATGAGGGTCAATTTCTGGGCTATTCGGCCATGGTTTCTATGAAAGAAATGCAGAATTGTAACCTCACTGCTCAGCCTCCAGTAGCTTCCATTATCCACTCTGTCTGACTGTTTGACTCTGTTTGAACAGAGTCAAACCTGGGAGCGGGCCCTGATTTACTTTTCACATATGCATGATTCTGTGAAATTCCAGCAAAGTTTAACCAAAGCTTGGTTAGCTTCCTCAGCAGCTAATTAGGCACAAGAGAATCTTTGGGCAAAAACCAGTCACTGTCCAGGCAAAAAGAAAAAGAAGACTTGCTCCGCTACTTTTCAAAATTTGCATACTTCAATTTTTAGTTGACTCAAGACTGGTGGGCCCAGCTGTGGGCTCCCAACACTAAGGACTTTTGGTGAAACTCAGAGAATGAGCTTAGTTCCAGGACTCAAGAATCCTGCTCTGAGCCCCTGGGTGTCAGGCTCAGGGCCCCTGCTCCCTGTGCACTCTGCGTGCACCTGCTATCCTTATGTACTGTGTTTGCTGATTCCTCGGCTTCACCTTCTAGACTGTGGGAAGCTCCTTAAAGCTGAGGTTCTTTTTCTCTTTATCTCCATGATTAACGCTGTGCCTAGTACTGGGGCACCTGGGTGGCTCAGTTAGTTAAGTGTCTGCCTTTGACTGAGGTCATGTTCTCAGGGTCTTGGGATCCAGCCCTGTGTCAGGCTCCCTCCTCCATGGCAGTCTGCTTCTCCCTCTTCCTCTGTCCCTCTGCCTGCTTGTGCCAATTAATAAATAAAATATTAAAAAAAAACCAGCTCTGTGCCTAGTACATAATAGGCAATTAAGATTTTTGAAAATTAAATTCTCTCTCTCTTTTTTTTAACCTTTGAATGACTTTTACTGCCCTTCACCGAGGCTAGGAGCTGTGAATACCTAATAATACAGTACACATCTATAGGGGATTCTAGTCAAGGGCAGGCAGCATATCTTGGTGGTTGAGAGCATGCCCTCCAGAGCCGTATTGCCTGGGTTCATACTCCAATCTGCCTCCTACTAATCATGTCACCTTGAGCAAGTTTCTTGACTGCTCTGTGCCTTAGTTTCTCACCTATAAAATGGGGATAACCATAGTACCCACCTCATAGACCTGTGAGAATTAAATGTTAATAATGTATGTAAAGTGCTTGGAACAATGCCTGGTACAGTAAGTGTTGACTGTTATTATTCTGATTATGATCACAATTATTGTCATTATTATTCCAATAAATTGGTAGAGAGTTTCCTATTCCCTGCTCTCCCTTATAGCCCAGAACTTCTTGGGGGGGGGGTGCCACTGTTGAGAAATAGCTGATTTGGTAGAACGAGAGTTATGGCCAAACATATAAATTAGTAAACTTAATCCAAGGTAATGAAGCTTACATGAGGATAGAATAAAGGCTCAATAAAGGCTCCAACAGAAGAACTGGCATTTATTCCCCAGGCTTTAGACCCCTGAAGCCTTTTAGTACTCCTTTCTTCCCTGGAAAATGGTGGCAGCAAGAAAATAGTTCCAAATCCAGATCCTAGAAGAAGAAAAATACTACAACAATTATAAGCAAATGGGGAAAGTTGGTATTTGCATACTTTCCATTCAGTGAAATGGATCCTTCCCTGTTCTCTTTCTCCAGGCTCTCATTACTTCTTATCTGGTCTGTTCCAACCCACTTGAAGCAGGATCGCCTTACAGGGACCTCAGCTGGGTGCTGAGCAGTGATTCCCAACTTTGGTTACACATCGGAATTCTGAGATTCTGTGTTTCCAATAAACTCAGGAGCTGCAGATTTTGCTGGACTACTGAACACACTCTGAGTAACAAGGGCTTGGAGAACATGGTAACATTATATCCCCTTGCCCAATAACATCATAGACTTCCTGTTACCCACATCATAAGATGCCTCAGTCTGGCATCTCAGGCTGGCATCAGGGTCACTTAAGATCCTCTGACAGCAGTGGTTCTTAAATATGACTAGTATCTGAATGGCCTGTGGGTTATGTTTTAAAAGATATGTATTCCTGGCCCCCACATTAAGCCTGCTAAATTATACTCTTCAAGATACACCCTACCAAGGGCATTTGGAAGACACATCCTAAATGGTGTAGAAGATCAACGAGGCTTAGGAGCCCCAATGGGTTCCAAGACACTTTTTCAGGCTCATTTCCCATTCATCCATCGAACATCTATCACATCTGCCTCCTACCAGGTATTAGAAAAACAAAGATGAAAACAGTTTGATCCTTAATCATGAGAGATTGGCAAGATAAATGTCAAAATTAGATTATTAACTACTCCCCAGCCATGGTGTAAATGCTCACATCCCTACCTACCGACTTCTCTTTTTAAGACTGTCCGGGCCCCTCAGCATCCCATTGTCACCCATCCTAATAAACCAGTCCCCATACCCTCTTTACTCCATTGAGCCTCCATACTTGTTTGGTTATTTCTTCCAGCTGGCTTTCCTTGGTACTAAAATAGAGCTCAAAGAGGAGAAAGGAATTACCGGAAGTGTCACCAACCACAATAATTAACATTTTTTAAAAATATTTTATTTATTTATTTGACAGAGATCACAAGTAGGCAGAGAGGCAGGCGGCGGGGGTGGGGCGGGGGGGGGCGGAGATGGCTCCCTGCTGAGCAGAGAGCCCGATGTGGGGCTCCATTCCAGGATGCTGGGATCATGACCCGAGCCAAAGGCAGAGGCTTTTTTTTTTTTTTTTAAGATTTTATTTATTTATTTGACAGACAGAGATCACAAGTAGGGAGAGAGGCAGGCAGAGAGAGAGAGAGAAAGAGAGGAAGAAGCAGGCTCCCCGCCAAGCAGAGAGCCCGATGCGGGACTCGATTCCAGGACCCTGGGATCATGACCTGAGCGAAAGGCAGAGGCCTTAACCCACTGAGCCACCCAGGCGCCCCGAAGGCAGAGACTTTAACCCACTGAGCCACCCACGATAATTAACATTTATATAATGACTTCCTTGGGCCCGCAGTTCTAAGCTGTTCTAAGCAGTTTCCATTGGTAAAGCGTGTAAAATTCTCACAACAGCCTTATAAGATGGCTATTACTACTATCCCCCGTTCTGGGTTTGAGAAAACCGAGGCACAGAGAAGTTAAGCAACTTGCCCAAAGACACAGAGTCAGTAACCAAGCCGGGTTTATTTTTAAGTCTTATAATCTACCGCCAAGTTGGTGACAGGGCTGTCAGGAAAAGGACTAATTTCTAATTCCCAGGCCTAAGCCCTTTCTGGCAAATCAGTGTTGGTGTGCTGGTTGCACAACTGAGACTCAAGCGTGGGTGCAGCGATGCGGTCTTCTATCTCCCACAGTGCCTAGCAGGGGTGCGAGCCCTCAGTTACCGGACGGGCTGCCCCAAACTGCGGGGACCGGGCACTGGATGGATAATTATTCAAACAGACAGACAAACACGCAAACAAGGGAGGCAGCCAGCGGGTCTCACGTGACCACTAGGTCACACGCCGCTATCTCCCCCCCACCCCAGCCTGGAGCGCTGGAGGAGGACCCTCCGGCTCCCTTTAGAGACCTCCCCTGTCCAGCTCGGGTTCTGCGCTCCGTCCTCCCAGCCACAAGGTGCCCCCAGACCCCCGGCTCCTCTTCCGCCGCCGTCAGAGCATCGTTCTCTCTCCTCTCTCCGCCGCTTCCTGCTCCGGGGATCCGCGCTCTGAGCTCTGGGGCGGAGGCGCCCGAGGCTTCCCGGGGCGCTCGGCCAGGTAACAGCGCGGCGCGAACGGCCGCACTCAGGCCGCTGGGCTGGGTCCGAGACGAGGACGGCCCGGTCCGCCCGGCCCACTGACGGGGAAGGAGGCGGGCAGATGGCCCCGCCTGGCCGCCGAGGAGGGGCCGGGGTGGGGGTGGGGCTCTTCCTGCCCGGGGGCGCGGGAGGCCTTGCCACTGGGGGCTCGGGCGGGCGGGAGGCTGGAGGTCCGCACAGCGCCGTGGCCCGCGGGTGGTGGGCGAGTCCGAGGGAGCGGCGCTCGCGGTGCCGGCGGGGCGCAGGGCTTGCAGCTCGCCCCAGCCACGCCTGCTCCGCGGCTGCGAGCCAGGTGGGCCCGCCCAGCGCTCCTCCTCCCGAATCTGGCCCTGGAACGGCAGGAGCGAGGACGGGAGCCTTGGAATTCTGAACCGGATCGGCCACCCCAATACCCTTCCGTTCTTTTACCCAAAAGTAGGAAAAAGAAAAAAAAAAGAAAAGAAAGCGGAAATCCAGAGATGGAGTGACTTTCCCAAGGTCACAGACTTGTATCTGCCCCTTACAAATGTCTATTCTTTTATTTAAATGTTTGTAAATAGACTACTGTTTCCTCTGTTCTGCCAGGGAATTAGGATTCAGGGAAGAGGGCTCTAAAAATACTAATCAGCAGATCCAAATGAGCTGATCCGTATTACTGGCCGGTGACCCTGGCATTTACAAGGAAATAAGCGAGAGCGGTTCTTTTCACTCTGGGTACTTTGTATTTCCGGCCCTTGCTCTGGAAATTTGGCCTAGATGTTTTACCAAATTTATCTCAGAACTCCTTGTCAGAACAGGGCCGGATTAGAATTTTCAATCCTCTTTTCTTCACTCTTTCGTTTTCCTCTTTTTTTTTTTTTTTTTAAATGGAGACTTAAGAGGTGGAAGTGATTTGTCCACACTTTTATCGTACTTAGGGGCACAGACAGAATTGGACTCAGGACTGTGATTGATAACCTGCTGTTTTCTTGAATAGAAACCTGATTTTAGATGAATGCTGTACAGAACTTGACCTTGGTAAAGCCCTCTGGATAGCATTCTGGGGAGTGGTTTGTGTGTTGAAGTGTGTTGGTCTAGGGATACTGTTTCACATGTCAGAATAGGGTAGTCATGCAGAAAATTCCTGCTGAGATGAGACAGATATCTGAAATGTTTTTGACTTTTTTTATTTGTACTTTGAATAGCGGAGCTAACGAATATTAATAACAACATCTTGGTTACCTTAAGATTTTAGACCTGGATGGCTAAATTGACTCAGTTACAGTCATTCTTGGCTTGGTGTACTTGTCCTTAGTAAACATTTCAGAGTGTAGCTTTCTGACTTTGTTTGGTGTTTAACTGAATAACTGCCTTAAGGATATTTTTTATATCTCAACAGAAATTTCCCACGTAAACATCTTCTGCTTCTGCCTTGGTCAGTCTTTGAGTCGGGTTTCAGAACTAAACAGAACTAGGATTTATTTTTTCCCTTTCCGAAATACCTCGACTCCGTTTAGTTCCCTATTCAGGTTTACCTCAAGTTTCGATTTTAATTGGTAAACCCGTGACCCAAATCCAAACTTCAGCTGAGTTAGTATCAGCTTCAAACCACACGAAACCGCTATGCGTCATATGACCTCTCGCAGAAACCACAGGTGGTGGTAGTTTTTTTCGCGAGAGTGTCTTTTTGGGATTTTTGAAGCGTGAACACATTATCTAATATGTGTATTGTATTACTCATGTTCATCCAAGGTCAGTCATCACTGGCAGGTTATTGTTGACATTTACTCATCGTAATGATACGATACATTATTATCAGGCAGTCTACCAACTCAGAATGCAGTTCCTGATTTTCGGTTTAGAGGTTTTATCAGTTATCTCTAAGGAACATGGAATCAGAATCACAACCACGCTTTAATGGACAATTCTTGACTGTGTTGATAAGGACGAAGTATTTCAGTGAAGGCAATGTTTTTGTACTATCCTAGAGTAGGAATGAAGATGATACGCAAATTGACCCAATGCTGTTTTCTTAGGGTGCATCCTTTGTTTTTTTCTGGTTTTGGTCTTTTCATCATAGGATGGCATTAGCTCTGTGTCCGCAGGTGCTGTGCAGCCTGGGGGGCTGGCTCTCGCTCTACATTTCTTTCTGCCGCCTGAATAAGCACCGAAGCTTTGAGTGGAGCTGCCGGCTGGTGACGTTCACCCACGGAATCCTCTCCATAGGGCTCTCGGCTTATATTGGCTTCATTGATGGCCCCTGGCCTTTTACCCACCCAGGTAGGTGGGAGACATTAGAGGATTTTTCCCTAAGGGGTTTATAATTTGGGGGGTAGTCTTGGAAGGATGGGACATTTGCAAAGAATTTGTACAATATTGGAGAATACTAAAGAATAATTACCTTTACAGTTTGTATTGGGAGTCTTCATTTTTTTTTGTTTAAAGAAGATTTTATTTATTTATTTGACAGACAGAGATCACATGTAGGCAGAGAGGCAGGCAGTGAGAGAGAGGAGGAAACAGGCTTCCTGGTGAGCAGAGAGCCCAGTGTAGGGCTCTATCTCAGGAACCTGGGATCATGACCTGAGCTGAAGGCAGAGTCTTTAACCCACTGAGCCACTCAGGCGCCCCTGCTCTCCTCCTTTTATAAGGACACCAGGCATATTGGATAAGGGCCCATCCTAACAACTTCATTTTAATTTACCTCTTTAAAGGCCTTCTTTCCAAATACAGTCACATTCTGATGAGATGGGCATTAGGGCTTCAACATAAGAATCTGGGGGTACAATTCAGACCAGAAGTCCCCTAGGATATGATTTTTTTTTTAAATTTCTTAGATTCCTTTTTTTTATTTCCTTAAGTTTCTATATTGAGCTTCTGAGGTTTTCCCAAAACTATTCCAACTGATATGAAAGCTGCTATTAAGCTGTATGTCTTATATGCAGGTTTTAAAGAGATTTGAACATTGAGTCCTTGGACTCAGTTTTCCTGGGCTAGGAATACACTAACTCCTGGGGTTCTTTCCAAGGTCCACTTTCAAGAAGGGTAGGGCCACCAGTGCCCGACAATCTAACCCATTAAGCTAAGAAATTAATCTGGCATCCAGGGCAGAATAACTGAAAGAGTCTGGAAACAGACCTTTAAAATTGGTTACATAAATAAACAAACAAATAAATAAAAATTTTAAAAATAAAAAGAGAAAGAAACTGTAGGGTTTTAACTGAAAAGACAAACAGCTCAATTTTATGCTGCTCCGTAGAGAGGACACTGAGATCATGCCTGGTGCTCAGGTCACTTATTGAGATCCGATTCAACAGAACAGCATTTCCCGAGCCTGTGACATTATTGGGTTTGATAAAGACCAAAGTTTTAGTTTTTATTCTTTCGTGGTTGTCACTCAAATGCACGTGCCTGCCTGGTTCAGGAAAGCTCGGGAAACATTGGACCCTGGTGCAAGTCAGCTCAGTTCCCAGCCATTCAGTTTGCTTTTGTCTCGGTTTATTTCAGGCTCACCCAATACTCCTCTCCAAGTGCACGTTCTGTGTCTCACCTTGGGCTACTTCATCTTCGACTTGGGCTGGTGCATCTACTTCCAGTCCGAGGGGCCCCTGATGCTGGCTCACCACACACTCAGTATCCTGGGCATCATCATGGCCCTGGTGCTCGGGGAGTCAGGCACAGAGGTCAACGCGGTCCTCTTTGGAAGTGAGATCACCAACCCCTTGCTGCAGATGCGCTGGTTTCTCCGAGAAACAGGCCACTACCACAGTTTCACTGGAGATGTGGTGGACTTCCTCTTCGTGGCCCTGTTTACCGGAGTGAGGATTGGTGTAGGAGCTCGCCTCCTTTTCTGTGAACTAGTCTCCCCCAAGCCCAAGTGGTTTGTGAAAGTTGGGGGAGTAGCGATGTACACCGTGTCTTGGTGTTTCATGTTCAGCATCTGGCGTTTTGCGTGGAGGAAAAGCATCAAGAAATACCATTCCTGGAGAAGCAGGCGGGGCGAGGAGCGGCAGCTGAAGCAGAACGGCCATCTCAAAACACACTAGCCGTGACTTTGTCCAGACGGTGGGCCAGGATTAGTCGGCCGCGGGACCCAGGTTGGAGATACGGCTGTTACAGAACCATGCTTCCAGTGAAGTTAGGTTTCAGAAAAGGGCTAAACCTTATCAGTCAGGTTTGGTCAATCTTCGAATGGAACCCATACCAGTATTAAAACATGAACTTCCAGCGTAGTGCGGTTGTAGAAAAGCGAAACTACGTGTGGTAGTTGTGAGTATGTCACTGTGAGGTGAGCAATGCTGCATTCTTTTTAGTTCCTGGTGTCCCTGCGTCCTCTTGTCTCTGGGATGCCTGATGGCTAGACAGCTCAGGAGGGAATCTGAGAATTCCTTTGAGAATTAATTCCTCGAGCAAACTCTTATTCCTGCTTTCCATGTAACAATTTTTTTTTTAAAGATTTTTATTTATTTATTTAACAGAGACACAGCAAGAGAGGGAACACAAGCAGGGGGAGTGGGAGAGGGAGAAGCCGGCTTCCCACTGAGCAGGGAGCCCGATGTGGGCCTCGATCCCAGGACCCCAGGATCATGACCTGAGCCAAAGGCAGACGCTTAATGCCTGAGCCACCCAGGCGCCCCTCCAGGTAGCAATTTTAAATGAAGTCACCCCATTTACTATAAAGGGAAGGACTTTCAGGAAGAAAATGTCTGACATTCTGAGCATCAGATCAGGGAACTGGATATGCTTACACAAAGGGAAAGAGCGGAGAGAAAGATGGGGTGAAATTGGCCGTGGTGGTGGGTCACATCTTGAGGACCCCCATACCAACTGTTGAGTGTCCCGAAGACACCCCCAGGTTTAGTGCTTTGGTTAGAGGATTCCCATGACTCAGAATGTAGTCACGCTCCTAGCTGTGGTTAATTACATTGAAAGGGTACAAAGAGAGCAGCAAAGGAAAACGTGCCTAGGGCTGAGTCCAAGGGAAACCAGGCCCAAGCTTCCAGAGCCCTCTCCAAAAGTGGGATCACCCAGGATGTGCTTAATTGCTCTAACAACAGTTTGCGGCCATATGTATAAAATATCCAACAAGGAAGGTCATTAGATGCTCAGTGCCCAAGTGTTTAATTGGGGGCTGGTCATGTAGGCAGCCATTGCCCGGCATGGAGCAAAATTCCTGACTCTCAGCAGGAAGGTGGGTGTTCAGCATGCACCATATTGTTTGCACAAACAAGTTAGGCACAGTGGGCCATTCTCAGCGGTTGGTGGAGGGGGTGCTCCCGAAATCGAAGTTCCCAGATGCGAGCCAAGGGCCAGCCTTGCAGGTAGGCCTTCCCAAGGGCAGGAGTTCAGGTCTGCCCTGTTAACTCTTTCCTGCACAAAAACCAGAGAGCTAGGCCTTTGGATGAGAGATGAATGAAATGTGGACAGATTTACCACGTCCTGTTGTACGGGTTCTGCCCTACCAGGAAAACCATGCCAATTCTCAGGGCTTTTGTGCATTAATCTCCCAGGCATGAGAGACTGTGAGTGAATTCCATAGGGATTTACCATGTGGATTCCACGGTGCTTGAGATGGCAGTTCAAGTTTCAGCTCTGCTCTACGTACTGCAGACCAGAACCAAAGTCAAGTGTGCTGGCTGCAGGGTGATGGGGCTAATTTTTTAAATTTCATATACATTCCCCTTAGCCCTCTAAACTACCTTTTCTTTTTTTTTTTTTTTAGATTATTTATCTATTTATTTGACAGAGAGGCAGGCAGAGAGGGTGGTGGGGAGCAGGATTCCTGCTGAGCAGAGAGCCCAATGCAGGGCTGAATTCCAGGACCCCAGGATCATCATCTGAGCTGAAGGCAGAAGTTTAACCCACTGAGCCACCCAGGCACCCCTTAACTACCTTTTCTTTTCGCTGAAAAAAGTGCCCCTCTCTGTGGATAAAATATGACAAGGACAGTCTTGGAAGGGAACAAAATATTTTTTAGCCCAGTAGTCTCCAATCTCACCCAGGGAAAGTGAGAAACTAAGTTTAGAACGGGAGGTTAGGAATCCATACTTTCTGGGTTCTTCTAACTAATTTGGCTACTCACTTGCCAGATCGATTGGTCAGGTCGCTGGTGTACTCTTTGTCTCAGTTTATACCCCGTTGTGTATTTCACAGCAACACTGTGGCATTTTATGAAGGGGTGTCTTTAATGTAGGACTTTTATGGGAAAAAAATTAAGTATTATTTATTTATTGTTTATTTATTTATTTGATTACTGTATTATGTTATTTAGACCACTGGGGATTGATATGCTCAGTTACTGAGCAAATGTGTGGGGCCACTGAAGGTTAAGCCTAGGTCGGTAGAAAGTCTCCACCCATTCTATAGTCACTGGTAATACTAACCTAATGAGTGGTCTTGAAAATGGATGTCAGTGGCCAGACATGGTGGAGCACTGGAACCGCATAAAGTCGTCATTGCTCTGGCAAAAGCAGCTTCCAAGGCATGTTAACAGTGGGTCTTTTAAAAGGACTGTCATCTGGTTAATGAGGTTTGCTGCACATGGAAATAATCTGACAGTAGTGTCTCCGTCTCTTTTCTTCTATGATCAGGATCCCCAGAAGGCTGGTGAGCTTCTTTCCAACAAAACTGTGGTCAAAGTTGGATGCTAGGGAATGCTGATTTTAGCAAAAGCCTAGTAAAAAAGAGTGGCTTGGCGCAGAAGCTTAAAAAAAGAAAAAGCTGGCTCTTGAATTTTGGCACAGTGCAACCTGTTCCATACCAGACAAATGAATAGGCTTAATCTGGTACCAATTTTTTTTTTCTTTTTATTCCTCAGAAGTGAAGGGATTGCAGATCTTGCTGTTTTAGGGGTACTCTCATGGGAATGTACGTAGGTGTCTTTTGGAATTTGAATAACCTAAATAATAAGAGAAGAAAAATTGTTCATTTCAGCTTTTCTTGATGTTTTAACTAATAACTATGAAGGAACCTCCCTGAGAGAAAAATGGGACATGAAGGTGAGTCAGCAGTTAAGATGCCAGGTTTCTACGTCACAGGTAAATGAAGGGCTAATTAACATGTGATATGGTCCAACAAAATGAAGTATTTTACTTATTTGCCTTTGGATTACTATGTAATAATTAATAATTCCTAACACTGCTCAAGAAAGATTTATATTTCAATGAGATTTATACTAAATTTTATAAAAATAAACTTTTTATCAACCCAAGTCTGCCTTTACATCTTTATTGTGGTTTTTGCCAAGTAAAACGAAAAGAATTCTTCTGGCTTGTAGAAATGTTGACCCATATTTATACTTATCTGTGAAATACTTCTTATCTGTTCTTACCACCAACCTTTCCTAATAACTGTTTACTTTGGGGAGCAACAATCTACAGACAGGGAAAAAACTGCCAGAGAGAGGAAGAACTAAATTTCTTTATTTTGCCACCTGTTTGGGTAGTTGCCTTGAATTATTTATTGTATTTCTCTCTCAGGGGCAGAGGGAGAGAGAGAGAATCTCAAGTGGATTCCCTGCTGAGCATAGAGCCTGACAACCTGGGGGCTCAGTCCCACAACCTTGAGGTCATGACCTGAGCCAAAACCAAGAGTTGGATGCTCAGGCACCGCTGAGCATTGCCTTGAAAATGATGTTGAATAGGCTTCATGAAGACAAGGTCCTCAGCTCTCTTCAGAACTGTGTTTAGAATGCCTAGAACAGTGTTAGATGTACAGTAGGTGCTCAATAAATGTTGAAGAAGAACGGATGAAGATATGGTTTAGAATAACCACCCTGCCCCCCCCCCCCCCGGGAGAGGTAACCTCAAAGCATGCACCATGGATTGTGTCACCAGTGTTATTTTTTTTAGGTTAAGCGACTAATGACCGTGGGCACTGTGTTCTCCCTAGATTGGTGTGACTCTCCTGAAGGCATTCTTCACATATAGCCTTTATGAGTCTAGAGCTACCAAGAGCTCTAAGGAGCCTTTCAGGGATGTTTTTACTCTTAAAGAGATTTTCATCACTGAAAAAAATAGTTCTGGAATGAATAACCACTGGCTTAATTAAATCCTTTGCTTACCATCTTCTGAAGCTTTCCCACAGCAAATGCCTTCTTTGCTCACAGCTAGAACTTTGGGTCTGTTTAAGTTTGGAAAGATCTTGAAAGCAGCCTGCCAAGAGGTTTTGTATGCAAGGAAGAGAAGGTGAATTAGGAAATTTTCCCAGTTTGTTTTATTCCTGAAGCTCAAGTAGTGAGGCGTTCTGGAAGGGAAGAGAACTCATTTTTTTAAAGGCATGATTTGATGACTCATTGGGTCCAATTAATTTCATACCTACCCTGTAAATTATTAGAATCTGGCAAAAGGATTTAGTATGTTTAAGGAAGATATACGTTTGGGGATAAAGTTTGCATTTTGGTCATTTTATGTGGCTGGATGGAGCTATTTTCAGTTAATACGCAAAAAATACGCAATTTCAGTTCTGGGGTAGAATTATGCTAGGGTACACCAGCAGGTGGCGATATATCCTGGTCTGATCATTAGGAAAGTGGTTTGGAACGTTAATCTGCTGCTATTCTTTCCCAAAATAAACATTACAAAATTAGCTGGCTGTGCCCTGAACTTAAAAAAAAAAAAAATCAAGCAATAAAGAGTCATCTTTGGCCTCTGTTTATCTTTTCCTTTTTTTTTTACCCCGTCCTAACGTCAGCCTTAGCTCATGCATCTATTCAGGGATAATGATCTTTTCATGAACTGTTACAGGTTGACTTTTAGAAACAGCATTGTTCAGAGGTAACTGTTTCCCCTCTCCGCAACCACTGTTTATTAAATTTGCTTTAACTCTTGATTTCCACAAAAAGGCTGAGAACCCTCACTTACCAATACAGGTTTAAACCCATTAAGTCTGAAAACAGGTAAAGGGACAGCCACTTTTGACACTGGCAGGCAGAACTGAACTTTTTGCATGCGGTACTTAAATTGCTACACTATGGAATTATGCAACCGTAAAACTAGATGGATATCTAAACGTACCCGGTAGGGAGAAAAAAAAAAAAAAAAGAAAGAAAGAAAAAGAAAATATGGGAACTCTTCAGAGAACTGCTTTGCTTTCTACTGGATAAATACACTTAACTTGCTGCTCCTATTTCTCCCCACAGCAAGCTTGTGAAGTCGCTGTGGAAAGCACCATGCTTTCTCCATTTGGAAATCATACATTTCATTTTGCCAAGGCAGAAGCAGCCTCAAAGCAATATTATTATACCAAGAAATCCTGGCTCCAATTCCCAAACTCTCTCCCCCGCCGTCCCCCCACCCCCAGCCCCACACAGCTCCCTCCTCTAACTCCCCTCCACCCCACCACCGGCAGCCAGGACTGGTGCGCGGCGTCCCCTGCCCCGGGACGAGGCCAGCAGGTGCCCAGGTGAGCGTCCAAGGCCAAACCCTCTCTTTGCTGGGGTATGCTGAGTTAGGGACGGTGTCCCGGCACCTGGACCTGAGCTCTTCGCTTCCATCAGTCACAAGCGGTCTTTATGTGTTATCAGAAAATAAGAACAAGCACATTCCATTAAGGAATAAACGTTTCCAGGGCAGGGGGTGGGGGTGGTGCGGATAATTCCCAAAGAGCCTCTCATCCCCGACGCCTCCCGTCCGGGAGAGTGCTCTTTGGCGGTGTCCGGGGGTAAGCCCAGCTGGTACAAGCCACACTCCAAAGCACAGCTCTTGGGCGCTCACCGGGCCCAGGGGCCGACGCTGGGTGGGTGGGACTCCCGGGGTGGGCCGGTTCCCCCCTCCCCCCGCCCCGCAGAACTACTTTTTCGCTCCCCCAAACAGGACTCCGGCGGAGGCGTCCGCGCGGCCGTGGCGCGCGGGGAAGCGCGGGGGAGACGAGGACGGCCGGGCGGCGAGGGCGGCGAGGGCGGCGGGGCGGCCCTGCGCGTCGCGGAGGGATCCCGGGTGAGGCGGCTTCCCGAAGTCAGAGGGGAGGAGGCCAAAAAAAAGTCGGCGGGGGAGGGGAAGCGCGAGCTCGCGCTGGACGCGGCCGGGGCCGGGAGGACAGAACCGGAACCGGAACCCGTGCGCGCGCCTGCGGTCGTCGCGCGGCCCCCACCGCCGGCTGCCTCCTCCGCCCGCCGCGCGCGTTCCCGCGAGGGCCCCAGGACCCGGCGAGCCGGGCCCCGCGCTCCGAGTGGTCGCCGCCGCCGCGTTGCCGCCCCTGCCGCCGACCTTCGGGGCCGGTGCTTAGAGGCCGGGCCGCACGGGAACCTCCCGCCCCTCGCGGGAACGGCCGCCTACCGGCGCGTCGGGGAGGAGCCGCCGCCGCCCGTGCCGACTGCGGAAGAGTCCGGGCCTCCCAGGGATGGGGAGCAGCCCGCGGCGCTGAGAGACCAGGTTCCTGTCACCTCTGGCTGCGGGACTCCCTCTCCCGGCGCCCGCGGTCGTCCCAGTGCCCAGAGCCTGGTGGGGGCGGCGAGGAAGACGAGAGGGGTCCCCCGGCCCGGGGACATGGAGCCTCGCGAGCCTGGCGCGGGACGGCCCGAGACGCGGCCGAGGCTGCGGCCACGAGCGGCCGGCAGCCCCAGATAGAGAGCGGAGAGCAGAGCGGCCGGCCCCGCGGCGGCGGGGACTCGCAGGCCCCCGAGACTCCGGAGGAGGAGCCGACACCCCAGCCCCGAGCTGATCCCGCCCCAGCCCCGGAGAGATTCCCGGGCCCCTTCCCCGGCGGCTCGCCGACTTCCCTCCGTGACGAAGTTTTCTCCTTGTGCCTTCCCGAGGATTGAGCTCTAGCTCTCGAACTCGCCTTCTGGCAGACTTCCTCGGTTTGTTTTGGGAGATAACCTGTTTTGCTCCGACCTACATCCCCTTTCCGTCACCTCTTCCAGTGGGACGTTCTAGATGACTGAATGGAGTTTTGAGTTGGACTTTTGTGTCCCTTACGGAGTCGGGCCTGATCCCAGAGCACTGGGGGTGGGG
Organism: Meles meles; assembly: GCF_922984935.1. Classification (NCBI taxonomy): domain Eukaryota; kingdom Metazoa; phylum Chordata; class Mammalia; order Carnivora; family Mustelidae; genus Meles; species Meles meles. The sequence goes on along the minus strand of NC_060073.1, from coordinate 103,858,985 downwards.
TGGAGGTGTTACTGTAAAATGCAAGTTGGATAAAAGGAGGACCTCTCGCCAAGGGCCCCAATGAGTGGCACACAGTCTACTATCACCGACAGGTTGGTATGAAGCTCCCCTTGCGCTTAGCTTCCCTGGATTCGGCCTGACCTAGCAGAGAGTCAGTGATTGCCAATTGCCTTTGACCAGTGAAGTTGACAGGCTGAGGAGAGAGGGTTGTTTGGGAGCTCTGCAATTAGTCTGGGGTTGCTGCCAAGTTACCCAGTTGATTGAATTTGGAAATGTAGCTTTTTTCTGGAGAGAAACTTTTCTCCAGATTCTCAGCGAAGGGGTAGGTAAAGCCATGATTGTGGTTTTTCTGTCTGTAGCGGGCATTGGGATTCTGTACTTATCTTGGAACCAGAGAAAGGTCATTTTGGGTGAAGGTCAGTGCCCGAAGCCGGCTGGGGTATTGGTGCATCATCGGTTTTCCTCCTGCTCTGTAATTCTCTAGACACTGTTAGATTTTAGGAATTGCTGCTTGTGAACTTCATTCTGAGGCCACTACATGATGATTTTTGAACTTGATCTTCTTTGAATATTGAGCTGCGTAGTGTTTATTATCTAATGATTTTCCAGAATGTTGAAATTACTAGTAAATCACAGGCTCTTGCTGGATCTAAAAAGGGGGAGGGAAAGTCATGGGGCTTGATTTTAATTGCTGCATTTTTAGTATTTCATCTTCCAGAAGCATTTGCATCAAAGAGATACAAACCCTAAGCGAATTAGATGGTACATGGTAGCATGGCAGGTGGATTTGTTGAGTTCTGTGAGTCCTTTCTACTGCTTATCTATGTTTCCTGGTGGTTGGTGAGTTGAGCTAGATTATGGGGTTTAAATGGAGCTTCTTTACTCTTAAGGGTTATTCTTTGGAATATTAGCTTAAACAGTAAATTCCTTTACTGTGTTTTATTTCTCAGTATCATTATGACATTGTATGCTGGTTCCAAATTTCAGTCAACCTTTTTTTTTAAGTCAGTATTCAAACTATTACATCATTTTTTTTTTTTTTTTAGAGATCAAATAACTGAATGAGGGGGCCAAAGAAAGCACTTTGATGAAGAGTGCAACAATAGTGCTTCTGCAGAAAATAGTTGAATTTCCTAATAGGAGTTTCACCAAATCATCAGAGTCATTTGTTGATTTTAAAAGGGCCAAATTCCATTATCATACCATAACAGCTACTCCAGAAACAGAACTTCCTCTTCCTGTTGATGCTTTGCCGTATCACGTGAATGTTCACCTAAAAGATTCCATTAAATATTTAAACTATATTCTTTGTGCATTTTTTATCTTATTTATTTGACAGAGCACAAGTAGGCAGAGAAGCAGGCAGAGGGAGCAGGGGAAGCAGACTCCCTGCTGAGCAGAGCACCGGATGCGGGGCTCTATCCTAGGACCCTGGGATCATGACCTGAGCGGAAGGCCCCTGCCTAACCTACTGAGCCACCCAGGGGCCCCTCCTAGTATATTTTTTAAAATGCATTTTAGTTTTCAACTTTTCTGATTGTACCCAAGGAGCAACAGTGCTTATCCTAAGCACTTCTTTGGGTTATCCCTATTGCTTTTCCTTTCAGGGTTTTTTGCTACTGAGAAGTCACTGTAATGGGTGTGTGGGTAATTGTTTTTATTTTCCTGGTTCATTCAGTTCTAGCCCTCTGTGTTGAGCCTTTAGACAAGAAGTCTTATTAGGATCTAATGTAATATTGATAGTTTTTATTGTGATACTAGGGGTGCTTAATTTTGTAGAAACAAAACCTGGGGTCACCAGCTTATTTCCCATGAAAATCACCTGATAGCTCCCACATAATAATCTTCTTCCTTTCTGCTTCTCAGAGATTTGCTTCCTTTTTTTTAGTATCTTGGAAATAAAATCTTGGGATTTGGAATTTTTTAATAAGTTAGATGAGATATAAATATGCAATAAACATGCCATCAGTGAATGTCTGTTCTTTGCCAGGCTCTGTGCTAGGCACAAAGGATTAAAAGACAAGTATTCTAAGTGTAAAATGAATCTGCAAATTGGTTTGAGTATTGATATCCTTGAATTAGTTCAGGTGTTGGCTGATCTCTCGTACTTTTCTAAACTGAAAAAAAAAAAAACAAAACTTCAGAAGCCACTTAATTTAATATGCATTGCCAAGAGAGTATGGATACCTGTATCTTAGGAATTTGTACTAGTTTTTTTTTAAAACAAGATTATTCTTGGGTGACTGTTACATTTTCTTTAAACACGTATAACTCTGCAAATATCAAGCATCCATTTGCTCATTGGAAGAGTAATTGTCCCTGATTTGAATATATGTTGGGGTGAAATCTGGAAGCCGTGGTATAGTGTTATTTTTTTTCCAGTACGTTAACCAAGTTACGAGTATACAGTAGTTCTTAGCTTCTTCTCAGCTCTGTCTACCTCATCCTCTTTTCTCACGGTCTAATTCCAGTGTACTGTAGGTGTATTTTGCTGATACTAGAGCTATTGGCAAATTAACAGTGCCAGTGTAGCTTTTTAAAGATCCTTTCAAGTTTGAAGTACTGTATGTGGTATGGCTTTGTTTGTAGAGTGTGCAGACCCACCAGGCCAGCTGTGTGAGTTAGAGTTCTTTCATTGTGGTGCTTCTGACTACAGAGTCTGTCTGTCCTCATTTGAAATCAGACTAGCTGGTTTTGGGCGTTGTTCTGTTTTGCAGTTTGTGGCAGGCGACACATGGCTGAACAAGATAAGAAGGGTTTTATTCTTGTGTTAGGGACGTGCTGGGGCTGGGATGGAATTCAGCTATGTTTAGGCTCTGATTGGTCACTGTGGATACTCAGAACTCTGTTATATCCTGTTATTATTTTACAGTTAAATTAACACATTCATTTACTCCCTTCTCTTCCTCCTCCATCTTCTACTCTCCAGATCCCTCACTCTCTCCCCCCTTTTTAAAAGGTGTAGTCATCAATTTAAAATCCAAACTATATGCAGGGTAGCTACTGTTTTTATGTAGTGTATCTGAATAGTGGGTTTTTTTTTTAAATCTAAGCAGCTTATGAATACCATCTAGTGTCTTGCTTTGTAACTTCTGTGAGACATATAGTTTTCCACTTTTAGAATCAGCCCTCATAAAGTGGTAGAAATATCTGATTGCTCTTCTTCAGTTTGCATTGATTGTGTATTTAGTCTTAAAATATATCCTAATTGTTTGCAGTCCTCTTAGACGCTTATCTCTGTCCCTGAAAATTTAGGGGTCTTGTGGTACTTGGAATTTCTTCTGAGAGATAGAGAAGGGAGAATGCTCTTTCAGTGGATTCCCTAAATGATTTCAGACTAGATTTTAGAAAAGTGAATTTTCAGGGACGATACAGGTGGGATTTTGTTATAACAGTAAATGGATCTTTGGTCTAGGACTTAGGGATTTTATTGTTTTGTATGGTAGATAAAGGTTTTTGATATGTTGGCATTTTCTTAGTACTGAGTTCACATGTACACTTGTTTAATTTAAGCAAACTTCTGGTGAGTGTAAAGCTGTGACTTTATGCATATATATTACTGTGTATATATGCATATACACAGTAATTGACATTTTCATCCAGGTTACCTTTTCTGCCATCATTGCCATGTAATGCTTTTGATGAAAAAAAAAAAAAAAATGACTCCTGTATGTGTGCTATTTCAGGGTTGCCTGAGTCATCTGCAGGCTCAAGTTATTTGTACCGTTTACTTGTAAAGTCAGTCATTTGATAAATACAAAATTGAGATTAGGGACCAGGATCATAGTGCTAGCTTTATTTCGGTTTAATGTTCTTCCAGTGCAGTATAAAATCCTGATTCATATAGACATGCGATAGTACATTTACTTGTACACGTTTACATGAGTCAACATGTAGAGTAACCTTTTAAAAAAGTGCAGAGCTACACTCTTCCTGATTAATGGCACATTTATAAGATATTCATATGTATTTGGTGAGGTGACAAAAGAATCTATCTGAATCATTGCAAAAATACGGTAACCTGGTAATGCTGCTTAACACATTGGTGGTATCTCGTTAAAATGTGGTGGATAACATTGAGTTAATACATTTTATTTATTATACATTATATTTATTATACATTTATTCTTTTTATCTACTTCATTTATACATTTATTCTTATATATTTATCTGTATTACTGTAAATACATTTTATTTATTATAAATTTTAACTGTTTGCATTTTCAGTTTAAAATTAAAGTGATATTTGAGGCAGACATTGATGAAACCCATAAATGGTGGATTTTACACCTTTTTCTGTGGAGCATTATGATTCCAGAGAAAACAGAAAATCTTTGAGTAGACATATGTGGTATCCTCTTCTGAAAGCCATCTGGAAATGGGTATGAATTGCCTACTAAACTGATACAGGTCAAAGAAAGCAGGATATTTTAATGGTTTTCTAGAGGTCATTGGAGAGACTCTTACATCCTGGTCATCTGACAAAATTATGAGAAATGTTTCTTATCATGTAATTGCTTATCTCTTAGAAATAGGAATGTCACATTTTCAGGAACAGATTGCTGGAGCATAACTTCTTTTAGTCTCATTTGTTAAAATTTGATAATGTTTTAAAGTTTCATTTGAAGACCTTCTCTTTTCCCTTTTAATAACTGAAGAGTCCTCAAAATAGTGGCATTTGAACCGAAAGTTTAAAATGAGCAAAATTATAAATATTTTGTTTCTTTTTGAGTAAAACGCTCTGGCGTATGTAAGAGTATCTTATTGTAGTGTAATTCTTAAACATTTACAGTGTTCTGACTCCCCATGGGCAGATCATTATTTACATTTAGGCAACTCATGCAGTTTAAGTCAAGATGATAAAACTGGAAAGGAGAGACCCATGATTTTAACCTAGATTTTCTGACTCTCAAGTCCCCCACTCTTTTCTTGTAATTATTGTCTTTCTCTGTGTATTTTTTTTTTCTGTCCTACTTTCCTTTAATAATTTTCCAATCTGGCCAAGTTAGAGTCAGATTTTTCTCTTATAGGATGTTTTCTAATACGTTGTCTATTCTAGAGGATCAAGCTCTGGTCATTTCCTCACGAGACTGAACAACAGTCTGGTAGATCTAGTAGTCGGGAAGTTTTTCTTGATCTTTAGCTCAAACTTTTAATTTGTCCTGTTACAAGTATATACTTGCTGTAGCAGGCTAAATAATGCTGTCGTCCCATTTTGTGTTTATACAACTCTAAATGGTTCAGACACTTAACCAGCACCCTTTCCCTACCCCCACCCTATTCTTTGCTTAGCCAAGTTGTATGTTCTGTTGATTTGTTGTCGAAAAATCATCCTGTCACTCTTAAAGTCTTATTAGCTTTTCCCCAATTGGTCTCCTAGTGCAAAATTATTTTTTTCCTTAGATGTACTCCTAGAACAAAATGTAGTATTCTGTATTTTATTTTTACCCATATTCTAGAGCAGCAAGTTCCAACTTCAGTTTAATGTAATCAGAGGGGCTAGTTTTCTCTAGGCATAGCCCAAGATTAAGGCTAAAGAGATTCTGAAGTTCATTTTAATTCACTTTTGTTTTACCTTTTTGCCACTGTGTTTATAAGAACTATTACTAATGATTAGAGACCATAAAAGAAGGAAAAAGTGCATATTTAAATTATAAAGTACATAGGATATAGAGCTCTTCAATATTTTGATCTTTTTCATTGATAGTAACTTAGTTTAAAATTACTTAAATAGATGTCTTTGTTCTTTTGTATTTTGCTAGCAATTTTGTTTCCTCAAACTTTAGGACTTTAGAAACATGCCAAAGTTAGGGCATTTTTCAACTTGGAATATGTAGAATACCAAGATAGCCGTATATGAAGGATTTTGTGAGGCAGCTTCTAACTCCCAAGAGAACCTTATGAAGCTAGTGACTTAGAATAATTTTTATCTTTTTGATTCAATGGAGGTAACATATGATGGTCTGAAGGTCAGAGGCTTTGCCTAAATTGCATAAGCGTACATTGTTGACTTTCAGTAGAAGAAGAAATACACTAAGGTTACCTTATTGAATTAGCCTGCACCAATGCAGCTGACAGTTTAGATTCATACCAAAACAGGATCTTTTACTAATTCAAATGCTGAATCCTGGTTTTTGAGATCATAGTCACATGATAGGCCTGGGTGGCTTCCCGGTGTTGAAAGGCAAGCAAGTCTAATGGCCAACGAAAAATTAGATTTCCTGTCTTGGGACTATGAGTAACAATTCACGAAGAAATTCACAAAGGAATGTAAGAAAACCTGGTTTAGTGAATGCTTACAACTAATTAGCCACTTGTTACACTGCTTTTTCTTTAATGTTATAACGCCCATTGTAGTCATTTAAAGATACTGCTCTGAGACTACAGTTTTGGTCAAATATTTCATTTAAATGCTCATTTTAGGTTCACATCCTCAAGAGATCAAAGAGGATTTTGTAGATCTTCTTTGGATTCAGAAATGTAGATTTTACATATATTGTTGAAAAACTGAAGATTTCATCAGCATCTGAAGAAGTCATTTGTGAAATTGATCATGTAATGCAGAAATTGGCTATATCTCGTCTAGAAGAATAACAAGTCCAAAATACAGAACATTCCCAACTTGCAGTGGTTTGACTTTAAGATAATGCAGTGACAATATGCATTCAGTAGAAACTGCACTTAGAATTTTGAATTTTGACATTTTTCTGGGCTGGTGGCATGCACTACAGCACACTGTCTTGACGCTGCTTAGTGGCAGCAAGCCCACTGCTCTCAAGCCATATGATCATGAGGGTAAACAACCAATATACTTAAAATCATTCTGTTACCTGTATAATCTGTTTTTTTACTTTCAGTGCAGTATTCAATAAATTACATGAGATATTCAACACTTTATTATGAAATAGGTTTTGTGTTAGATGATTTTGCCCACCTGTAGGCTAAGGTGAGTGTTCTGCACACGTCTCAGGCGAGGCTCAGCTATGATGTTCAGTAGGTTAGGTGTACTAAATGCATTTTCAACTTAACGATATTTTCAACTTACAGTGGGTTTATTGGGACATAAGGCTGTCATAAGTTGAGGATGATATCCATACTTAAGTACATATAGGAAATCTCATGAAGGGGCTTAGACATCCCCTTCCATAGATTTTAGATGGGTTATCTGCCTGTGTTCCAGACGCAAGCTGGTATGATGTGGTTTGCCCTGTACAGTCTCTGTGGTTTACTCAGAGGAAGTGGTTCTTGTGGGTGAAGGTCTGATCTTTTCAGAGATTGTTGGTGGCACATGCACCGTCAGCTTATTTCCTGTTTTATTGGCTGTTTGGGCAAGACCTTCTCAGAGCAAGTACTGCTGAAGGGGTATTTAAATATTTTGTAGTGCCAGGATAGATGGTTATAATGTATAATATCTACCTCTCGGGTGATATGAGGGTTAAATTAATGTTTGTGAAGTGCTTTGAGATCCTAAGATGAGTAGTGCAGACATGTTCCTAATCATGTTTGTAAGTTACTGCTATGTCCAGATATTGCTCAAATTTAAGGAAAAACATGTTCATGGAATAAAGTGTTGCTCTGTGGACCTTGACTTCTGTAACTATTCAAGTGTTGTTTAATCACTGTAAGAGTCATGGTTAGGCTTTTTCCCCTCTTTTTTCTTTCCTTCTAACTTTATAATTTTACCCTACATGGGTGAACTTAATGGAGTAGATACCTAGTCTACAGTACTGGTTAAGGCTTTTTCACAAAACTTAATGTTTCAAGCATGCTTCCTCGCTAGTTTAACTGGCATACTGAAATAATAGAATTTAGAGAAATTCCTTTGAGATCTGTGGTTGTACCACCCATACACAAAACCTTTTATTGGCTTTGCTGTAATCTTAAGATGAACAAACTGATCAAATTGCACATGTCATAATTCTGAAATTTTTTTTTTTTTTTTTTTTTGCTTTGCATGTGTAGCCTTTGCCACTAAAAGATTAACAATGACTATTTTTTGGGAAGAGTCTTTCTTTAAACACTGTCAACTAAGTTTTGAGTTTCTCAAGGGTAGGATGATAGTTCTTAGTCATTTTTAAGTAATTACTGTTTGCTTTATTGTATTTTTATTCCTTTTTTAATATTAAAAAGCATAAGGAAGATAGCCCAAATTATTCAACTACTCAGACAATGTTGTTCAGGTTAAAAAAATCTACAAGAATGGGGCGCCTGGGTGGCTCAGTGGGTTAAAGCTTCTCCTTCGGCTCAGGTCATGATCCCCGGGTCCTGGGATCCAGCCCCACATCTGGCTCTCTGCTCCTCGGAGAGCCTGCTTCCTCCTCTCTCTGTCTGCCTCCCTGCCTACCTGTGATCTGTCTCTCTCTCTGTCAAATAAATAAATAAATAAAATCTTAAAAAGTAAATAAATAAATAAATAAAATCTACAAGAAAATTCAGGTGATACATAATGGTAATGATCAAGTTTTCCTCTGATCTTACCTCTATCCCTGTACACCTACCACTTCTCATACTGTCCTCAGAGGTAACCACCATTAAGTTTTTTTGTGTGTCTTCCAAAACGCGCTTACAGATATAGCAGCCTGTCATTTTCATATTCTTTGTATCTACCCCATAGTAGGTATATCTATCAGTTTCTGCTAGGTTGTGCTGCCATAACAACAGCTTCAAATTTCTGTGGCTTACAACACTGGTTCATTGCTTGCTTACATTGCACCTTGTCAGCTGTGGATTGGCGGCCTTTTTGGAACCCTGGCTGAAGGAGCGGCCCCTGTCTCTGATACGTCATTTACATGGCGGAGGGAAAGAGCAGGAAAACTAAAGCAAACATGCAGGGGCTCTTAAGACTTCTCAGTTGTGGTGTACATGAATCATTCGCATGTCATTGGCCAAAGCAAGTCATATGGTCAAGCTCATTGTCAGTGTGCCAAGGATGAATACTCCTCCCACAGGTGGCACTGCAAGTCACATAATAATGGGTAAGGGTGTATAATCCTTTTAAGTAAGGGAAGGGGAGAGTAAAAAATTAGGAATAGTAACATAGTCTGCCACAGGAATGCTTAATAAATGCTTGTTAGATGGGTTGTTTTGAATCTGTGTAAGTTTTTTTTAATGGAATATTTCAAATATACACAGAAGTACAGAGAATAGTATGAAGAACTTTCATGTTCCCATCATTAGCTTCAGTAATTATCAGTGCATGGACAGTCTTGGTCCATCTGTTTCCTTGCCCTGCTTCTCTATCAGATTATTTTGAAGCAGTTTCCGGATATTTCAACCATACATATTTCACTAAGTACCTCTGAAGCAAAGTCTTTTAGTAAATTCTTACTGTCTAATAGTTTGAGGTAATGGTACTAGGGACTGACAGGTATCAAGTAGGAGAGGATGTTCATGGAGTGCATCTGGAATTTGACAGCCAGAAACCTGTTTTGATTTCATTTTGAATATTCCTGGAGGAGGCTTACAGCAGAATGTCATCTGTTTGCCCAGCACCTCCTTTTTTCCACTTCAGAGAGAGAGAGAGAGAGAGTGAGAGAGAGAGAGAGAATGTGTGTGTGTGTGTGTGTGTGTAGCAGAAGCAGGTAATTAACCCCTGGAAAAAATAACATTGCAACAGATTTGATTTGCAGGAGGTTTCATTTCTCACTGAGCCTCTGTTGGAATGATGCCAACTGAAAGGAATCCCAGCCTTTAATGGCTCTGAGTCTTCTGGGAGTTCCCAGTCAGTGATGTTATTTACTCTGAAGGAGAAACATCAGAACCATTTATAAAAATCTTATATTCACCTATCCTGTTTGCTGTGCAGAGAAAGGCTCTATCAGTCTTTAAGGAGATCGCTAAGATGATCTAAAAGTAAGGAAGGAAAAGAAAACAAGGAAGAGAGTCTAGTTTAGAAATAATTAAAGATGCTTGCCACTCCTCAGGTTATGGACTTAAAGAGGGACTTAAAGCCTCCATTTTGAGTCAGGACTTTATAGATGTTATTAGCATGCAATATAATACAATAAGTTTACTTGTCATTTCTTCATTGTGCGTCTAAGATCATCAGCCTCAGGAAATTCTTCGGGGAAGGGGTGTTAATGTAATTAACAGTGGGAAGCAAATTAAAGAGATAGAATCCCTTCTTCAGTTTGTAGATTGGCAGGTGACAGTGAGATGACCAAAGAGGATTTATACAGACTAGTGAATAAATTATTATATATAATATGATGAAAGTAGTTTAATTTAGTATAGTACTACTAGCTAATTGTGCTTTTTTGTTGGGCTTCTTTCACTGTGCCTAGAGACACTTAGGTTAAAATTGTCTTTCTAGGTATCCAAATGACTTTTTTTCTTTAATGAAGTTATTTGTTAGTCTCATTTCAGGATCCATGTAGTAACTGCAGTAGAAGATGCTTGGCTTGTAAAATCATTGGCTTGTAAATACAATATTTATTTAAATTTGAGTTTTTCTTGGCATTGAACTCATTCTGGGTTTGGTTGCTTGGGACAATATAGTCTATTTAAAATGTAAATAGTTTTTTCCCATGGAGAATAACTCTTGGACTTGGCCATTGTTCATGTTATTTTTCTGTTTTATCACAATAGAAAAACATTCATTTTCAGAGATGATAATTTGTCGGTACCTTTGTCAGAATAACATATTTGTACTTTGGTTGCATTTGTTAGTTGCACAAATTGGGGAAAGGTTTGTGGTTTCCAGTTACTGTATTTACCCAGAAGCTCTATAAGATCAGAATTCTTGAGACAGCATTTAGAAGTAAGTTGGGTGTGTTGCGTGGATGTGACTAGTAAAAAAAGGGAAGCTTCTCCCATGCAATTATTGCATAATAGGATACAAGGTACAATTCTCTTTCCAAAAATAGGACTTAAGTAAAATTTTATATGAGTAAATATTAGCAATTATATTAATTTTTAGTTCACTGGCAGAATTCTTTTTGAGTCTTTGCAGAAATTAAAAGTAGCTATTAAAGGAAAAGATATTTTAGCTCTTAATTTTACATGTGTGTATATATATTTTTACATGTGTGTATATATATTTTTATATAGTATATGCAGATATATGTGTGTGTATATATATATATATAAATATATATATGTGTTTTGTTTTGTAAAAGAGAGCAATAGAAGAGAACTGATTGAAGGTGATATAGAAAAAAGCCTCCTGGGCTTAGTGTGTCTGACTTGTTCTGCTTATTATATCTGGGAGACCACAGGCAAACTCTCTGAACAGCAGTTTAGTTTCCTCTTCTATAAAAATGAGGGTAACAGTACTTACTTTGCAGAGCCGTTGGGAAGGTCAAGTGAGAATGTATTTAAGTACCTGTAACAGAAGAGGTCAGAAGTTAGAGTAGCTGTTACTGTTTAAATCTCTGAAATTAGTTTGGCTTTCCTAAAATCTGATCTATGTGTGTAAAATGATTTTTGAATTCACATGTATTTGCTGCTGCTACTGTGACAGTGTTTTCTCCTTGCTGTGATAGTATTCCTTATCCTTTATATTTCAAATTATAGGTTGTTTTTAGAATTAAGATACAATTGGAAGTGAGGAATAGACAAAAGAGAGACAGTTATTTCAATTCAGACTGAAACAGTAACCCTTCTAGTTGCTGAATTGGTAAGAATTGGTAAGGCTTAGCAAGTGACGTTCAAATCTGCCTTTGATTACTCAGGATTTGTCCAGTTCTGTCTTTACATCATTACGTCATTTGTTTATTCATTTATTTGGTAAATAAGGAATGCCAGCTCTGCATGTATTGGTAAAGTTACTTTGAGCTCTTGCTACCTGTTGATTTATATTTAACAATTAAGAAATTTACCTCTAAGTTTGATATCCATTGATTCATGCTGAAGATTAAGGTGAGAAGTCATGTGTATTTGGGGGAAATAGTGGTATGGAGTTATCAATGATGAAATTTAATCTTATTTTCCAAATTAAATTGTTCTATCTCATCACATACTATCCTATTATGTTTCCTTTTTATTTTTCAGCTTAATTATATTTTGATAAGTTACCTAAAGTGAAAAGGGCAATGTTTTCAGTTGAAATTTTAGAAGATTTAGGTGTTCATTGCTTTTGAATAGAAGTCGTCACATTTTATTAGGTATTGCTTTAGTCACTATTTGAAGGAGAACCTCTCTACTAATTAGCTACTTCTTTGAAGGTACTGGCAACCTGTTAAGCCTATACTTTGTACCTCCAGTGGTAAATATGCTGATTGGATCAAAGATCCTGGAAACTACAATAGTTTAGCAAGCCTGATGACTTGCTGTACTAGCTTTTTATACTTCAGAAAGGTGGAAAGATGACTGGGCGAAAAGTAACATTTTAGGTTAGAGGAAATTTAGTCTTATAAAGAAATTCGGGATGTAGAAAAGGATTTCATGTTTATTGAGTATATATTAAGTGCTAGTCACTGTCCCAGGAACTTCCTATGCTCCATCTTTTTAAATCTTTTAGCTGTATAAATGAAATACTGTTCTCAGGTTAAAACAGAGGAAAATGAGACTTTAAGACATTCACTAACTTGCATAAGTTCCCCATGGTTTCTAAGTAGAAGAGTTGGGATTATGATTCCAATGTTCATTTTCTTTTGGTCTTCTGGTTTTAGGCTTGCCTATACTGAGTAAATTGGCTCATCTGGATCAGTCAATTGATCTTTTGAATCAGTTGGATAAAGTTCAGAAAGTAGATTTTTGTCTTTCAACAACACCATTAAAGTGTTGTCTTACATTATAATTTTATAACTATATTTTGTTCTTTCTATTTTTAATCACCTATTTACTTACTCCCTTTTCCAGATTTCTGACATGGGGGATTTTGTCTCATTTCCTCTAAAGAATGGCTACATTGTGTTTTGGTTTCTTATTCATTGCTTTAAATATACACAACATCTGTAAACACTGGACTCTTTTGAAGCCTAATATACATTGCTTATAGATCATTTTCCATTATAACTATTCTAAGGTTCTTTTAAGAAGTTTAAGGCCCATCTAAAACAAGTTTTGTGAGATTGTTTTGTTTTGTTTTGTTTTTGTATTGTAGGCACACAGAGTAGTAAGGAGGGACTTAAAGAATTGTTATACTGAGTATCTAACAGGAAGAAAAGGCAGAAACGAATGATTTTAATGCTAGATGATCAGACCTTTGTGAAATATAAATGATTTAGGTATATCACGTTTAAGTTTTTCCTAAACAAGAGTCTTTGTTTGGTTAAGTGGCAGCGGAGATAATACTTTCTCTTTAAGGACTTCTTGTTATAGTAATGATCTTCTCTTTATATTTTATCATTCAGTTTATCTTTTTTACCACTTAAAGAAATATGTAAATATCCCTTTTATTTAAAAGCTCTAGATTTATCTTCTGAGCCATAAAAGTTACTTTTTCTTCATTTTTTGCTCTGTAAAGCCTTTTTTTGTTGTTACTAAAATTCTACGGCATGAATCATTTTAGTTCAGCCACTTTTTATGCCGTAACATTGGAAGGAAAATTTGCCTAAGAGATATTTAAGTGTATTTTCTAACCTAATCCTTTTTAAATATATATATATATATATATATATATATACATATATATATATTTCATTTTCTTAGTAACCTCAGAATCTAGAAGAGAGATAGGCAGATAGTTGATTTTAAAAAGAAGCCTACAAACTAAATCTTTTATTGAATAAGTACTGCTTCTAGGTAGAGAAAGAGTAGGAAATTACAATTTGAGAATTTTATTACTAGGTTTAAAACCCACAGAGGGGATGCACGCAAAAAAGCAATGCCCTTTGAAGCATTCTTATGGATGTGGAGACTTTTCTAACCCTTAGGGAGATCTACAGACATCCGCTATGCTCAGTTCTGGGAAGCTGCTTTTTCCCATGCTTGCAGCCTCCCTGTGGGGTAAAGGTCTGTTAATTTTGCATAAATATTTACCATATCTCATTTTAGCTAGCATTGCTTCCTCACACTGCTAGCAATAAGGAAACCTTTGCTTATCCAGCTTGAAAAGTTTACTGTTCTCAATATGACTAGTCTGGAGTATGTTCTGTTATTTTCTAAGGGTTGCTGAAGTTAAAAAATCAGATTGGAAAAAATAACAAGGAGATAAACAACCAATTCATAGTCTATACATAATCTGGTTATTATAGAAATATTTGCCCACCCTTATTATTATTATTATTATTTGTATTTAAAAATGAGAAGGTTATCACACAAGAGTGTAATTCACTTCAGTCTTGGCACATCTTACAGGTCAATTTATTGCCAATTTCTTATATGTATTTGTGTAATGCTAGTAGTAGTTTACATCCACATTTATTATACTTCTGCAACTGTTTCCTAACAGTAACATACAGTTTCTGTTTATCAACCATCATTCTAAATGCATTATAGGTATTACGTTTCATACATATAACAACATCACTGGGCAGTTAGCATTTCCATTTTACAGATGAGGAGAAACTTATGTTCAGAGACATTCATTGACTAGTCCAGTATTTCCCAGGTAGTACATTTTTGAAGCCAGCTTTCTAATCTAGGTCTTTTGACTCTTGGTTCATTGTATTTGCTACTGCACATAGTTTTGGGTACCTATCATTTTCATAAAGTTAGTATCCAAACACAAATAGAAAGTATAAAATTCAAATATAAGAAGTTTCAGCCAAAGAAGGTTACTTTCTTATTATATAATTTACAGCAACAGCTTCTAAATTGTGTTCCAGAGAACATCAAGAACAAATTTGTATTTCTTTAATAGAAATAAAATTTTTTATTTTGCTAAATTGTCTTTTGATTCCTACATTGTCTTAGGCACTCAAGGCAAAAGATAGAATATGACTGGGTCATCCCCAAACTTTTATTATTTAAAAAAGGTCCAATCCATTTTATTAGTCAAAAGCAGTCCAATATTTGCAATTTCATATGATTTATCCTGGGAGCTTTATCAGTATGAATACATCTTAGATCTTGTCATTGCTTGGAAGGATTCTACTTTCAAATTTTTGTGTTTTTCTATTTCTTACCTTCTCTTCCTTCTCCCTCATTCCCTTTTGCATTACTCTTTTCCTTCGTTGTCATCACCAGGCTTCTTATCTCTCCTATTTGATGCCATCTAGAACCTCTCCTGTTCCTCAGTCATTTATTTCTAGTTGAGTCTTTTTGCCATTCCCTGCACTTTCCTGACCACATAGTAGATGCCCAGTAGACTCCCTAGATTATCTATCATTTTTCTTTAGAGTGGCTTAGCAAAAGTTACTTCAAAGATGATACCTTCTATTCTGACCTTTCTCACTGTTTCTTTACCTACCTAAGAGGTAGTAACCCAGCCATTAATCTCTCCATCCAGAATATATTTATTGAGTAAAAGTTATATAATAGGTAATATTTTATACATATAATAATATTTTATACATATTTAACTTAATTTTCATAACGACTCTGTGAAGTAATGGATTTTGTTGTAAAATGTCCATTTGACAGGGTAAGAAACAAACTCAGAGAGTTTAAGTGGCATGCCTAGTGAGTGGGAAAACTGGGATTTTAGTCTGAATTTGTCTATCTTTGCAACCTGTATTCTTAAATACAATGCTATACTACCAGATACAGTCAGCATTTCATACCAGTAGTATGAAAAGGGAAGGTGGTGAAAATGGGGACTTTTCTGGCTTGGGTATGGGTGTTGGTACAGTTTGCCAAGATGGGGAATATAAATGGGAGAGGGCACAGTTTTGTTTTATTATTTTTGTTTGGTTGACTGGATAGATGAAAGGAAGGTTAGATGAAAGATTGAGAAGAGAACAGATAAGTAAGTGGCAGATTTTGTTTAACGTAGTATAGTAGTTGTCTAAAGGTTATCCCAAATCAGTAAATATACTTGCACTATCCAACATGATAGCCATAAGACACCTGTGTTCATTTAAATTTAGATTAGTTGAAATTAGATGAAATTGAAGATGTAATTCTTCAGTCACACTAACCACGTTTGAGTGTTCAGTAGCCACGTGTAGTCAGTGGGTACCTGTGTTGGACATTAGACATAGAACATTTTAATCAGGGGCCCTGTGGCTCAGTCGGTTAAGCCTTCAACTCTTGGTTTCCACTCAGGTCATGATCTCAGGATTGTGAGATCAAGCCCCATGTCAGCTCCATGCTCAGCATAGAGCCTGCCTGTCCCTCTTCCTCTGCTCTTTCCCCCTGCTCACTCTTTCTCTCAAATAAAATCTTTTTTTAAAAAAAGGAACATTTTAATCATTGCAGAAAGTTCTGTTGGACACTGCTGTTAAACATTTATTATCTCATACTGTTTGCTGTGATCAAGCCTAGGAGCAACTTAGCTGGGTGGTTCTGCTTTGAGGTCTCTAATGAGCTTGTAGTCAAGATGTCGGCTACTGAAGCAAAGACGTGAATAGAGCTGGTGCATCTGCTTCCAAGGTGACTCACTCACATGCTGGGCAGGTGAGTGCTGGTTGTTAGTAGGAGGCCTCAGTTCCTCCTCAGGCAGACTTTTTCCCATAAGGAAGTTTGAGCAGTCAGAAGTCACACTGTCATTTTTGTACTAGTTGGTAACACTGATCAGTTCTATTCAGTGTGGGGAAGGACCTATACAGAGCGTGAATTCCAGGAGGCAGGAGTCATTGGGGGACATCTTAGAGGCTGACCACCACAGGAACCTATGGAATATCCAGGTGTAAATGGCTCATGGATGACGTATGTGTCATCTCTATAGAGGTGAGGGCTTGGCTGCTGCTATTGTGTTTGTGATGGTAGTTGAAGTAATTTGAATAGGTGAGTTCAAAAGAATTGAGATTACATGGGACGGATGGCCAAAATGACATCTTGGGGGAGGAGGGAAGTGCTCTCAAAGGCTATTAAGAAATGGTTACAGAGAATCAAGGCAGTGATTACAGGGGAGTAGGAGGAGTACCAGGAGAGCACTATATATACAAAGGAAACTTCAGGAAGGGATAAAAGTTGGAAGTAATATGTAATTAGCCTTACTAAATGATACAAAGTAGTCGAGAAAAACACAGGAGAGTTGTTCTTCCAAAATTATGTATTGAATAACTATACAGAGAATCAGAAAAAGATATGTAGAGAGTAAGATAAAGTTTCTAATAACTTACAGAGGCATACCTCTGAGATACTGTGAGTTCAGTTCCAGATCACTGCAGTAAAGTAAATATCATAATAAAGCAAGTCAAATGAAATTTTTTGGCTTTCCAGTGCATATAAAAGTTATGTTTGCAGCATATAGTACTCTGGTAGGTGTGCAGTTGAATTATGTCTAAAAAAAAAAGTACATACCTTAACTGAACATACTTAGTTCTAAAAAGTGCTAACCATCATCTGAGCTTTCAGCAAGCCCTAATCACTGATCACAATCACTATAACAAATAAAATAATAACGAAAAAGTTTGAAATATTGTGAGAATTACCAAACTGTGACCCAGAGACATGAAGTAAACAAATGTTGTTGGAAAAATGTTACCAACAGACTTGCATGATAAAGGGTTACCACAGACCTTCAATTTGTGAAAAATGCAGTATATGCCGAGTGCTATAAAATGAGATATTACTGCAATACAGTCTGAGACCATGGTTAAGTGAAGCTTTCTTGGAGGAAGGTAATGTTTGTGAAAAACCTCTTTAAAAGGTAAGGATGTTTAGGTGTGGATGTATGTGGAGGTGGTGGTGAATGGGCATTAGAGACAAAGTATTTTTTTGTGGAATATTGCTAGAACATGAGATTTGTGATGAAGCAAAGTGGTGAGAAAAGAGACTGGAAGGGTAATTAGAGTGGTCTTAAATGCATGATAAGGAACTTGCCTTTATCTTGTAGGTTCTTTTTTTCTATACTTAAATTATTTGGATACTACATTAATAATTTGCCATAGTCTTATAATCACTGAACTATCAGTTACTTATTTTTTTAAAGACAGAATATCATGTTTTATTTTTTATTTTGCTTGTAATTTTAGCATGCATTGTTGTAATATGTTTCTTAACATTGCTTTTTAAATTGAAAATCTATTCCCAAAAGAAAGTTTATTTCCTTATTATAAATAGAAAATCAATATTTTGCCACTTATAGAAGGCAACAGGAGAAAATTATGCACTGTTATTAAATTTTTAAAAACTGAAAATTAAATACGTAGTGCATCCTTTGATTTACAGATAGATCTGCCTCAAAAATCAGTTCGTCAGTGAGAAAACTGGTTGTAGTCAGCAGTGGAGGGATATTTGTTTGGACATTGCTTGGTATATAGCTAAGATGAGACTTAAGATCATCAGGACAGATGCGTTGTTAAAATTTTGATATTAATAAATACCAAGAAGCCCAACTCTCAAGTATTTGTAGTCGGAAAGGTCAGAAGCTAGCTAATGGACAACTTTGATCAGCAGTTATATACTAATAAATATTAGGTCTTTTGTTCCAAAAAATCCCCTAAAGGAATTTTTAGAAATCTCTTCTTCTGAATGTGTCAAGTTATTTATTAGGTGATGTTCATGAAGTGGAAAAAGGGGTTCCTCATCTACTTTTTGCTGCCACCCAGTTTGGGAAAATTCTTGTGAAAAAATATCAGATCTTTCAAGCATCTTTTATAACATTCAGAATATTTTCAGTAGTTTTTCAGAGGAGTCCTCAAGTGGTCCTTTCAGAGAAGAAGAAAAATCCAGCCCACATATCTTGTGATTCTAGTTCTGCAGTTGTTCACTTTTTTTTTCCTACATGGAATACTTAAATTTGTCAGCATAAATTTAAGTTGTTCACATGAGCAGATATATTTGTCAAGATGTGCTTATTTGCAAAGCTTGTCTCAGTCACGCATATGATCTCACAAATTGAAGATTTCTTCCAAAATATTTGAAATTCTTCCTGCATCTTAAATGGATGTGTGAAAACTTTTCCACTATTTCTGCCAGACTATACATAGTTCCAGTTTTGAAGTTAAGATAGGGAATACTCTCATAAGATTTTTAATGAATGTTTTCGAGCTGTAATGCTGACAGAAACCATGCACGTAACAGTGTTAGAGATGCTACAAAAGTGCCCAGGAAGAGTATCATTCCTGATGTTAAGATACAGTTTTGAATGTCTCAGCATGGCCGGTTACAGTTAAGGAACTGTGGGAGGAAGCGCAGTAAAGATGGGTGGTCATTTAGGAATTCATGAAGTCCTGTAACATCCAGGGTAGCTAAGCATGATCAAGTCATGTGTGACCAATATATTTAGGAAGAAGAGAGGGGAGAAGCAATAGTTCGATCTCTTGGTCAACTTCAATCTAATGGACTCATTCCATTTCCTCCATAGAGCATGATTTCTACATGTAGTGGGGTACATGCTTATGTGCAGGAGGCCACTTCATAGTATGTCTGAATACTTCTGCTTCCATTTGAACTGCATAATCCCAACCTGTTGTACTTGTATTGGAATTAGTTTAGTTAAATATTATGAAAACCAATGAAATATGAGCATAAAAAAGAAAGGCATTTCGGTGACAACTGAGTTGTGTGCACTTTGGAAATGCAAGTAGAGACCCGTCACTAAAGAAATTGCTGTCCTATTAGATGTGACTGAAAAATAACTCTGAGCTATTTGGGAAAAAAGTAGAGTCTAGTGATCTAGTGAGTATTTTTAGTTTCTTGCTCCACTGTAAGGAAACTGAAACAGGAAATAAATCATGGCTGAGGTATTTTAGTACAGTTTATACAAGAAAGATAATAGGGCACTCAATCAACACATCCTTAGTTAAGGAAAAGGCCTTGATCCTACATTTAAAAATTGGTAAATAAATGTACACTTATGTATTTTATTTTATTTTAAGAATTTTTATTTATTTATTTGACAGAGAGAGAGAGATCACAAGTAGGCAGAGAGGCAGGCAGAGAGAGAGAGGAGGAAGCAGGCTCCCTGCTGAGCAGAGAGCCGGATGTGAGGCTCGATCCCAGGACCCTGGGATCATGACCTGAGCCGAAGGCAGAGGCTTTAACCCACTGAGCCACCCAGGTGCCCCTGCCTTATTCACTTTTGTGTTCCATACCTAGAAGGCAGTATGCAGCAAATATTTGAATAGATGTGTGTGAATAAACAAGTAAACCCAAAGTAAGAGTTACAGTATTCTATAGCAGAAGGCGTAATCTTGAGTACCAAGCAGAAAATTTCAGAAAAATCTTTGAGCCCATGCCTTGCTGTGTCAGGAACTTTATCTTTTTTCTTTCTTTCTTTGTTTATTTGTGATTTAAACAAATAGGTTATTCCAGGGAGGATTGTGGTAAAGCAGTGTTTTTTATACTCTGCAGTTGAGCATATAAATTGGCTTTAAACTGTATAGAAGATAATTTGACAATATAGCTCAAAGGGCTAAGAAATATTTAAACCTTTTGATTTAGTAGTGCCGATTTTGGTATATATCTCAAGACATAAAAGGAAATAAAGCTTTTGTTGTCAGCTTTTATGCAGAGATGTCAACCCCACCATTATCTGAAGTAGGGGCGAGGAGAGGAGGACCCAGTCTCAGTCTGGTGCTCTCCGGCAGTAGAGCTAGAAATCCTAATGGCAAAAACTGTCAGGACACCATTGTTACTGTAGGACATTTAATAGAATATTATATATTTAAGAACTGAAGACCTTTTCAAGTAAATTTTAATGGGAGAGCATTCATGGCATGTGAAAAGTAGGAGATAAAAGTTCAAATATAATGCCAATAATGTTCTTAAAAAACATATATAGTGTTTAAAATTTAATATATAGACTTCTTGGTCATGTACTAATTTTTAAAATGTTTCTGGGTTGTGAGGTTATGGATGATTTTTGTTTTATTTTTTATATTTATCTGTATTTTCTAGGCTTTCAGTGATGAATATGTATTGCTTTTGTAACTAGAAATGTTTTAAGTGAAAACTTGACCTAGTTTTTATTTATTTCTTTGATTTTTATTTTAATGAAAAACTAAGTTAGTCATCTGAAAGATAATTAGAGGGAAGTAATTATTATTATTAATTTTTTAAAGTAAGTTCTAGGCCCAGTGTGGGCCTTGAACTCATGACCCCAAGATCAAGAATCACATGCTGTACCGACTGAGCCAGCCTGGCACCCTGAGTGGGAAGTAAATCTTGAGGTTAGGAATGCAGTTGGGAGGCCTCTGTGGGGTACAGAAGTTCCCGCAAGGGGGCACTGGTGATAGGGCTGCGGAAGAGTATAGTGACCCATAAAACAGAGGGGATAAAGGAAGATGAAGGCTCTAGGAAGCCCCTGTCGTTGGATGTTTAATGTAAATATAAAGAATTTGAGATGAAAGTTTGGCTCTTAAAAAAATGTATTCTTATTTGAGAATGTATAGATTTCATGTTAACAACTTCAGGTTCTGTTTTCTTTTCTTTTCAAGCTTTTATTTATTTGAGAGAGAGAGCGTGCGCGCACGAGAGAGGGGGCACAAGCAGGGTGGGAGGGGCAGAGGGAAAGAGAGAAGCAGACTGCCTGCTGAGTGGGGCTGGATCCCAGGACCTGGAGATTGTGGCCTGAGCTGAAGGCAGATCTTAACTGACTGAGCCACCCAGGGACCAGATTCTGTTTTCTTTATACTTATTTAAATCTTCTATGTTGTTGAAGATCCTATTTCCAATTTGTTAAGGTTAAGAACAGATACATAATAAGACTATGAAGATAATATGTTTCTGACATCTGTCACCCTGTGGATTGCCAGTCAGTGGACCTGGTTGTCCTGACAGGTATTAGCTGACTCGCTTGCTAATTTATGCATCACTCCTGAAACTATAATCTTAGTGAAAAAGGGCACCTCCCAAGTAAGGAAGGATAATTTTTAGGTCAAAGTGGAGAAATTATGTGTACCCCTGCCAGCATTTCCACCAACAACAAAAGAAGCAGGAAAAAACATGCCAACTATTCCTCCATTGCCAAGACTCTGGAAAAAGGGTCAATTAAAAACAAAACAGTATCTTTCATGATGACTCCAAATTTAGTTTAAATTTAAACATATCTGGGGGCACCTGGGTAGCTGAGTCGGTTGGGCATCCACCTCTTTGTTTTGGCTCAGGTCATGATCCGAGGGTCATGGGATCGAGCCCCATGTTGGGCTCCGCACTCAGCACAGAGTCTGCTTGAGATTCTCTCCTTCTCCCTTTGCTCCTCACCCTGCTCCTGCTCTCTCACTAGCCCTCTCACTTTGTCTTTCTCAAATAAATAAATTAAATCCTTAAATTTAAATGTATCTGCTTCAGGCGAGTTACATTAGATTTCTTTTTAAAAATTTTTTCATGATGCTGTGAGCAATAAAATAACAATAAAATAACACAGTGCATGCTCTTGTGTATCAAATATGAGGTTCCTTATTTTTCCACAAAAGTATTAGCTAATCTCTTCCCTTTTCTGACTGTGAGCAGCAGGTAAATTAATTGGACCACAGTCTGACCCTCAAATCCTGACTCCAGTTACCTAATTCTAAACTTACCTGTCTTCTTTTCTTGGAGGTCCCATGATAACGTATATTCCATATAGGTGGATAGAATGGATAGAAACAAATAGAAAAGAAGAAAATCTTAGCTGGGTACTATTACATTATGGCAAAGTAGAGTTGGTTGTTTTGGGAGGCTTCGTTGCTGCTTACTTGCAGTAGTTTGACTGCGTCTCATTCTTTTGGGGATTACACAAGTAGGAATCCCACATGGGAAGGAAAGAGTATATGGCTGATTGCAATTCTGCTATTCACGTCTCAGAACTGTTGTGATATATGAGTACTTTTGAGACTTTTTCTGTAGTTTGGGGGTGGAAATATGTCAGTGGGAGTTGTCTAAGAATTATAGAGGAGCACAAAAAGATTATTTATGTTGTTTATATGCTCTTAATAATTTTTTAAAATGTGTTGAATACTTCTTTTTAATGATGAAATAAGATGCAAAGATTGCATTGTGGAATAGAGAAGAAAACTTAGGTGGAAAGTGCATTTAGTGATTTATCAGTTGAATTTATCAGATGAATGTAGTGAATTTAGTGATTCATCAGTTGAATATAACACCCAGTGCTCATTCCATCAAGTGCCTTCCTTAATGCCTATCACCCAGTTACCCAGTAACCCTCAGTTCACTGGTTTGACTGTTCCTCTACCAACACCAAACTGTCCAAATTACTTGAGCATGTTAAGTAGAGTAAGTCTCCTTACCCAGTTTTTTTGTTTTTTGTTTTTTGTGTTTTTTTCAAAATTTTCATTGCTAATCTTGGCTTTTTCTTCTCCCATATAAATTTTGGGATCAGCTTGTCAGGTTTCATCAAAAGCCCCTCTGGATTTTTTTTTATTGTAGTTGCATTCTTTAGCTAAATTTAGGGGAAATGAACAACTTCATGTTATCATCTTCCTGTACATGAACAGTTATTTCTTTAGATATTTCAGGTCTTCTTTTATGTTCTTTAATAATAATTTGTAATTTTATTTATTTATTTTTTTTAAGATTTAGTTATTTGACAGAGAGAGAGAGACACAGTGAGAGAGGGGAAGTGGGAGAGGGAGAAGCAGGTTTCCCACTGAGCAGTGTGCCCGATGCGGGACTCCATCCCAGGAACCTGGGATCATGACCTGAGTCAAAGGCAGACACTTAATGACTGAGCCACCAGGCACCCCAGTAATTTGTAATTTTATTCATAGAGGTCTCAAAACAGTTTTTGTTAAGTTTAATTCCTAGAGCCTTTATGATTTTTTACTACTGTTATGAAGGTCAATTAGTCTCCCTCTTTTTCTTCCCTCCTCCTTCTTTCCTTCTTCTTTGCTCCTTTCTTTCGCCCTTCCTTTTTTTCTTTTCTCCCTGCCACCTCCCATTCCTATCTCCTTTTTTCTGTCCTTCTTTCATCATCTAATATTTTTAATTTTATGTTGTCTTGGCTGAAAGCCCTGTGTAAGGTGGTGTGGTATAGAGAAAAACATATGGGAGTCAGAATTGCTTGAAACGAATCCCAGCTTTGTCCCTCAAAGATATATTAGCCATGTCAACTTTTCTGTTGTGTTATTTGAGCCTACCTCTCCTAATCTGTATAGGGAGTTTCATACTTTCATACTGTCTACCTTACAGGTTCAAATGAGATTAGATAATTTTTCCCAATTAAAAACTTGAGTTTTGTGAAAAACAGTAATTTCTAATTGAGAGGGAGTCCGTTTTCCAAAATCAGACTATAGGTATTTATTAAAAGCAATACTATTGGGGCACCTGGGTAGCTCAGTGGGTTAAGCCTCTGCCCTCGGTTCAGGTCATGATCTCAGGGTCCTGGGATCTAGCCCTGTGTTGGGCTCTCTGCTCAGCAGGGAGCCTGCCACCTACTTGCCACCCCCACCCCTTCCTGCCTCTCTGCCTACTTGTGATCTCTGTCAAATAAATAGATAAAATCTTTTTTTTTAAAAAAGCAATACTATCAAAGAAAAATACCTTGAATACATAAACTTATTTTAACATTTAAAAATTATTTTTATTTTATTTAAGTAGCTTAACAACTGAGCCATCCAAGCACCCCTAAAAGTTATTTTTAATGCTTGTACCCTATATCACATCCCAGAAGGAGGTGAAGTGGTTTATAGTAAAGAACACACATGTATACACAGATGCAGACCGTTCCCAATTAAAGACATTAACAAGTGTTTACAGTGATGGAAGTGCAAATATGACAGTTATGAGGGTTGATACGGCCATTGTGGGTAAGCCTCTCCCTTTTCAGGATGCTGTGGGTTAAAAACTTAAAAAAAAAAAATTGGAGACACTTAACTATAGAGAACAAACGGAGGGTTGCTGGAGGGGAGATGGGTGGAGGGATGGGGTAACTGGGTAATGGGCATTAAGGAGGGCATGTGATGCACTGGGTGTTGTACGTAACTGATGATGACACACTAAATTCTATCCCCAGATAATGTATTATATAATAATATACATATTTATGTAGATAAATATATAGATATATTGTATATTATATAGATAGTATATATCTATATATTTACTATATTATAGTTACTATATATTTACTATATATTATCATATATAAGAATTAATGTATAATTATGTATATAAATATATAGTATCTATATAATATATATTATTATATAATACATTATATGTTAACTAGCTTGAATTTAAATAAAACAAAATCAGGGTGCTGTGGGAAAAAATATATATGATTTGGCTCTTGGTGGGTGTATTTCCTCCTTTGTAACAAGTCAGATTTTTATTATTTGTCATTAACTTCATAAAAAATTATTATTCGCATAGATTTCAAGACAAAAATGGGTTGTGTCTCCTGCAACAGTTCTAATAACAAGTTATGAGCAACTTTTTTAATGTCTTTTCTAATGACCTCTAACAATAACCTGAAGGGATGAGATGAACTCACTAAAACTATCCTTTGCATGGACTAAGCTACTGTTGCTTGTATATTTTATAACCCATAAGGCACAAATTTGGATTAAAATCTAGAAAAGTGGTGCTCTAAACATTTTTATGTTACCTTCATACTTTTGAATATTGGAATTTTTGGTGGCATCCTGAAAGCCACTAAAGCTTTTAAGAGAACTCTAGATACCTAGTAGTAACTACAAAGTAACCACGACTACAGTAAAAATGCCTTGTAAATTACAAAAGATTCTAAATTACCTCATTATTTAAGCAGTCACCATTAGCAGTAGTATCTGGGTTTCAGTAGAACTGTTTACTGGTCTGATCTGCTGATAATGTTTTCTTTTGTATTCAGGAATTAAAGTTCTCATATATTCTAATAGAGATAGCATGTTTAACAGGGCTTGATATTATTTAATGCCTCTGAATTATATTACTTTCTTCTTCACTACAAACTATGTCATATACCAGCCCAATACAGAGTTCTTTCTGGCAGACCTTTGCCCCAGTGTGTTAACTAATCAGTTTGCTTTGCAGGGTTCAATCTGCTGTCAAATACAGCTTGATCTTCCTAGGCAAGTGAGCAATATAGAGTATAGGAATCCTTTCTTGGTAACTCCTTGCATTTGAAAGATTTATTTACGGGAAACTGAAGTTTGTTTCTTAGCGATAGGACAGGGTCTCAATTTTTGTTTTCCCCCACAAAATTTTCCAAGTTTTGATAGAATTTTCAGTCATGTATGTCTGTTTTCAAATTCTGTCTCTACCGTTTGTTTAGCTGAGTGACCTTAAAATTACTTGGCTTCTCTGACTTAGCTTTTGTCTCTTTATCTGTATTATCCACTATAATATCTACTTCAAGGGATTTTGAACAATATTTTTTTAAATTATTAAATTGTCAGTGGTTGGTAATTTTTTGTTGAAGGGGGAATCTAGCTGAGATACCTACCTCTAGAATTAAAAAACAAATGCAGACACAAACAAAAGGCTCTTCAGGGTGAAACTCGTCCCAAACATTTTTTTTTTCCGTAGAAGTATATGTAAAGTACACGTTTATGTGATTTTATAGTGTAAAAATTTAGACATACATTAAGTTAGAATAGTATAATGAACCTTCACATACGTGTTAGCAGCTTCAATACTAAAATTAAAGTTTTGTTTTTTTAAAATTTATTTGTTTATTTGAGAGGTGGGGGAGAGACAGAGGGAGAGGGAGAGAGAAACCCAAGTCCACTCCATGAGGAGTGACGAGTGCCTGATGCAGGCCAGATCCCATGACCCTGAGATCGTGACCTGAGCTGAAACCAAGAGTTGGACGCCCAACCGAATGCACCACCCAGGCGCTCCTAAACCTATAGTTTAATCTTTTTCAACCATGGAAGATGATATGAAGTGACTGGTTCCTGCTCTTTACCTGTTTGCTTAATCTCATTTACCAGATGTAGCAACCATTAAGTTGCTTTACACAAATGAAATTGTATGTACTGTTTTGTAACTTGAAGTATTCATTTACCAATATACTTTTTTTTTTTTTAAGATTTTAGTTCTTTATTTCACAGAGAGAGAGAACACAAGTAGGCAGAAAGGCAGGCAGAAAGAGAGAGGGAGAAGCAGGCTCCCTGCTGAGGAGAGAGCCCGATGCGGGACTCGATCCCAGGACCCTGAGATCATGACCTGAGCTGAAGGCAGAGGCTTAACCCACTGAGCCACCCAGATGCCCTAGCAATATACTTTTTAAATATGTTTTATTTCTGTGTGAGTGCCTATGCTTTGTGGCTGTACCATATTTTATTATATAGCTATATAATAATTTCTTTAGTAATGATAGGTGGTAAGACTTTAGGTGGTTTTTTTCCCCTTTCTGTGTTCTTTTCCATATTCTTTTCAATGAACAACTATTTCATTGATAGTGATGAAAATTAATTTGAGAACAAACTTAAAATATGAAAAATGTATTTTTATGGTTATCCATAGTCAAATGTCTTCCCTTCATTATACTGTCATTAACCACCACCTCCTGCATGTCTCCTGTGTCCTTCTCCGATGATCTTTTCAGAGTGTAACGTTTGTTCAGTGTAGGAGAGATGCTTTGACTTTAAATATGCCTTTTCTCATAAAAATGAACTGCATAGTTAGAACTTTTTTTAAAAAAATATCTGTAACAGTTCTGTAATTTTGACATTGCTGGCATATTTTTTCCTTGAGTAAAGAAGAAACATTCACTCCTTTTTATTTAAATCACCCATAAAGAATAGGGAGGTACTTCTGGAGATAAAGTTGGGATTGTTGTATACAGCTAAATATGTATGTGAATGTTAGGATACTTGATAAAAACAGCTTTATTGAACTACTGAGCATTTCTAGCTGATTTTTCTGCTCAGCTCCAAAGGTACAACATGGGATGCCTGGGTGGCTCAGTTGGTTAAGCCTCCAGTTCTTGATTTCAGCTCAGGTCCTGATCTCAAGGTTGTGAGATCGAACCCTCTATCAGGCTCCAAGCGCAGCATGGAGTCTGCATGTCCTTCTCCCTCTGCTCCTACCCCTGCCCTTTGTCAAATAAATAAACAAAATCTTAAAAAAAAAAACAACATATTTTTTTTACCTTCCAAAATGCAAAGTTAACCTTGTGAATTTTGGTATGACAGTTTGTCTGTAGTTGCAAATTTAGAAAAAAAAAAGTATTTTTTAAAACACATTTCTCTTGGGATAGTGACGATTTTATAGATGGCTTTAGCAAAGAATATGCTTTTGTGAATAACTGATTACGTTGAATCATACAGATTAGTGACTCAAGTCACTAATAAAACTCTATTAAGTTAAATCTGCATACAAAGCACAGATATTGCAGACTGAAATTTCAAACGTTTTTGGATATCTGTCCTCCGTTGAGGGCACATAAATAATTTGCTTTTACCCAACCAGATCTTTTTCAGATTTGTAAAGGAAACGAAAGAGATTGGTATTTCACTTTAGTTTCCCAATGAAGATTAAGAATGAAAAGATAAATGAGTCAATGGGCTGAGAGAGAAGCCTTCCTTTAAACTCAAATGAGCATGTTAAAGATGACCCTCTCTGTTTCTCCTCCTCCCATTGTTAGCCACTGTACTTCTCAGCTTTTAAGCAAAATTAGTCTTCTCATCATGGAAACTGTGAACATTCATTAACAACTGGGTTTCACTTTGAAATTTATACAGCAAACACCAAAGAATGAATTGTTGTTATAATCCATGGGAGTCTTGAGATTGACGTCAAAACACCAGTACAGCTGTGTAAGCAGTGGGAAGAGTATTTTTAACATCCCTGTTAGATCATCTTTTGACCTTTCTTTTTATGCTTTCTCTTGTTCCACTAAGTAGTTAAAAGAGAGAGAGAGAGGAAAGAAAGGCTTTATAACATGATTTTCTACGCAAGCAGTACTGATGTTCTTTAAATTAATAACCTGTACAATCTTTTTTCTTGATTCTCTTCCCCTGCTTATCTTTCCTTTCCTTTTCCTGTGGTGGCCCAAGTTATGCTGCTGCTGTTGCCTTTTTTAATTGGTAGTAGAGGGAGGACAAGTGTTTTTTTAGCAGTTTATTTTATAGAACGGGTTTAGATTTACAGAAAAATTAAAAAGCTAGTGCAGAGAGGCACATGTACTTCATATTTTCACACAGATTGTCCTATTTTTAGTGTATTACATTAGTATGGTTCTTCTGGTAAAATTAATGACCGAGTTTTAACACATTATTATTCATTAGGTCCAAAGTTTATTCTTATTTCCTTAGTTGTTCCTTATTCCTTGTTTCCTTTTTCAGTTCTAGGATCCCATACAGGACACCACGTTTCATTTAGTTGTCATGTCTCCCTGGGCTCCACTTGGTGTGACGGTTTCTTAGACTTAACCTTGTTTTGGGGGATCTTGAAAGTTTTGAGGAATACTGGTCAGGTAGTTTATAGTATGTCTCCCCATTGAAATGTGTCTGTTTTCCTCATGACTAGACTGGAGTTATGAGTTGTTGGAAGGATGATCACAGACGTATAGTGCTGTTTTCATTACATCATATGAAGTGTAGTACCATCAGCACAGTTTATGACTGTTGATGACTTGATCACCTGGCCGAAGTAGGGTTCATCAGGTTTCTTTGCTGTAGAGTGTTGTAGTGTTCTGAGAAGAATATCCTAGTTAGGTGAATTGCTTTGTTAATTGCTTGGGCTTTAAGTATTGAAGTAAGTCATCATATTGATATAGTGCTCATCGAGATGTTAAATATTTTTATAAATAACATGTCCAGAGCTAAGAATTAAAATTTTAAAATGCTAAGCCTTTCAAGTTTTATTTTTGAAGTAAAAATTTATTTTTCTGTGGAATTCTAAAGATTTTATGTTTAAAGCAACAACATAAGTTTTATATTTTAGGTAGGGAATTAGAAAAATTAGTTTATCAGCGATTTAAATTATGGACTTAGGGACACCTGGGTGGCTCAGTCAGTTAAATGTCTATTTTTGGTTTAGGGTCCTGAGATCAAGCCCCACAGCAGGCTCCGCACTCTGCTTGTCCCTCTGCTTGTCCTTCTCCCTCCCCCATCAAAGTGTGTGCAGGGGCACGTGCTGTCATGCATACTTTCTCTCTCAAATAAATAAATAATAAAATAAAAAATTCTGGACTTAACGCTATTTATTTTATCTTAAAAAAAATTTTAAAAAAATTAAAAAAAATTAAACCACTGGGTGGCTCAGTGGGTTGAGCCTCTCCCTTTGACTCAGGTCATGATCTCAGGGTCCTGGGATCGAGCCCTGCATCAGGCTCTCTGCTCAGTAGGGAGCCTGCTTCCTGCTTTTTCTCTGCTTGCTGCTCTGCCTACTTGTGATCTCTCTGTCAAATAAATAAATAAATAAAATCTTTTTTAAAAAATTAACTTACTTTGAGATACAACTTGCCTGTGATAAAGTTCACTCATTTTCATTGTGTATTTTGAAGAGCTTTGACAGTGTGTACAGTTTTTAATTAACACATCCATAACTAAGATGCAGAACATCTCCATCACCCCCAAAAGCTCTCTCCTGCATCTTTGCATTTAGTTTTCCAGAACCATTGATCTGGTTTCTGTCACAAGAGTTTTTGTCTTTTCTAGAATGTCATTTAAGTACCTCATACAGTGTATGTAATCTTCTTATGCCTGTCTTATTTAATGTTTTTTTGATTCATCCAAGTTGTTGCATGTTGTGGTAGTTTCTTTTTCTTGCCTTCATATTCCATTGTGTGAATATGCCAGAGTCTCTTTATCTGCTTATCTATTGATGGACATTGGAATTGTTTCCGGTTTGGGCTATTTTGAATAAATCTGAACATTGGCACTTGCGTTTTTATGTGATTTACATTTTCATTTCTCTTTGGTAAAAACCTTGAAGTACGATTGCTAAGCTATGAAAGTACATGCTTAGCTTTATAAGGAACTGCTGTACTCTGTTTTCCAAAGTGACTATCATTTTACATTCTCACTAGCAAGGTAGGAGAGTTTCATTTGCTCCACATCCTTGTCAGCACTTGCTATTAACAGTCTTTTAAATTTTAGTCATTTTCGTGGGTATGAATAGCCATGTCATTGTATTTTTTTAAATTTGCATTTCTTTTCTTAATGATACTGAGGACTTTTCATGTGCTTTTTGATGTTTTCTTTTGTGAAGTGTCTGTTCAAATCTTTTAAAAATTGACTTGTCTTCTTACTATCGAGGTGTAAGTTATGAGTCCTTTATCAGGTATGTGTTTTGAAAATATTTCTCCCAGTTTGTGGCTTGTCTTTTTATTTCCTTAACAATGTCTTTCAAAGAATAGATGTTTTAAATTTTGATTAAGTTCAATTTGTCAACTTCTTCTGTTTAAAAAAACAAAACAAAATGATAAAGTTACTGCTTTTTGGGTCCTACCTGAAAAATCTTCTTTTTTTTTTTAAATTTTAATTACTTATTTGACAGAGAGAAACACAGTGAGAGAGGGAACACAGGCAGGGGGAGTGAGAGAGGGAGAAGCAGGCTTCCTGCTGAGCAGGGAGCTTGATGTGGGGCTCGATCCTAGGACCCTGGGATCATGACCTGAGCCGAAGAGCCGAAGGCACATGCTTAACAACTGAGCCATTCAGGCTCCCCACCTCCACCTGAAAAATCTTGACCTAAGTCAAGGTTGCAAGAATTTTCTCCTAATTTTTACTAAGTTTTACTCCTAGATTTTAGTCCCATGATATATATCAAGTTAACATTTGTATATGGTGTGGGGTAAGGATTAAGGGTGTGTGTATGTGTGTGTGTGTGTGTGTTGGCATATACTCCAGTGCTATATAGAAAAGACTATTCTTTTCCTGTTGGATTATCTTGGCATTTGTGCTTAAAAAACTCCATCAGTCTTCTACATATGTGTCTATTTATGCTCTTTCTATATTTTGTTCTTCTAATGAATATACCTGTCCTTGTGTCTTGAGTAATGCAGCTTTATCTTGAAAGAAGATAGGGTAAGCCTTCCAGTTTTGGCTCGGGTCATGATCTCAGGGTCCTGGGATCGAGTCCCGCATCGGGCTCTCTGCTCAGCGGGGAGCCTGCTTTCCTCTCTCTCTCTGCCTGCCTCTCTGTCTACTTGTGCTCTCTCTCTGTCAAATAAATAAATAAAATCTTAAAAAAAAAATTGTCTTGGCTTTTCTAGGTCCTTTGTATTGAATGGATCTGAATTTAAGAATCAGCATGTGAATATTTTTTTTTTAATGCTTTGGTTTTTGAAGATGACTGTGTCGAATGTAGGTCAGGGTTAGGGAGAATCAGTGCCTTAATAATATGGGTCGTCTGATTCATGAGCATAATCTCATTCTTCATGTATTAAAATCTTTTATTTCTGTCAAAAAATTCTATAGTTTTCAGTGTATACATCTTGCATAGTTTAATTCAGCTCTATATATTCATGCATTTTGAGATTATTGTAAATGATAATTAAAAATAAATTGCTGGGGTGCCTGAGTGGCTCAGTCACTGGGTGTCTACCTTCTCCTCGGGTCATAATCCCTAGGTCCTGGGATCGAGCCCCACATGGGGCTCTCTTCTCAGCGAGGAAGCTTGCTTCTCCCTCTCCCACTCTCCTTGCTTGTGCTCCCTCTCTCACTTTGTCTCTGTCAAATAAGTAAATAAAATCTTAAAAAATATTTATTTTAAAAAATTGTTAATTTGTTGCTAGTAGATAGAAATGTAATTTTTTTTTAAGATTTATTTATTTATTTATTTGACAGACAGTGATCACAAGTAGGCAGAGAGGCAGGCAGAGAGGCAGGCAGAGAGAGAGGAAGGAGCGGGCTCCCTGCCGAACAGAGAGCCTGACATGGGGATTGATCCCAGGATCCTGGGATCATGACCTGAGCTGAAGGCATAGGCTTTAACCCACTGAGCCACCCAGGCGCCCCAATATAATTACTTTTGTATATTGATTGTGTGCACTGTTTTCTTGCTAAACTTATTCTGTTTTTTTAAAATACAGATTTCTTTGGATCCATTTTTTTTTTTTTTAAGATTACTTATTTTAGAGAGAGAGAGAAGGAAGGTGTAAGCAGGGGTAGGATCAGAGGGAGAGGCAGAAGCCGGCTCTCCACTGAGCAGGGAGTCTGGTGCAGGGCTCAATCCCAGGATCATGACCTGAGCTGAAGGCAGCCACTTAATCAACTGAGCCACTCAGACACCCCAATTTCTTTGGATCTTTTACATAGATGATCATGTCATCCGTGGTTAAAGACAATTATATTTTTTCTTTTCAGTCTGTAAGCTTTTTATATATTTATTTTCTTATATCTCTGGTTAACATGTTAAATTGAAATTGCGAACATAGACACATAGACGTCCCTGCCTTGTTCTTAGTCATGGAGGGAAGGTATTTAATTTGTTATCATTAAGTGTGATGTTAAATGGTTGTTTTTTAGATGCCTTTTATCAGTTTGGGGAAGTTGTCTTCTATCTTAGTTTGTGAGATATTTTATCATTAACAGGTGTTGAATTTTTTAAACAAATCTTCGGCATCTAGATCATATGGTGGTTGTCTTTTTAGACTGACAATATGGTGAATTACATTGAATTTTGAATGTTGAGCCAATCTTGCATTCCTGGGATAAACCCCATTTGGTCATGATGTATTATTCATTCTGTATATTGATAGATTTGTTTACTAGTATTTTGATGAAAATTTTTACATCTATGTTCATGATACTTGTTTTCATTTCCTTGTAATATCATTGCCTTGTTTTGACATTGAGTGTAATGTTGGTCTCAGAGAATGAATTGGGAAGTGTCATGTTTTCAGAAAGAGTGTATGTCGGGGCGCCTGGGTGGCTCAGTGGGTTAAGCCTCTGCCTTCAGCTCAGGTCATGGTCTCAGGGTCCTGGGATCGAGCCCCGCATCGGGCTCTCTGCTCAGCAGGGAGCCTGCTTCCCTCTCTCTCTGCCTACCTCTCTGCCTACTTGTGATCTCTCTCTGTCAAATAAATAAAACCTTTAAAAAAAAAAAAGAGTGTATGTAGGATGTTACTATCTCTTCCTTAAATGTTTATGCCAGTCACTGGTGAAGTCGTGTGAGCCTGGAGTTTTATTTGTGGGAATGTTTTTAACCAACAATCCAAGTTACTACCTAAGAACACCTACTACTGACTTTCTATTATATACTAGTCATTTAATAACAACTTTATTTTGGAATAATTTTAGATTTACAGAAAAGATGTAAAGGTAGTGTTGAGAGCTCCCATATACCTTGCACTTAGTTTTCCTTGTTGTTAACATCTTGCATTAATATGGTTCATTGATCAAGACTGAGAAACTGACATTAGTGTTAACTAAACTACAGACTTTATTTGGATCTCACCTGCTTTTCCCTTAATGATCTCTTTCTGTTCCAGAATCCAATTCAGGATTCCACATTGCAGTTTTCATGTTTCCCAAGTCTCTTCTGGTTTGTGAAAGTTTCTTAGGTTTTCCTTATTTTTTATGACCTTAACAGTTTTGAGGAGTACTGGCCCAGGTATTTTTTAGGATTTTCTGCAGTCTGGGTTTACTGCTGTTTTTTATTAGGGGTGTGCATTTTTGGAAAGACTCTCTTTGGAAAGAGATGAAGGGCTCTTTCATTTTGTATCAGGTATATAATATCTATGTGACATCCATATAACTTCATTGGTGGTATTAACTTTGACCACGTGGCTAAGGTAGTGTTTGCCAGGTTTCTTCACTCCAGAGTTACTCTTTTTCTCTCTCCATACTCTGTTCTTCAGAAGTAGGTCACTTAACATCTAATCCGCTCTTACAGGAGGAGGAAGTATCTGCATAGATGATTTAGAATTCTTCTGTAAGGAAGATTTCTGAGTCTTCCTTCCTTCCTTTATTTATTTATTTATGTCAGTGTGGACTAGTGTATATTTATTTTATACTTTGAGTTCTAATCTAGTACTATGTTTTAATTTTGTTATTCATATTGTTCCAGTTTTGACCATTGGAAAAGCTTTCAGGTTGGCACTTGCCTCTATCTTTTTTGTTTTTTTGAGTACTTTCTTATTTTTGGTACTCTAAGATGCTCATTTTGTATTTTCTTTGCCTTAGTTGCAGCCATTTTCCCAAGGAGTTATGAGTCTTTCTATAGGAGAATGGTATTTAGAAACAAAACTGTGGGTGCTGGGTATGCTCATGGCTCTTGGGGTGCCATTGCTTTTAAGCCCTTTCAAGGGACAGAGCTAGGTAACGTATATGTATATACCCATGTATACACACATATCTGTAATTGTTTTTGTATCTGTCTATGTATATATTAAGCATGAGTTCTTACTGGTATATCTGATTTTAACCAGTACCACAGGGTTCACTCTAGTCTTCCTTTCTTGTTTATGTGTGAATTTCACAGTGAGAGACCTGGCTCCAAGCATATATTATCCATTTACTTATTTGTTCAGCTCCATTATACATGAAAAGCTATTTCAGGTCTCTTAACCTATGTACCCATGAGAAACAGACCTTCCAATTAGAGTCTAGTATTTATTTTAGTCATTAGCCTTACAATTTCCAGTAAAAACATCACTTTCCAAAGTTAGATCAGCTCGTTCCACCCCCCCCCCTGTTCAGTGTGGTTATGTCATAATTTGTAATGCAATTAGATTCATTTATTATGGTTCTACTACATTTCATCTTAGAGTCTTCCAACATTTTGGTTGATGGATTTTTGTTGTTGTTTGTTCAACATTCATAGAATGTTTCTTCACATTTCTTCAAAATGTGCAGTTCTGTGGTTTCTAACTAAGGAGTAGAGTCATTTATCCACGCCCCTCGTATCGTAAGGAACATGTCCTGCACCCTAAATGTGTCCCTGTATGTCCCATTTGTAGCCAACCACCTTCCCCTCCATTAATTCTTAGTAACTGCTAATGTGTGTTTTTGTCCAGTTTGTTTTTAATTTTGCTTTTTCCAGAGTGTCCTGTGAATGTAATGATGAAAATCTTTGGATTTTGCACCCGACTTCAACATAGCAAAATTCATTTAAGATTTTTCCATATTGTTGTGTGAAATGATATTTCATTCTTTCTGAATTGAATAATATTCCATGTATGAATATATCATTGTTTATCCATCCCCCCACTGAAGGGCATTCTGATTACTTCCAGTTTTTAGCACTGATGAGTTAGTAAAGCTGCTGTAAACATCACAGATGGATTTTTCTGTAGACAGAAATTTTGATGTAGTTTGGGTACTATACCTCAGAGTGCGATTTCTGGGTCACATGGTTGTATGGTAGGTTGTATCACTGCTTCTCTATTAAGTACCTATAAATAATAAATTCAGTAAATTTGTTAATATTGTCCAAGGAAAGCATTAAAATCATTAGTCTCTAATTTAGCATACCTAAAAATCTACTCTAACCTTTGGTTCTTCTTTATTTGTTTATTTTTTCACAAAGTGCATTTGCCAAGGTGTGGTTCCATGGAAGCTGATTCTTCATAGATCACTAACTGTGACTGTGATTTCTAAGCAAATTCACAGAACCCTAGGCTATAATTTAAGCGAGTGCCATGATTACTGGGTTTTCACTTAAAATTAGATATATTCAGATGTTTTAGGGAATATGTTTTATCAAACAAAGAATATGTTTGTTATTCATTACTAATGTACTGATCCCAGAAATTACGTGTGTGCAAATTGTCAAATTGGGTTGATGCTTCAGGAAAGGAAAATAGAGGCTAACGAGTCTTAGTGTGGCAGTGCCTTTGTTGGAGAGCAGTATTTGAGGCAAATTACTGTTTTAGCAAAATTACATGGCTTCCAGGGATTAAATTGAATGAGTGTGTGTCTCTGTCCCTCCCTTATTGTACTGTAAGTGGCAGGGATGCAAGTTAACAGAGTGCCAGACATCATAATGCCTGGGGCATAGTTAGAGACCAGGGAAGATTTACAATAATCAAACACAGACAAAGTAGCATGAAGAAATTTCAATCCTCCCAGCCTTGCTTACAAACTTAATTAGGCTTATTGGGGCAGAAAGTATTTTTCCTTCTCTCATTTTTTATCTGTTTCTCCTCCATCCCCACTGCCTGTCCCAGATTGTCATTGAAGGGGTTACACTACCAACAAAAAGAGACCTTTTTTGTAAATCTT
This sequence comes from Meles meles, assembly GCF_922984935.1. NCBI lineage: Eukaryota > Metazoa > Chordata > Mammalia > Carnivora > Mustelidae > Meles > Meles meles. The sequence continues at coordinate 103,821,987 of NC_060073.1, read as the reverse complement.
TATTTATTTGGTCAGTTTGCCTTTAGGGTAAGGAGCAGGAGCAATAACAAAATTTTAAGATATTTGGGCAACTCCATTTTTTAAATAGAGACACTATGTTTTTCTAAAAATCATACTTTATTCAGGAAATTTTGAAGGAAATTAATTTTTGTGGCTCTACCATTAGAGCTTTTACAAGAATTTTTAATTTTGTGGGAGCTGCTTGGCCTCCCCCTTAAAAAAATCTTGTCAGCTAAATCTTTGCTTTCTTTATCATTCAAGTATTTTTGTGGTATAACCTAGAGTCGTGTTCATGGATGCTGTTCTTTGCCTTTTTCCTTTAGCAGCACAGTGTTGGGCTTTGGGTGATGATGGTAGACGACTGGGGGGGTGGGAGAAGAGGTGGGGTTTCTTCATATCATCCCTCTTGTGGGCAGTAAAATCATCCGGCAAATGCTTTTCCAAGGATGTCGAGTGTATATATAAAGGAAAAACCTAAGGTTGCTAAGGGAGTGGTGTTTTGGTGAGGATTTCATTCTCTTTTACTCCATGGAAACAAGCCTTTTGAGCTTTTACTTGTCTGCTGATTTGTCCGGTGATCCAGGTAATCTATAGCAGTCTTTGTTTTCTCGGTGGTGTATGAAATGTAGCAAAATGGTAGAAAAATAGCTTCAGTGAAGGGGATGTACCTATCACAGAGGAGCAAGATAGAAAAAGGAAGAGGAGATTTTTACATTGTTCATTATTCTTAAAATAGTTTTTAAGGTTTTTGATGTTCTAAAAGCCAATTAGACATAAAGGAAGAAAATGTCTAGTTTTGAAAATCTGCTTTAATTGCTTAGCTTGAGAACAAAGGTTTTAATATCCAGCATTGCAGGGATATTTGTATTCAGAAGGATAGGAAGCAGCATCCTTCTTTTACCTTTTTAGAACTGAATTGATATAACTTCTCTTGAATCTTGGCGAAGGACTTTGATTTATTATTCTGTAAATTGTGATTTAATTATCTGAAGCTTCAGGATGGTGGTTTCCCTTTGATACCCAAAGGACCTCGGATGGGGTATGGGAGGACTAGGATTAATCCTACGTGGGGGGAAGGGAGTGTTTTTATAGGGTAATCTTCATGATTGTTTTTTCATTTGAAACTAAATACAGTCATCTGGAAAAGGTGATATCCATGGAGACAAACATTTATCAATTTGAATTATTTTATCCTTTGTTCGGTTTGTGGTCTTTTTTGCCTTTGTCAGCTAAAATGTTGGTTATAAATATGAAGAAGCTGCCGGATTGCTATGTGATGGCATTGGAATTGCCTTCTGCTTTTTTTTTTTTTCCTGCATTCATATCTGTGAATACAAGAGCAGAGGCACGACTGTGAAAAGAAGTGGTATAAAATGCTGCAGGCTTTTTTGTTTCATCCTGAATGTGGTTTTCATGGTGGAAGTTATTTTCTTGTGGACAGAAAGATTCAGGACCATAGTTTACGACACTAAAAAGTGCCTGCAGACAGCTCTGTTTTGAAAAGACAGCCTGAAACCATTTTTAAGCATACTCTGAAGCTTTCAGTTAATTTGATCATCTTCATCAGGGTGATAGGAGTTATCCTGCTGTTTGCCACCTTTTGAAAGCTGGTTGACCCCTTCGAATATTAACAAATTAACAATTACTTATTGAGTCTTTATATTATGTTCTGTGCTTTAGATATATATGAGGGCTATAAAGAACTCATGTATATGATGTACTATTTTCAGTGCTAGGATACGAGTACTGGTTATATACTCATACACTAACGTAGGTATTTTTACATAAACTGCTACATTTAATCCTCATAACCAGTCACAAAATTATGACCGTCCCTTTTTCTAGTGAGGAAATTTATATTTTGAAGGTTAGGTAATATAAACAAAACCATGCAGCCTAGGCCAGTCAAGTCCCAAAACTCTTTCCACTGTTTCCATATGAGCAGAGTAAAACATTTTATCACAATTATTTGACATCACAAAGAGTGATGCCAGTGGAACAAATGAGAGCTAGGGATCCTAATTTCTGCCAAGTACTGGGTGATTCTGTAAATAATTTAACATCATCTATCAAGTGTGAGATTGGAGTAAGTCACCTTAAAGTTCAGCTCTAACATTAAATGATTCTATTCAGTGTAAGAGATTTTCATGTGTGGCTTATGGAAACAAGCCTCATTAATGGGTTATTACAGTGTGTACCACCTTCTAACATGTTACAGTATACATTTATTTATTAAGATCATCATTGTCGGGGCGCCTGGGTGGCTCAGTGGGTTAAGCCTCTGCCTTCGGCTCAGGTCATGATCCCAGAGTCCTGGGATCGAGGCCCACATCAGGCTCTCTGCTCAGCAGGGAGCCTGCTTCCCCCTCTCTTTCTGCCTGCTTCTCTGCCTACTTGTGATCTCTGACTGTCAAATAAAATCTTTTAAAAAAAATCAACATTGTCTGTTGTCTCCCTCTTCCCTTTACCCCAGATGTATTACAAGGACCTAGGTTAGTGCCTGATTACAGAGTATACAGTAATAAATTCATTTATTGAGTAAAGGGATAAATGAATGAGTAATAGACTTGTATAGTACATTGGTAATATAAGTGACTTTGTACATTTTAATACCAACACATTCTTTTGGGGCTACAATTATTTTATTATTACAACGATCTTTTGAAGAATTAATTACTGTGAGAATCTTGAAAAGAAGATAACCTATAATTTAGGGAAGTAAACTAAAGTTTTCTGAAATTTCTCCATACTAGATTATTGATAGTATAGAACTTGATGACCATAGGTTTTCCCAATAATATATTTAAAAATACTTTTCTAAAGCATTATTGGATGATTCCACAGAAGCAGACAAGCAAACAAATAAACATAGTAGCAAAGTTCCTTTATGATTTATCCTTTAATTTATGTATACTCTCACATGCTATTAGTTTACAATGGGTAGAAAATATCCAGACCATTGAGTCTTTTACTTAACATATTTCTTGAAGTATGACACAGTGCTTACTGATAGTTTTGGTTCATTTGAAGATTAGGATTTTTGAGATTTTAACAGGTGTATTAAGGTATAATTGTTGTATAAGAAACTATTTATGTTTAAAATACACAGTTTGGTAGGTTTTGATTTTTGTATGCAATGGGGAAATGCTCTACAATAATTAAGATAATAAGCATATTCATCACCCCAAAAGTTCCCTTGTGCCTTTTGCAGTTCTTCCCTTTGAATCCTCCCACCCATTGCCAGCTACCACTGTTACTCTCATTATGGATTAGCTTGCATTTTCTTGAGCTTTACATCATTTATATCATGGTATAAATATATACAGGGTATGTGTTCTTCTTGTTTGACTTTTAAAATTCTGTGTAATTATTTTAAGATTTGTCCATGTTATGTGTATCAGTAGCAGAACTTTTTATTGCTCAGTAATATTCCAGCATATGGATAAGCCATAATTTGTTTATCCATTTATCTGTTGATAGTCATTTGGTTGTTTCAAGTTTTGGTCTATTAAGAATAAATTTACTTTGGACATACAAGTGTTTGTATGGACATATGTTTTCATTTCATCTAGGAGTAGAATGGCTGGATATGTGGAACAGTATATTTACCTTTATAAGAAACTGCTAAATTGTTTGTTAAAGTGGCTGTATTGTTGTTTTTACCAACAATGTTCCAGTTGCTCCACAGCCTCACCAATATTTGGTAATGTCAGTCTTTTTAATCTCATTCATGTTAGTGGGTGTATAATGGTGTCATATTTTAGTTTTTATGTGCATTTCACTTAGTGACCAGTAGTGTTGAATGTCTCCATGTGTTTATTAGTATCCGTATGTTTTTCTTTCATGAATTGTCTGTTCAAGTCTTCTTTCTAGTTATGGTTTTTATAATTGAGTAGTAAGAGTTCATGATATATTCTGGATCCGAGTCCATTATTAGATACTTGTTTTAGAAATATTTTATTCCAGTCTTTGATTTGTCTTCCCATTTTTTTAGTATTCTCTCTTTTTCAATAGCTTTATTGATAATATAGTTCACATTTCGAAGATCAGAAGTTTTTAACTTTGAATTCCAGTGTGTCCGTTTTTTCCTTTTATGGATTGTGCCTTTGGTATATATATCTAAGAAATATTTTCCTAATCAATATTTTCTCCTGTGTTTGCCTTTAGAAGTTTTATAGTTTCAACTTTACTTTTAAGTTTGGGATACATTTTGAGATAATTTTATAATATGGGATGAGGTATAAATTGAAATATATATTTTTTGCATATAGATATCCAAATATTCCAGTACCATTTGTTGAAAAGACTAAATTTGCTTTTGTACTTTTGTCAGAAATCAGCGGTATCATATACATGGGGGTCTCTATTCTGTTGATCTGTTTGTCTCTCTTGACCCCAATACCACACTGTCTTGACTACTCTTGCTTTATAGTAAGTCTTGAAATCAAGTGGAGTTGCTCCTCCTACTTTTTCAAAGTTGTTGGCTCATCTGGGCCCTTTACATTTCCAATGAACTTTAGAATCAGTTTTTTCATTTCTGGAAAAAAGCCTGTTGGGATTTGGATTGGAATTGCATTAAATCTGTAGATCAATTTGTGGATGAATGACATTTTAATATTAAGATTTCCAGCCCATGAACATGGCACACAGCTCCATTTACTTAAGTCTCAGTTTTTCTTAGCCATGTATGTTTTCAGTTTATAGGTCTTACTACACATCTTCTGTCAGATTCACTCTATGTATTTCATATTTTATTTTTTATTTTTTAAAATATATTTATTTATTTAACAGAGAGACAGAGTACAAATAGGCAGAGAGGCAGGTAGAGAGAGAGGAAGGGAAAGCAGGCTCCCACTGAGCAGAGAGCCCAATGTGGGGCTCGATCCCAGGACCCTGAGATCATGCCCCGAGCTGAAGGCAGAGGTTTAACCCACTGAGCCACCCAGGTGCCCCTGTATTTCATATTTTAATGTTATCATGGGTGGTATTATCTTCTCAGTTTCAGTTTCTAATTGTTTGTTGCTAGTATTTTATATGCAGAAGTGCAGTTGATTATTGATTTTTGAATCTTGCAAACTTGCTAAACTTATTAATTCTAGTAGGTTTTTTGTTGATTTCATAGAATATATAGATCAGCATGTAATCTACATAAATATAGTTTTACTTCTTTTCCAATCTGATGCCTTTGTTTTTGTTGTTGTTGTTGTTTGTTTTTGGTTTTTTTTTTGTTTTATTGCCTGACTGTACTAGCCGTCAGTCTAGTGTTGAGTAAAACTGATGAGAGGGGACAACCCTGTCCTGTTCCTGATCCTAGAGGACAAGGCTTCTGCTTTTCACCATAAGTATGATGTCAGCTGTCGATTTTTATAGATGCCAGTAATCAGGGTAGGCTTTTTATGAATGTTTATTGCTATGAGAACTAGAAATATAATTGATAATACTCTTGTTCAAATTAAGTAAAAAAAATTTAAGTAGAAAACACCACATTTACATTTTTAAAGAACAAAGACTTTCAATATTTTTTAGTTTGGTAATACTCTTTTTTTTTTTTAGATTTTATTTATTTATTTGACATACAGAGATCACAAGTAGGCAGAGAGGGAGAAGCAGGCTCCTTGCTGAGCAGAGAGCTCGATGTGGGGCTCGATCCTGGGACCTCGAGATCATGACCTGAGCCGAAGGCAGAGGCTTTAATCCACTGAGCCACCCAATACTCTTTTTAACAGAATTCTACAGGGGCACCTGGTGGCTCAGTCTTTAAACATCTGCCTTTGGCTCAGGTCATGATCCCAGGGTCCTGGGATTGAGCCCCACATTGGGCTCCCTGCTTGGTGGGAAGCCTGCTTCTCCCTTTCCCACTTACCCTGCTTGTGTTTCCTCTCTTGCTATGTCTCTCTCTGTCAAATAGATAAATCTTGAAAAAAAAAAAAAAAAAAAAAGAATCTACCACTGCCAAAATTCTGGCATTGTGAGAGAAGTTACAATTAAAGTTTTTTAGTATTTTCTCTGCTCTGTAATAATTGTGACATAAAGTCGAATTCAAATATATTATAAGGACATGATGAGGAAGTGGAAACTGTAGATATATAATAAGAACTTTAAAGTACAGTTGGACCTGACCGTTGAACAACACAGGGGTTAGGGGCACTAATACCACTGTGCTGTTAAATCCACATCTAACATTTGACTCGCCCCCTAACTTAAATACTAATGGCCTCTTCTCTGAACTCAAGTCCTTAGTAGACATGTCTACTATGGTGTCCTGCAGTTACCTTGACAAACAAAACTGCTTCTTAGCTAGACTTCTCTGCATTTCTTCCTGTGGTGATTGGCACAATCAAATGTTTTGTCATCTAGGCCAAAATCCTGGGAGTTCTTTACACTCCTCCTTTTCTAGGTCTGCTAGAGGTTCAGTGCTTATTTCTGTAATATTATTTTCCGTGTTTCTTCCTTCTTCTTTATTGCTTTTGAAATCGTTTAGATCCTCGTCATTTTTAAAAATCTGTGCTATTACTGTTTTCTAATTGGTTTCCTGGCCCGGGCCCACGATTTCATTCTTCATTTTGTTTCCAAGGCGATATTTCTAAAATACATACTGGATCATATTACCGCCTGGCTTAAAAACCTGTCTGTGTTCCTGCATTGTCTCTAGCAATGGTTCTTTGGAGGAGACCTCTTTTTTAATGGACCTCTTTTGAGACTGTCTTTAGAGATTCCCTCACCCCAAAATGTTCAATACCTCTAGAAGCATAAGTCTGGGTTAAGAACCTTTCTATTCCTCTGTGTGGTATATAGTTCACTCTGCAGACGTTATTACTCTCCCCCAACCCAGCCCTCATGCTCCAGCCATTCTGAGCTACTTGGATTTTCTCCAAACACACCAGCATATGCTTCTCTTCCCTTGCTTAGAATTTCTCCACATGCCTCTTTTCCATGGTTGAGTTATTAATTCATTCAAGAAATATTTATTGAACACCTTGAGGAGCTATGCCAGGGCTGAATTTACTGTGTACTCATAGAGCTGCCTAATGATAGAAACCAACATTAAATACAAGATAATTATAAAATGTGTTAGAGAGAGAGAACAAGGTAATTGTGGGAGACAATAACAGGAGGAACCTAACTGAGTTAGGTAACTAATCGAGTTAGTGGGGAGAGGGTCCCAGATCGAGCAGCATGCAAGATATCCCTTCTTTGGGGAAGCATGCATGTAAAGCACTAAAAGAAGGCCACTCTAGCTGAAGCATAGAAGGTGAACAGGAGAGTGGTAGAAGTTGAAATTAGAAAGGTAACAAGAGCTGTATTTTTACTATCTGGCTCTTGCATGTCGTGTTTGGTATTTGGATTTTTTTTTTTTTTTTCCTAAATGCAGTGTGAAATTACTGAAAGAACTTAAGCAGGGGAGGGACACACTAAGATTTGTGCTTTGAAATTAAGTGGTTCCTGTATAGGAGCATGAATTAGGGGATGTGTGCATGAATATGAGAGGCAAGACCTGTTAAATTATTACAGTAGTCTAGGCTTGGGACAAGGTGGCTAGCTCTCTAAGCCAGCAATGGTAAAGGTCAGAAATAAACAAATCTGAGATATCTGTTGAAGGTAAAGTCAGTAAAAGGCAATGATGGATGTTAAGTCCATGGAAAAGGAGACATTTATTTTCTGTAAGTGCTCAGTCAGTATTGTTGGGTGGGTTGAGAGTTGGGTATATTGGGTGTGGGGAGTGAGAGGCAGTTGTCTTTGATGACTTCTAGATTTCTGACTCGATCAGGTAGGCAGATGAAAGGCTGATTGTTGAGATGGAGAAGCAAGTTTTGAGAGGCAGAATAAGAATTTAGTTTTGGGTTTATTAAATTTGAGATGCCAGTGGTATATCTAAATGCGTATGCCCAGATAACAACTCTTCAGAGCCCAGAAGATAGAGGAAATCCATTTGCCTGAGTCTAATGCCCATTATATCATTAGACAAATATTTCTTGAGCACCTGCTCTGTGTGTAGTACTGCCCTGGAATATAGCAATGAACCAGAGATCAGGGAGCTTGTATTCCTGCAGGTGGGGGCACTGAGTGGTTGGGTGATAGAGCAGATGATCATTTTTTTTTTTAAAGATTTTATTTATTTATTTGACAGACAGAGATCACAAGTAGGGAGAGAGGCAGGCAGAGAGAGAGAGAGGAGGAAGCAGGCTCCCTGCCAAGCAGAGAGCTCGACGTGGGGCTCGATCCCAGGACCACGGGATCATGACCTGAGCGAAAGGCAGAGGCTTTAACCCACTGAGCCACCCAGGCGCCCCTAGATGATCATTTTTTACAGCATTTATTTTTTGAGTACTGTGTGCAGGAGTACCATAAAGGATATAGTGAGGATACAGAGTTAAGACAGATTCTCTACTGAGGAAATACTAATGTTTCATTGAATGGTAGGAGGCATGGCTTTTGTTACACTATTAGTTTCTGTATGTTAACTGACCCAGTGCTCACCCTCAATCCATTTACAATGGCTTCTGCATTCCTGAGTTCTTCATTTTGAGAATATTTTTATTTGGTAGATTTTGTCTTTAAGTAGGGTTTTTCCCTCTTCTCCAAGAAGGGCTCGTAGGTGCTTTGTTTCCTTATTTCTCTACAGATTCTTTATATCTTAGTTTTCAGTATGCATAAAAACTTTCTAAAGAAATTTTAGATGTTATATCACTATTTTCTCACACTGGAGTCATATCTTATGGCATATGGAGTCTTTTTGTGGAGAAGTCTTGAGGCTGATTTAATCTTCCCCACTTGTACATGACTTAAATTTTTTTATCTAGGTGTTCATATAACTTTTTTAAAAATTTTTATTTTAATTCCAGTTAGTTCACATACGGTATTGTATTAGTTGCGGGTATACAGTATAGTAATTCAACAATTCCATATATCACCCTATGCTCATCACAAGTCCTTTCCTTAATCCCCATCACCCATTTCACCCATCCTTTTACCCCCTCCCTCCCTCTGGTAACCATCAGTTTGTACTCTATAATTAACAGTCTCTGGTTTGTCTCTCTCTCCCCCCCCTTTACTTATTTGTTTTGTTTCTTAAATTCCACATATGAGTGAAATCGTATGGTATTTGTCTTTGACTGACTTATTTCACTTAACATTATTCTCTCCACCTCCATCCATGTCATTGTAAATGGAAGATTTCATTCATTTTTTAGGGCTGAATAATATTCCTTTATAGATAGATGCCCACATCTTCTTTATCCATTCATCAGTTGTTAGACACTTGGGCTTCTTCCATATGGCTATTGTAAATAATGTTGCTATAAACATAGGGGTGCATGTATCCCTTTGAATTAGTGTTCTCATATGCTTTTGGTAAATACTCAGTAGTGTGATTGTTGGATCATAAGGTCGTTCTATTTTTAACTTACTGAGGAAACACCATGCTGTTTTCTACAGTGTCTGCACCAGTTTCCATTCTTACCAACAGTGCACGAGTGTTCCTTTTTTTCTACATCCTTGCCAACACCTACTGTTTCTTGTGTTGTTGATTTTAGCCAATCTGACAGGTGCGAGGTCACATCTCACTGTAGTTTTGATTTGCAGTTCCCTGAAAGTAAGTGATGATGAGCATCTTTTCATGTGTCTGTTGGCCACCTGAATGTCTTCTTTGGAGAAGTCTGTTCATGTCTTCTGCCCATTTTTTAATTGGATTATTAGTTTTTTGGGTCTCGAACTTTGTAAGTTCTTTATGTATTTTGGATACTAACCTTTTATCAGGTATGTTATTTGCAAATATCTTCTCCCATTCCACAGGTTGCCTTTTAGTTTTGTTCGTTATTTCCTTTGATGTGCAGAAGCTGTTTTATTTTGATGTAGTCCTAATCGTTCATTTTTGCTTTTGTTTCTCTTGCCACAGGAGACAAATCTAGAAAAAAAATTGCTTCGCCTAATGTCAGGAAAATTACTGCCTGTGTTCTCTTCTAGAATTCTTATGGTTTCAGTTCTCACATTTAGGTCTTTAACACTTTTGAATTTATTTTTGTGTATGGTGTAAGAAAGTGGCCCAGTTTTTCTTCTGCATGCTGCTGTCCAGTTTTCCTAATACTGATTGTTGAATAGACTGTCCTTTTTGCATTAGATATTCTTTCTTGCTTTGTTGAGGATTAATTGGCCATATAGTTGTGAATTTATCTCTGGGTTTTCTATTTTGATTTATTAATCATGTGTTTTTGTGCCAGTACCATGCTGTTTTTATACTATAGCTTTGTAATATAACTTGAAGTCCAGAATTGTGATGCATCCAGCTTTGCTTTTCTTTTTCAAGATTGTTTTAGTTATTCAGGGTCTTTTGTGGTTCCATACACATTTTAAGATTTTTTTTTGTTCTAGTTCTGTGAAAAAAATGCTCATGTCCTATAACTCTACTTAAAAACCTTGTATCTTTATAACTTTAGCAGTGTACTTAATTAGTGTTGATTATTTTCTATTTTTATAGTATGGTGTGTTGTTCAGAATTCACTTATTTTGTATCTGGGGGAATTTTTCTGTTATATTTTTGAATATTATTTTTTCTTGTATAACGCATAGTGATTAAGAACAAGAACTGTAAGGTTCACGTATCGGCTTCTCTGCTTCTCTGCTTACTAATTGACCTTGGGCAAATTTCTTAATCTTTCTGTGCCTTAGTTTGTTCATCTATAAAACAGGAATAATAATAGTATTTACTGAGGATTAAATGACTTAATACATGTAATATAGTTATAACAGTTACTGGCATATGTTATATGCACAGTAAATATTAGCGGTTATTATTAACTATTCCATTTTTCTGTTGCTTACTGTTCTTTTCTGTGTTCGGAAGGCCTGTGTGATTCACAGGAATGTTCTTGAGGTCACAGGGTTCTCTGTGTTGTGTTCTCATGGCAGGTGCTCTGACTTTCCCTCATTATCTCCACTTTACCTCCAGCAGTGCCATAAGCCTAGGAATGTATCAGCATATTTTTGTTCTTTGATTTTACTTCCTTCTGCTGTCCTTGGTCTCTATAGGGTCCCTTACTCCCTTGTTATACTGCTACACTGGGTATTGATTTCCTAATCATAGGACAGGTAGATCTTCATTTCAGATCTGTGATCCTTATGTTTCAAGAAATGGGTTTCCTGTTCAAGTTTACCAAGAATTTTTTGGTATAGATCCAAAATTTAGTAGATTTGGCAAGTATGTTTTGTAGTTCATGGTTTAAGGTTATAATCACGTCCTTTCATAGAAGGTGGATTTTTTTTCCCCTTCTATTTTTGCTTTTAGCATTGAGGAAGCCTGGTAGAGTAAAATTGTTTTTATTATCTTTCATCTTTACCTGGAATTTAATGCATATTTATTGAAACAACCAGTGATTTGTGAGAGTGTTGTCATGAAGAAGCACATTCAGGTGGAAACTGGTTTCCTTTGTGATGTATAGCTGGGAAGTTGCCTTTTTGGCACGTATATATTAACTGAATTCTCCACTCAGCTTTGGGATTTGGAGATGCAGATTGGGACTTCTTTTGTAACCAGTTTATGTTGGCTTATCTTTGCCTGCAACTATATAAAGGTATGAATACCTTTCTAGCTAAATATTTTGTAGTTATACCAGATCTAATTTTCTGATTCTCACTCATGTGAAGACTTTTGATTAACTATAAAAAAAAAAAAAAAACTATGCAAAGGGAAGATAATGTTTTGTGGTAATGTAGTAGTCTAAAGGTTGAGAACCAGGGACTCTAGAACATGAAGGTTTGAATCAAAGGTCCTCTGTCTACTTGTTATGCAACTTGTATATGTTACTTCAGCCTTTTTGAACCTCACATTTTTCTTTTGTAAAAAGAGGCTAAAAATGGTATTTATCTCTTAGAATTATTGTTAGAATTAATATATGTAAAGTACTTAATGCAGAGACTGACATGTGTTAAGAACTTTTAGTGGAACTAGTTAAGTAAAGTTTAGCGATTATGCTTTTAACTGTTAATCATTATTCTTATGAATAATGGAGGGCATATATTTGGAGCAAATTGCCTAGCATAATTTGTAGCTACCCAGGGTAACTTGAAGGTACTGAGTGTTTCTCAACTAATCATTCTTTCCAAATGAGTATTTTTCAGGGAGTCCAACCCTAGGAAATATGCAAGAGCTTACTGTTATTCTTCACTTAATATACAATTATTTTCAACCAGTTCATCTCCTCTTTAAATACAAGTTCAGTAGAATGTTTTTTCCTCATAAGAATTCAGAAACCTTTGTTCTGACAATGAGCTCATTTAAATTTGGGTTTGAGCACTGATAGAAAACTAAGCTGGTTTCCCTTAATGGGGAATCTGGCCATTCATCCTCCTTCACCCTCCCAGGGTAGAATTTTTTTCAGGAACTAAATAGCTTTATCTAGCAGGGTCTTCCTGCCATTAGCAGTGGAACAGTACAAAGGCCACATTGAGCATAGCTGCTGGGGAAACCCTTTTTCCTTCTCTGGCCTGTAAATGCTGTTCTGTCTTTCTGAAAAGCCCTGACATCAGCTCTTGGAAAAATCCAAATACTTGTGTTAGAACAGGACTGAAACACTTGCCTGGGCAGACACTAAATGGCTGAACTATAGTTCTAAGTTTACCAGATGCCTCTCAGTCATGTTATGGTTTAAAAAAAAAAAATTGACGTCTATGAGTTTCAGACATTATCTGGAGAAATTAGGATAGAAATGATAATTTAGCAGCTTCCCTCCTTATCCTCATTTTATTCTTTTTAAAAAATAAAATCTAACTTTGAGATAATATGGAATTCATACACGGTGGGGACAGAATATAGCAATGTTATAAAGTTTGTGTAGTGTTCTTCATATATCAGGTGCTTCATACGTATTTGATATTTGGGGCAGAATGCACTGTTACTGTAAACAGACTGAATTCGACTTTCTTGGTGTTCAGATCTGTGGCATATGAAGGTTTATTCATTCACCATAATGTTCCTTTAAAATATCAATTAGGTCATCCCTTAAAACCCTCCTGTTTTCATTGTACTTTGAATAAAATCTGAATTCATTGACATGGCTCATATTCTTACGTTATCTGGCCCCTCTCTATATGGTAATCTGCTAATCTCATCTCATTACTACTCTCTTGGTCATTTTTTAGCTCAAGCCACAGTGGACTTTGTATTTCTCAAATTAGTAAGCTTTTTCTCCATTGTGACCTTTGTCCTATTACATTTGCCTATAGCTTTGAAATGGCTGAAGATCTTCTTATGGCTGGCTCCTTCACCTCATTTAGGTCTCAGCTCAAATGCCCTAGAAGTCTTCTTTGCATAAACAAAATTAACCCAGTTAGTCACAGTCATATATCTTTTATTTTTCTCATAGCACTTACCACTGTCTGAAATAATCTGGTACAATTATTTGTCCAGTCTGTCTTCTTACAGAATGTAAGCCTCTTGAGAGCAGAGGTTTTATCTGTTCTTCCATGTAACCTCTAGTGACTGGAACAGTATGTGACACTGATTGCTGTTTATATAACTTAGTGTGTTTTTGGTGACCTATACCTGGAAAGCTAACTAGTAAGGACATTTACTGGCTCACATAAAAAGAAGTCTAGAGCTGGGTTCAGGGATTTTTGATCTTGTGGCTTACCTGGGTCAAGAGCACAGATTCTTTCCAATTTTCCACTCTTGCCATCAGTGTCAGCTTCATCTTAAACTAGTTTTTAATGATAGATGCTAAATAACAGTCAGGGCTACTTGCTTCCTCATTCCTGTCCAGTGGGAGCAAGGACAAGAAGTTTCATGTTCTTTCTTAGGAGTAAGAAAATACTTACACAGTAAGAAAATACTTACACACACAGAAAATATTTACACAAGAAAATACTTACACACTTTTAGCAAATTTTGTTTGTATTCTCCTTGTCTCTTTCTGAACCAATCACTTACTCAACAATGGACTTACCATTCAATGCCAAAAGGCCCAGCTCTGTTGGTGCAAATGGAGTCCGTTTCCCTTGAATCATCAAGCTCTGAGAAAAGTGGTAGATAACTGAATAAAATTGGGGTGAAAAGGACAATTGTGGTCTGGATTGGTAATCATTTATGTCTTCCATAATTCTAAATAAAAGTATTTTGAATGAATGAATTCATTTAGTAAATATGTATTGAATTGTCTAGTATATGCTCAGCACTATACCAGTAAATTAGAATAAAAAATGGTCTTCACCTTCAGATAATTTAAAGTCTACTGAGAGAGACAAATTAACAGCATACTAAAATTATTTAAAAAATCAATTGATTAAAATAATTTAATACAAATAAATCCAAAATAAAGCAAAAAAAAGTGAAAAGGGGAAATAAAGAACGGATGTGACAAGAAGCAAATCACAAGATGATAGACTTAAACCTATACAAGTAATCACTAAAGATAAATGGTCTAAACACTCCAGTTAAAGGCAGAGATTATCAGATTCGATAAAACAGCAAAGCCTAACTCTATGCTACAAGAAACATACCTTAAACATAAAGACACATAGTTTAAAAGAAGATATGCCATGGTAGTATTAATCAAAGGAAAGCTAGAGAGATACATTAATACCAGATAAAGTAAGCTTTAGAACAAAAATATTAGGGTTAAAGAAAGTCATTACCTAATGATAAAAGCATCAAGTAAAAAAAGACATAACAGTTCTGGAGCACCTGGGTGGCCCAGTGGGTTAAAGCCTCTGCCTTCAGCTCAGGTCATGATCCCGGGGTCCTGGGATCGAGCCCCACATCGGGCTCTCTGCTCCGCGGGGAGCCTGCTTCCTCCTCTCTCTCTGCCTGCCTCTCTGCCTAGTTGTGGTTTCTCTCTGTCAAATAAATAAAATATTTTAAAAAAAAAAAGACATAACAGTTCTAAACTTTTATGTAGCTAATAACTAAGCTTTAAAAATTTCATGAAAGAAAAACTGATATAACTGCAAGGACAAATAGACAAATCCCCAATTATTACCAGTGAGTTCAATATCTCTCAATAATTGAAAGAAGTAGAAAATAAGTAAGGGTATAGACTACTTAACACTATTGACCAGTTTGATCTAATTGCATTTATAGAACATTCTATCCAACAACATAGTACAGTTTTTGTGGGGGTTTTTTGGCAAGTATACATGAAATATTTATTAAGATAGACCATATTATGGGCCATAAATAAGTTGAAATAAAAGGGTTAATTAAGTCAGGGGATCCTGGGTGGCTCAGTGGGTTGAGCATCCGACTTGGTTTCAGCTCAGGTCATGAGCTTGCAGTTGTGGGATCAAGCCTTGCATCTGGCTCCATGCTGAGTGAAGAGTCTTGTCTTAGATATTTGTTCCCTCCCCATCTGCTCCTCCCCACCTTGCATGCTCTCTCTCTCAAATAAATAAATAAAATATTTTTTTAAAGGATCAAGCCATATAAAATATGTTCTCTGACCACAGTGGAATTAAATTAGAACTCAATAAAAGAAAGATCTCTGGAAAATCCCCAAATATTTGGAAAATAAACAACATACTTCTAAATTACCTGTGGTCCAAAGAAGATACTAAAAGGGAAATGGGAAATTATTTTGTACTGAATGAAAATAAAAACAGTTTATCAGAATCTGCAGGATGCCACTAAACCATTACTTAAAAAACATTAAACTCCTTTTAGAAAAGAAGAAAAGTCTAAAGCCAATGACATCAATTTCTGTTTTAAGAAACTAGGATAAGAGCAAGTTAAAACCAAAGTAAGCAGAAGAAAAGAAATGATAAAGATCAAAGTAGGAGTCAATGCAGTAGAAACAAAAACAATAGAGAAAATCAATGAAAGCAAAAGCTGGTTCTTTTGAGAATAATAATATAATTGTTAGAACTCTAACCAGGCTGATCAGGAATAAAAGAGGGAAGACATTACCATTCTCAAGAATAAAAGAAGTGACATCACTACAGATTCTACAGATATTAAAAGGTTCATAAGGGAATATTATGAATAGCTTTATGCCAATAAAGTTAACAATTTAGATGAAATATGGTTTAGAATTTTATAAATTCCACCAATATACAAACATGTGTATATAACTATTATATATATAAGAAAATATAAAATATACATATGTACACTTACACATTGGTAAGTGTACATAAATATACATTTACATAGTTGTATGTTATATACACAGCTACATACATACATCTTTTTAAAAAAATAGTTATTTGAGAGAGAGAGAGAGCACGGACCAGCGGGAGGGGTGGAGGGAGAGAGTTCCTCTCTGTTTCTTTCTTCCTTTTTCTTCCCTTTTGGCTCTATAACCTCCTTTAGTGTTATGTACAGGTTTCTCTTCATTTCTTTTGTGTATTACTATAAATTTTTGCTTTATGGTTACTGAGCTTCACAAATGCGTCACAGTTTTTTATCTTATGTGACATCAAAAATAAAACATGGGGAGTGTAAAAATATAGTTTTAGAATGTATTCAAATTTAAGCTGTCATCAACTTAAAATAGACTGTTATATACATAGATATTATTTGTGAACCTCACAGTAACCACAAAACAAAAACTTATAGTTCTTAGTGAGTTCTTATATTTTTGCCTTTTGACCTTCATACTAGCTTTATAAATGACTAATCCACTACCTTTTTTTTTTTTGACTAATCCACTACCTTAACTACATATATTATCTTTTTCAGTGAGATTTTTACTTTCATGTTTTCTTGTCATTAATTAATTGCTTTTTTGCTTAAAGAAGACCTTGTTTAACTTTTTTTTTTTTAAGGATAGTTTATTGATGATGGACTCCTTTAGCTTTTGCTTATCTGAAAAATTCTTTATCTCTTCTATTCTGAATAGTAACCTTGCCGGTAGAGTATTCCCTTGCCTCCAACACACACACCCATAGCATATTCTTGGTTTGAGGTTTTTTTCCTTTCAGTTGAATATGTCATGCCACTCTCTTCTGACCTGCAAATTTTCTGCTGAAAAATCTGCTGATAGCCTGTGGGGTTTCCCTTGTACATAACAAATTAGTTTTCCTCTTGCTGCTTTTTAGATTCTCTTTTTATCTTTAACTTTTTTTTTTTAAGATTTTATTTATTTATTTGACAGAGATCTCAAGTAGGCAGAGAGGCAGGCAGAGAGAGTAGGGGAGGCAGGCTCCCTGCTGAGCAGAGAGCCTGATGTGGGGCTTGATCCCAGGGCCCTGGGATCATGACCTGACCAGAAGGCAGAGGCTTTAACCCACTGAGCCACCCAGGCGCCCCTTATCTTTAACTTCTGACAATTTAATTGTAATGTTTCTTGGTGTGAATTTTTGGGGGTTTGTTTTGTTTAGAACTCTTTGTGCTTTCTGGACCTGGATGTCTGTTTTTTTCCCTGGGTAATGAAGTTTTCAGCCATCATTTCTTCAAATAAGTTTTCTGCCCTTTTCTCTCTTCATCCAGTGGGCTGTCAAACCCCTCTAGTGTATTTTTTTAGTTCAGTTACTGTATTCTTTTGCTCTCTGCCTCCTTTTTGGTACTTTCTTATATTTTGTCTTTGTTGACGTTCTCACGGTGTTCATCTCTTCTGCCAAGTTTGATGACCATCTTTATGACTGTTACTTTGAACTCATTCACAGATAGATTACTTATCTCTGTTTCATTAAGGACTTTTTCTAAAGTTTTGTCTTGTACTTTTGTTTGCCACCTATTCCTGTCTCATTTTGCCTGAGTCTCTGTGTTTGTTTTCATGTATTAGGCAAAACCTTTCTGAGTCTTAAAGATGTGGCTTTCTGTAGGAGATGACCCATGGGACCCAGAGGTACTGTCTCCCTGGTCACCAGAGCCAGGCTCTCAAGGAGCATCCCCTGTGTGTGCTGCACATGCCTACTGGCTGTGGTGGGGCTGTGATGGTGGCGTCAGGAGTAGTAGAGGGGGGTGTTGCCTGACTGCGGCATGGTTAGGCACTGAAGTGGGGGATACCAACCTGCACTAGTAGGTTAGGGGGAAGTTGTAAAAATTAACAAAGTTGCATTAGCAAGGTAGAATGTGATCCCCAAAATGGTACTTTCCAATGTTTCTTTTCTTGGAGAGAGTCCCAGCAGGTTCCTGAAGCTCTAAGATGAGTAATTGGGTCTCTCACATTTGGTCTAGGAGCTTTTCAAACTGCTGCTTTTGGATTAGGTCTCAGGGCGAGTGAGTCAGCCTGCAAACTTTTTAAACCTTCTCAATTCCCTACATTTCTGTGGTTCTCCAGGACCTAATCCCTGTTTATATTAAGTTTGAGGGGCTTATCTCTCTGGTGCATGACCCAGGGGTTGAGGTGCTAGATGTGGGGCACAAACCCCCTTGCTCCTCAGGCAAAAGTTCCATTTTTTTGAAATCCCTTCTGATTGTGGGTCACTGTGCCTAGGGTGGGGTGTTGGCAAGAGCATGTCTCTGCCTCTCCTACCTGTCTCAATTTGGCCCTTTTATTTTTGTTGTGGAGGCACTGTTCATCTAGTTTCCAGAACTTTTTCAGAGGAAATTGTTGCATGTTAGCTGTTGAATTTTTGTGTCCATTGGAAGAGGTGAGTTTAGGATCATCCTACTCTGCTGTCTTGAACCACTTCTCCAAACAAATTCTGAAATTGGGAACTGTGAAGTAAAGATTAGGGTTTAAATCCTTATTTGCTAAGCAAAGTAAGTCAGTCAGAGAAAGACAAATACCACAGTGATTTCATTCATATGTGCAATTTAGGAAACAAAACAGATGAACACAGGGAAGGGAAGGAAAAATAAAATAAGGTGAAAACAGAGAGGGAGGCAAACCATAGAGACTCTTAACTCTAGGAAACAAACAGGGTTGCTGGAGGGGAGGTAGGAAGGGGAAAGGGGTAACTGGGTGATGGGCACTTGAAGTAATGAGGGCTGGGTATTCTATGCAATGAATGAATCACTAAATTCTACCCCAGAAACTAATAATACAGTATATGTTAATTAAGTTGAATTTAAATAAAAAATTTAAAGATTTAAATCCCTGTCAAATGAAAATTATGTATCGTCATTATTTTGTCAATTTTGAGATTATTCTATAGAGTCCAGTTTGTATTTTGTTTATATTTGTTTAATGATGTTAATATCTCATATAAGCATGGATTTGATAGTTTGAATGGTGTTGAGTGGAAAGAAGATACTAAGTAGTTTGAGGTTCTCTTACTTTTTTCTGGCAGTTCCCTTTGCTTGGTTTTTTGAAGTGAATAATTGGAAGTCTAGAAAGACACTGTATAAGTTAATGTAAGTTATATAAGTTAATGATGATACTCATGATCTCAAAGCAGAGTTATTTAGAAACCTTACAGGAGATAATTGCCTAATTATCTCCTGTTTCAGATTGTCCATGAAGAAAAAGAGCCTGTAATAAATAAGATGTTATTTTCATTGTGAATTACTTCTCCCAGTTCAGAAACAACCAATATCTGATTTATAATATCTGGCAGAGGCAATTAAAATAATTTAGAATTTACTGTTTGATTGTCAAAATATGTCTAGGAAAGACTGTCTAAGGATCATTATGTGTTAAGTTCTGCAATAAAAGTAGCAGTATCCTAAGTTATATTTAAGAAGGTAATTTGAGATTGT
Source organism: Meles meles (assembly GCF_922984935.1). Lineage (NCBI taxonomy): Eukaryota > Metazoa > Chordata > Mammalia > Carnivora > Mustelidae > Meles > Meles meles. Next base: position 103,802,414 of record NC_060073.1, on the reverse strand, counting down.
CTTACGTTACATTCTAGTGAATCATTTTTGGATTTTACACCAGAACTGAGCTCCTTGGTCCTTCTTTCTGTGGTTTTGTATTGCAAGGTCCAGAGGTTTAAACTAATAACAACACCATGAAAATTCTCAAGTCATCCTGTCAGCTGTAGCTTCTGTTCGAGTCTTTCTGATATAACTAACGTTTATGCCAGCTTTGCTGACAACTTTTCATGCTTTAGATCTATATCCCAATAAAAAGGTACAATGGTAGATAATTTTCGGATTTTTTTTTTGCTTTTTTTGTAATTTTTAGTTCTTTTAGTGAGTGTAGGCTAGACCAGTTATAAATTGTAGGTGGCGAAAGGATTTATGACTGGTGTTTTTTGGAGAGCTAGGAGTGTTAGTGGTCATTACTACTTTTGGCTCTATGAATCTTACTGTCCAGAGATCTAAAGATTGAATTACATTTAGCTGAAGTCAGCAGTATGTTCTAAATCCCTATACTTAAGGGTACTTAAATGCCCTTTTAGCTGTTTTGTTATTTTGTGAAAAATGATACAGTACTAGAACTAGCTGGTTCATAATGGTTCACATTGGAGTAATTTCAAATTTTAGTGTTGTGCTTCGGATATTTAAATTATTTTGTAGAAACAGATGAATAAAAAACTTGATTTACATCCAGGACACAGAATGCCTTAATCATTCTTGATACTTTAAAGGAGATGGGAAATAATGGACTCTTGCTAAGTGGTGGGTATGGTCAACACAATTTCACAGGCTTAAAAAAAAAATCTCTGACCCTACTTGCTAGGAAAATGAAAAGTTTAGTTGTAACCTGATCTTTTCTCTTACCCTGCAGCATCTGTGAAGTTCGTTAACTTGAGTATTGACATTAATTTTATATGACTTGGCAAGTTAAACCTATAGTTTCATCATTGGCTTTGAATTATGCATTTCTGTGGATTTTACAGAGCTAAAAACCTATTTGAATATTGTTAGTTTTTTTTTTAAGATTTTTATTTATTTGACAGGCAGAGATCACAAGTAGGCAGAGAGGCAGGCAGAGAGAGAGGAGGAAGCAGGCTCCCTGCTGAGCAGAGAGCCCGATGCGGGGCTCGATCCCAGGACCCTGGGATCATGACCTGAGCTGAAGGCAGAGGCTTAACCCACGGAGCCACCCAGGTGCCCCAATATTGTTAGTTTTTAAGTTTATTTTTCTTTTTTATTTAATTTGAAGTTAAGGCTCTAAAGCTCAGATTTTATTTTTGTTCTGATTAATAGTTAATAATAATTTAATGGTTATTAAGTGCGAGACAGTGCTTCTCATTTAATGCTTTGCATGTTCTAATTCTCAAAACAAATTTGTAAGGTAGGAGCTAGTATAATCACTATTTTCCAGAAGATTGTTAGAGAGCCTGAGTACCTTGCACAAGTGTAAAAGCACCTTTTAAATTTCAAAACTAGAATTTGAACCTCGTTGTTTTTTTTCTGAGGAGCCCTTGTCCATGAGGCCTTGAGATCACGTGCCGTTTTCATTGACTGTAACAGTAATGGAATGCTGTATTTTTTTGCATTGATGTTTGTCATCATTTCATGAGGATTGAGCCCTAGACTTCTCTTACCTGCATCTGTTTTACAGAGTTCTTTGTCTAGAAACTCTCCTCACTGGCATGAATTCCAGTAAGCTAGTGCTGTATTCCAAGCATGGATTCCAAGGTGCACGGGCTTTTCATCCTGCCTTTTAACATTGCTAAGATCAGGATGTATCTTACAATGGTATTATCGAGAATTCTAAATTTAGTAGCTGACATTAACAAGCTGATGAAAACTTGCCCACTATCCAGTGTAGGTAAAATATCCTGAACTTTAAAAAAAAAAAAAAAGAAAAAAAATATCCTGAACTTAATTCTCCTCTTTTCAGTCATCCCTTATGAAGAACCATCCAGAGTCCCAAATTCTTTATCATAATTAAACCTGAGGAAAAAACATCTAATACCTTGAATGAGATAGAGAGGGTAGGAATTAAGGTTTAAGTGTGGTATTTCTATTTTTTTCTTTCAGGACACTTTCTTTCAGGAGTAATATCAAAGCCTAGCTCTTTTCTCATAAAAAGTCATCTATAAAAGGAAAAAATGACTTCTAATAGGCTATATATTATAAGCAAATATGTGTTAACAAAAACTTTGATGGCCGTTTGTAATGTTTTTATTCTAGAAGAAATTCTTTTTAACTGTCTTAAAATTAGAAAGTCATGTATATGTATGTTTTATATAGTAAAGTGTGTGTGTGTGTGTGTGTGTGTGTGTGTGTGTGTGTGATTAAAGCTAGCTAAAACTGGAAGTTTTACTGAAGGAAATATTATTTATTGGGTTAGGGTTATTTAAGTACCAAATCACAACTCCCTTTATACTGTAATAACATATTGGGAGGAGTATGCAAGTAAAAACTTTGAGGAGGCTTCTATATATTGCTATCTGGGGCTTTAATATTAGAGCTCAGAACTCATAAGAAAAAGGAATCCTGAGTCAAGTGAGTAAATATAATCATAACCTTTAAGGCTCTTGGTTAGGATTTGTGGCATTCAAGTATGCTTAGTGTAGGTAATCGAAAGTAAGGGCATCTAGTTATCTTATCCCAATGGCTCTAATTTCTGACAGCACTTTCCTTTTGAAATTATGGTTCTTCGTATTCATACATGTACTTCGTCTCATATCTGGAAAAATACACACATATGTAAATATGCACAGACATGTTCATTGTTGACTAAATGTCCAAGTGATCAATATGGTATTTTCAAAAGCCAGATACAATTTATTAAGGACTTCCAACATAATTCAGCATTCAACTACAGCTCTTTTCCATAGATAGCTAGCCAGAGGAGGTTGTCAACAGTTGTATGACTGGGTTGCAGAATGGACAGAGTCTTGAAAATAGAGGATTTGGGGGACCAGAATTGTTTCCTCAGTCTAGTGTTGGGCTAATTGTGGAATTTAGTGATTAGAGAAAAATTACTGGACTTTAACATTTGTGTTTGAGAGAGGCTCTTCACCTGTACTTTAAGAATGTAGTAAGTCGACTATGTTAAGCAAATTTTACTGTGCAGTAGTCCTTGTTCTTCATCTTTTCACTCCATTTTTATCCTCCTCCTTCCCCTCCCTTTCCATTCCCTCATAAGAGAAAGCAGCTCAGGAAGCTGGTTTACAATTCGTAGTCTGGGAACTTCCGGGATTCTTTACCAGAATCTCCCTGGATGTTGCAGGCCCTGACGCAAGCAGCATTGTTTTGGGCTAGGAGTTTTTATAACCGCTATCAGGAAGAGTGGCTAAGGTTGCTAACTGCAGGTATTATCCTTTGTAGAAACTCAGCTGGGAATTCTTTTCTGCCAGCTCCTATGTTCATGTCTAAATTAAAAAAACATTCCCACCTCCCCACACTCCCCCAGCAAGTAAGGATGGACTTCCTATTTCTGAAGATTTGGTGATCTTTTGTAATTGGTCTGTTCTCTAGAGCAGTTTACTCTTATCCCAGAACCTCTTTTCCTTGTTATCCCTGACTTTGTTGTGAGTGAACATGCACTTATTATGAAAGTTTTTAGATTCTTTGTATTTTTCTTTGGATCAATTCTAGTTTTTATAGGAGTTAAAGGAAATGGTAATTAAACTTGTACTTTAGAGGTTTTTTTTTTTTTAACTAAACTATCTCCATGACAAATAAAATAATCATTTAAGTTATCATTGTTTTATGTCTGTTTCTTACTGTGTTTATTAATGACCTTTTTAAAAAAAAACAGTTTTATTGATATTCTTTATAAGTCCCATTTTTGTTACCCAGGCTAGATAATCTTTACATAAAATGCCATGGGTTGTGGTAATTTCTGAAATAACAGATCTGAAAGGGGAATGGGAGAAACTCCAAAAACACATGTAAGACTTAGTGTTTATGTGTAACATCAAATTCTTATCAAGATGTCTCCAGTAATATTTCTTTCAAAAAAGGCAACCAAGAGGAAATGCAGTAGTTCTTAATAGCTTGTAGAACGGAAGAAAGAAAAGATGTACCCTTTTGTTTTCTACTTTTGGAACATAGTCTTAGTAACTGGTAGTAGTGCAATGGTATTTTCTCTAGATTTCTGTTATAAATGCTAGACATAAATGAGAATTGTGATTTAATTATGATCAAAGGGTAGTAGACAGATCAATACAGCAGTAATCACCACCCAGATATCTAGGGGAATGGGGAGAGGTGATGGACAGGATAAAACTTTCCTTGCTAGGGAAAGTGAGTATAATATTTTAATGCCAATATATTTATCTTTGCCTTAGTTTTTTAAAATCTGTAAAATGGAAATAATATCTTATAGATTTTTTTTAGGGTTAAATGAGATAGCACTTTTCAACAGTTTGGAATAGTGCTTAACATCTTGTAAGTCCTTAGTAAATTTAAATGTTGCTGTTTGCGTTTAGATTTTTAAAAAGAGAACCCATACTCAGTGACAGGTCATGGTAAATGAACCTGCAATTTAAGATTTAACAAAGGAGTTATTAAAAAATAGCATCCAGCTTTTTACTCCAACTGTTTGTTGAATGTTGCTTTGGGAAAGTTGCATAAGATTTATATCTCTTATTCTGCTTTAGTAGAATGAATAAATTTAATAACAGTCTTATAAGTGAAATAACTACATCTTCCCCCCTTTTTTTCTTTGTTTCAGGTTTCCCCTCAAAAAACCTATAAGGTAAGTTGTTCAGTTGCCCTTCATACACGTAGGTTAAATCTTAATTAGAAGCATTCCTTTGAAATTATGGTGGATTTTTATGGCGTTTGAAAATGTGGGTTTAAGTAGTTTAAAATATCAAAATGTTTTACAAATTTAAAATGTAACAGGTGTTGCATATTTTTTCTGGAAGGGAGCATTGTTTTGATAACATTTTCAATGTTTTTAATATAAGCAATTTAAAAGTTTGTTCAAATTGATAGTTAAGGTCACTCCCTATGAAGAGATTTAATTTTAAAATCTATTGTGACTGTTTTCAGTTGTGAGTAGCTTGGGGAGTGTAAATGGCTTGCCAGTTTTTGATGTATTTTATCATGTGGGTAATACAGCTGCCTTTAGTTAATGAACTTTGGCAAACTGGATCAGTCTTAATTACTTTAAGAGTAAAGGAAAAAAATCCAAAATGTTCAAATACACCTATGCTCACAGCCTTATCTCCATATGTGTTCAGATCCTGGGATTAAATGCCTTTTCCTCACTGCATATTCTCACTGCTCTCTCATCCTAATTTTCATGAATATTATTTAGACTGTAGGTAGTATATCATTCCTAATTATGTCAGTACTTCTATCATTTTAGTGACAGCATGGTCCAGGATACCAATGCTAATCTTGGCATTTCTGTTAATTAGTAGTGTATATATTACTGTGAGGGTCTTATTTGCTGCCACGCTATTATCTGACCAGTATAATTGGGTAGGCCGTAGGAAGAATAATAATTCTAGTGTCATCTGGGCCTGCCTGACTTCTGTAGCTAGAACTCCAGTGAGGCTTACCTAAAACCAATCTTTCTTTCTTTCTTTCTTTTTGTTTTTATTATTCTCTTCCATGCTACATTTACACAGTGATTTTGAACGTGACCATAGTATATGTAGGGTCAGGTTGGGGAAAGTGTTGAATTACTTTCAGATACTGTTTTCTTACCTGTTCAGTAGAAGTCATAGTAACCTGTGAAAGCCACTGGAAGAATTTAAGTTATTTTATTTTATTTTTAAAGATTTCATTTATTTATTTGTCAGAGAGAAAGAGAGAGAGAGAGTACAAGCAAGGGGGAGCAGCAAGCAGAGGGAGAAGCAGGCTCCCTGCTGAGAAAGGAGCTGGATGCCGCACTTGATCCTGGGACTCTGAGATCATGACCTGAGGCAGATGCTTAACCAATTGAGCCACCCAGGCATCCCAAATATAAGTTATTTCCTTTTTTTTGTTTTTGTTTTACTTTTTTAAAATTTCTTTTCAGCGTAACAGTATTCATTGTTTTTGCACCACACCCGGTGCTCCATGCAATACGTGCCCTCCCTATTACCCACCACCTGGTTCCCCCAACCTCCCACCCCCAGCCCCTTCAGAATTCTCACGTGTTTTTTTCAGAGTCCATAGTCTCTCATGGTTCACCTCTCCTTCCAATTTCCCTCAACTCCCTTCTCCTCTCCATCTCCCCATGTCCTCCATGTTATTTCTTATGCTCCACAAATAAGTGAAACCATATGATACTTGACTCTCTCTGCTTGACTTATTTCACTCAGCATAATCTCTTCCAGTCCCGTCCATGTTGCTACAAAAGTTGGGTCCGAATATAAGTTATTTCTAAGAATAAAGTAGACTTTAATACTAAATGCTGTTTCTAAGACATTTCTAAGAATAAAATAGACTTAATACTATATATTACTTTTATTATTTTTAAGCACTTTTAATAAGCAAATAAACTAGATTATTTATTACACATACCATAGACTGAATTTAAAACTTCTTGAAAAATATAGATTAGATTTATGAGGATGTATAATATAAACTGACTGCTTGGATTCTCTTTGTAAGACACACTTGCAATTAAATTTTTATTCGCTTGATTTGCTTGTAGTAAATATTTGACTGCTTTACTTTAATTTAGGCATGGGAGTATTTTGAACCGAGAGTCACCAACAGATAAGAAGCAGAAAGTTGAGCGCAGTGCATCACATGATTTTGATCCTACAGGTAAAACACTGTTTGTTCTTCCAAAGAATATTGAGTGTAGTTTAGTTCAGAATAATTTGGCTTAATAAGCTATATAACTACCTGAAACACCCAGGAGTTATTGTTTGATCTGTTTCCAACTCTTCCTTCCTCTTCAATGATAATATAAAACCTGTGCTTTGGGGATGAATGCAGGCATTTTTAACGTTCAACGCTATGGATTCCACTATGGAACCATCATTGTAGAGTGTATTTTATTTAAAAATAATGATAATAAAAATAGTCATTTGTCATAATTGGAGATTCTAGTCAGACCAAGGACTTAGTATTAAAATAAATCCTAAGTGTGATCAGTAGTATCTCATAAAATCAAAGCTCTAACAAATGCAGATTTCTGTAGTCATTTAAAAATTTGTGTGTGACCATAGTAAGTTGGAGTATTAGATAAAATCCAACTTCAGAGATTACTGATCATCTCACTTTAGAGTAAGCAAATGAGTAGAGACCCCTTTTTCTTCAGTCAACAGTATTCTGAGCACAGAGTCTTTTAAGTAGTGTTGATCTTGTCTAAGGTTTTCATGCTAGTGAACTTCTGACTATTTATATTCTTAATTTTATACAAATAGATTGAACTCCTGTTGTACAATATGGGCTTTTGCTTCCTCCTTTTAAAGTCAGTCAGTATTTAATTTATAAAAAATGCTGGATAATTTTGCTTTTGTCATTTGAAGCTGATAAGTGTTCTTTGTGTGTGTACTATTTTACTCCGTTGTATATGCCTATGACAAAAGAACAAAGTAGGTAATCGCTAAGGTGATTAATAAATAAAGAGTATCTCTTTAAGACATTTTGGTCTAGAAATACAGTTTTAATAGAGTGTATTTTTTGTATCCAACTCAGATGTTTCATACTTTCATTGTAAATGGTTATTTTGAAAAAACATTACAAACATTATTCTGGAAGGGAAGAAAAGGAAGTGACTAGCTAATAATCTACCTGCATCTTGGGTCATAGGTAAAAATGAAATCCCAGTCATCAGTTTATTTAGGCTTGGGTGGGGGGGTACAACTTCTGGATCTCCATTAAAAGATAATTTTTAAATTCTGACATATAATTTTGCCACCAAGGGGCTCAGAGGCTTTTATTAATATGATTAGTTATTATTCTTGCTAATGAGTATCTCCCCTATGTTCCTGTAAACTTTAGAGTCTTATTAGTTTGACTTATCCTGTATTATAACTCCTCTGTGGTATGCCCATCTCCAAAGACAGGGTCAGTGAAGTGGTATGCAGTGCTTCAAAATGAGATTATTACAGCTTTTAGTGCTTTTGTCATCTCTATGATTGTCAGATGATATATTTTGTAGACTATTCATGTGTCGTTTTGTTTGAACACATTTTTATTGCACTGGCTTTTCTTCGGTAAATCTTTAAAATATGTCATTACTTGTGCTGTTCGTGACTGTTCTAAGTGCTATCATCTGTGATGTTCATACTTTGTGTTTGCACGATATAACTTGATCATGATTCATTCTATTTTTCCCCCATGAATTTTTCCCCTTACATTGGTCTCCATATTTTCTATATCTCTCTCCTTTTCTCCCGCTCTTGTGCAGATAGCTCCTCCAAGAAGACAAAGTCTAGTTCAGAGGAGAGTAGATCCGAGATATATGGTAAGCTAATGTAGCCAATTCAGCCTTGCACCTTTGGAGCTTGCTTCATGCTGTTTACTTTTTTGTTTTTCTTTTAAATAACTTCAGCCTTCCTTGTGTCTGCTCTGCATGGCATGACCTACTGCAGGGAAAGGGAGCCTGGGGTTTTAATGTGGCTGCCACTGGGAAGCTTAAGGTTGCTAGAAACTAACATCATAGAGTAAGAGTAGGCCACATGACCCATCTTGTCTTTCATCTTGTGTCTGATGGGAAAGTGATGATGTCTGATATTTTTGAGTTGGGCTCCTCCACTTAACATGGGTGGGCTTTGAATTCCTGGCATCTTCTCCCCATGTCCCATTTGCCGAGTTTGGATCACGTAGAATTTCATGGCACTAGTCTTTCCCTCTAAGCATAGCTCTGGTGTGACTTAGAGGTGTTACCAGTTCTTTGGAATTTTTATTTGACTTTTTTTATTTGTTTATTTTTATTGGCCTCATCATCTGGAAATGTTGTTCATGTATGATTTATCCACAACAGCAAAAATACCTTAAGTATTTTATTTCTATGGCTTGAAGAATTTGTTTATGCATTTCATAAGTGTCCCTGAAGCTTATTCTGAATGGGCAAATGTCAAAATGACACCTTTTAAAAATAATTTTCACAAAAAGCAGGTTTAAACTGAGCAACAGATTATTAAAGCACTAATATTTCTAGGCTGTGCCCTGTCTTCCAAAGATAATATAAACCATGTCTGTGAAGTTCATACATGTTTTTCCCTTTCCTCTGCACAGTTTTACCTGCCCTCTTCTCTTGTTTTGGCATCTGATTAGTGCTTTGAGAAAAGTGAATATAGGAGAAGCACTTCTTGGAACCCAGACTTTTAAAATAATCTCTGAAAGACTAATAAGTTATTTCTTTTTAAGAAGATTCCAAATTTGGGGGCGCCTGGGTGGCTCAGTCGGTTAAAGCCTCTGCCTTCGGCTCAGGTCATGGTCCCAGGGTCCTGGGATCGAGCCCCACATCTGGCTCTCTGCTCCGCAGGGAGCCTGCTTCCTCCTCTCTCTCTGCCTGCCTCTCTGCCTAGTTGTGATTTCTCTCTGTCAAATAAATAAAATATTAAAAAAAAAAAAAGAAGATTCCAAATTTGGCCTCAAAGGAAAACCAGGTTTTCACTAAAAGAGCCAGAAGTCTGTCATATGGAAGTTTCCCCAGATATAAGTGTTTCCTAGCCTGACATACATGAAAGGAAAAAAAAAATATATGAAAGCCCCACCCCCGCAAGATATTTTATAATTTATATCTCCTGACACTTGAACCCATAATATCACATACTTTTTAATATTATGAGGCGTCAGTGTTTGATTTTAAACCAGTTAATGCTTCCGTGTTCAGTAAATATAGTTCTTTGCTTTGGTTTTTATGACCAGTGCTTTTTTGTGTAGTAAAATCTTTTACAGTACAAATCTTTTACAGTACAAAATGTGTACCATGCTGTATGGCATGGCAAATATATGTTTTTCTTCCTTCCAAAGTTATTTGGCTCCTCCTAAATAAGAAATAGCTTCCAAATTTCTCAAGACTCTGTCTGTTCTATATAAAGAGCTTCCTATGGTTTATTCTCTCCTTAGGAATGTGAAGACTATCTTTATTGGCTCCCTTCTTTTCTGGTAGCCTTTGTAATGTTGTATTTCACCTCCCCCACCATTTTCGTAGATCTGTGGTATGAATGCAAAAGCTTGGTATTTGCTTTGGATGCTAGGATGTTTGCTTTGGATGATAGGATGATAGGTATGTATGCAAAGACTTATTGTTTGATTTGGATGTTAATATTTCAGTGATAGGAATATTAACACTAGTTCAGACATGCCATTTGCTTGTTAGTAATAGAAACATTTTAAGTGGTAATGGGGAAATAAGGTGTGGCTTCTTTGTATGTTTGTTTCTTGAAAATCCTCAAAATACCTTTTTTGGAAGGAACTGAGCCATGGGTCTTTAAAAAGCACTTATAAAAGGGATGACTTGATCAGAACAGAGTGAGCATGCTAACTTAAATCTCTTGGATTACAAATATTTTATCACCTGTGTGAGCAGACTTCCTCAGACTTTGTGCTTTTACTACAGATGGAAAAGACTCTTGGGGAGGAGGGGTCAAGAAAAGTTTGGAAATAATGGGATTTGACTGAGTAGAGTCATACCAACTGCTGACATTTTCTTAGTGTAGGATCTCTTAACAAGCCCACTTCTAAGTTTTGAGATTTTATACTGTCTTGGGGTAGAATTCACTAGCTCAATACTTCGACAAATGCTAGTTCTTCACTTAACAAAGTATTTATTTTGAACTCTCTTTGCCATATTTAGAGCCGTTTTTGGTGAGATCAATTTACTTTGCTCATTTTACAAGAAAACTAAGTTTGTTTTGTATTGACTTCTTAAGTTTCCGCCTGGTGCAGGAGGTCAGTATTTATTCCGTTTCTCCTTATTTCTCCCTCTGTACCTTTCGCTGTCTGTTGATCATGTACAGATTATGTTTCTGAGCTACAGTTTCAGTTATACTTCATTTTCTATTTTTCTCATGAATATCATCATGGAGAAATTTTGTGGACTTTTATGGGACATGAGAGGGTTTGTGAGGGCATTTGGAGTTTGACAGCAGCCTCTTTCTGCCTTCTGTCCTGGCTTCATGAAGAGATTCTAGCTGACAGGATTATATAGAAGAAAGTAAGCCAGACCTTTCTGAAACTATCTCATCTGCTGGGGCTGCTCTCGCAAAATACCAGAGACTTGGCTTAAATAACAGAAATGTATTTTCTCTCGCTTTTGGAGGCTAGAAGTATGAGATCAGGGTAACAGCTTCCGGGGAGAGCTCTCTCCTGGCTTGCAGACAGCCACGGTTTTACCTTGTGCTCTCATGGTCCTTTGGTGCAAGCACAGGTAGAGAACAGTCTCTCTGGTCTGTCTTCTTCTAAGGACACTGATCCCATCATGAGGGCCCTACTCTTAGGACCTCATCTAATTTTAATTACCTGCCAAAGCCCCATCTCCAAATACCATTGTATATGGTTAGGACTCGGCATATGAATTGGGGGAGGGGAAGACCCAAACGGTAGTACATAACAAAAGCACACTGTTAGTACTTGAACTGTCCTGGTTGGTTACTTCAGAGTGTTGTTGGTTTTTTTTTTGGTTTTTTTTTTTTTTTTAAGATTTTACTTATTTATTTGAGAGAGTGCAAGCATGAGAGGGAGAGAGACAGCATGAGATGCGGGGAGGGCAGAGGGAGAAGCAGACCCCCCCTGAGCAGGGAGTTCGACATGGAGCCCCATCCCAGGGCCATGACCCGGGTGGAAGGCAGACAGACGCCCAGCAGGCTGCGCCACTAGGTGCCCTTCAGAATGGACTTTTAAGAGGCGAACCATAAGAGACTATGGACTCTGAAAAACAACCTGAGGGTTTTGAAGGGTCAGGGGTGGGAGGTTGGGGGAACAGGTGGTGGGTAATGGGGAGGGCACGTTTTGCATGGAGCACTGGGTGTTGTGCAAAAAGAATGAATACTGTTACGCTGAAAAAATAAATAAAATGGAAAAAAAAAAGTGAGAAAATAAAAAAAAAAAAAATTCTTACCTTTTTTAAGTTCAGCCTTCTCAGATGTATAAAGGTAAAAGTCCCCAAGTTATTCTTTCTGCTTTCTTCTTCAGCCTGGCAGAGAACACTCTAAACATGAACCTTCTGCATCCTCATAAGTCAGTCGCTCTCTGACCTCTTGCAGTCTGACTTCCCAGCACATACTATGTGGAAGGTGAACCAGAAGATCCTAGTTTAAAATCTTTGAACTTTTTCTCAGTTCTCACCTTCCTCTGAACAAACTGGCAATGCTGATACCCTTTATTTGGTTTGTTTCTATAATAGTACATTAATATGGTTCTTTCCTCTCTGCGGCTGTTTTGTCTTTCCTTTACTTGATTGCTTTTCCCCTTTTATAGTTGTGCATGTGGCCTGCGTTTCTGTCCTTGGTCTTTTCCCCTGTGTCCAGTCTTGTATTTTAAACTGTTTACTGAATATTTTTACTCTGACCATCTTTCAAATTCAGAATGTGCCATTCATCCTTGTTCCCTGTGGCTAGAAATCAGTCTTCTTCGTGATCCTGATTCTTCGCATGGCACTACCATTCTGACACTTGCCTAGTCTCGTTTTCTTCAAGTCATCTTTGCTCCCAGTCCCTTGTCCTCGGGAGTCAAGAATTGGCCAGGTCCAGTGGGTTCTACCATCACATTTTCTTCCATCCCTCACTCTCTGGTTTTGTCGTGGCTATTCTGTTCAGTTTTCCGTCACATCATAAGACTGTTTGCAGAGACTCGTAACTTTGTTTCACTTCGATTTCGCATTGATTTACTTCCTTTTCTCCGTTCCACTCTGTTAGATTAATAGGATTAAAGTAAGGATTTGGTCATGCACTTACTAGGAAAGTACAAATAGTTAATTAAGATATGCTATAATTTGTTTCTAGTTTATCATTCTGCCTTAACCCACCTGTTACTTCTACTAACATTTACCTAAAGGTACCAGCCTCTCCTCCACATTTTCCCTCTCCAAGTGTGGCTTGGTATTCTTTCTTTGCTCATGCCATTCCCACTGTCTTGAATGGTTTACCTCCTATAACTCTCCATCCTATAAGGCCCGGTTCAAACACTGCCTCCAACACAGGGCTTTCCTGGGTTTGCCCCTCTCCTCTGTGGTCTGACCTTTGACATCCGGCTTTGTATCTAGTCATTTGTGTTTCCATCTGCCTGAAACAGTGGAGGCACTCATATAATGTGTTTTGAATGAATGATTATTGATTTCAGAATGAAGTATTTTAATAAGGAGAACTGATAGCATATGATGTTGGCCCATCGTGATTGGATTTTTCTTCTCTTCAGAAAAATTTCAAGGTAGAAGAAAACGTTAACTTAGAAAAGAGACTCACTGCTGGTAATAGTCTAAAAGAATGAAATCAGCACACTTGGAAGTTAAAGCTTCCTCTTGCTGGCAGCATTGTGCATTTAGAATCCAGAAGCTTCTTAATCAAAGGATTATCTGAGGTCTTACTCATAAAACATGTATGTCTGGCAGCAGTTTAAAAATGAGCTGTTTTTATGAGGTTGCACATGGTCTTTCTCCACACCCTTCCCTGAAGCTAATTCTTGAGAGGTGAGACTTAGAGAGGTTTGGTCATGTAATAAAATGAAAGGTGAAGAAAGACGGGTGTGCTTTCACTAGAATAAATGCAGTGTGGAAGGTTCTGCATGTTGCTTTGCATATTTAACACTCTGTTTTCCATAACTTGCTGTTTGGTACTATTGTTGCCTTTTTTCCAGGAGTGTATTACCATGAAATCTGAGAGTACTTTCTCCGCTTTTTCAGAGTCCTTTTTTTTTTTTTTTTAAAGATCTTATTTATTTATTTATTTGACAGGCAGAGACTGCAAGTAGGCAGAGAGGCAGGCAGGGGTGGGGGGGGGGGGCAATGGGGGTGGGGGAACAGGCTCCCTGTTGAGCAGAGAGCCTGCTGCAGGGCTTGATCCCAGAACCCTGGGATCATGACCTTAGCGGAAGGTAGAGGCTTTAGCCCACTGAGCCACCTAGGCACCCTCAGAGTACCTTTTTATGACTCCTTCCCCTGCCCACTCCAAAGCCTTACAAAGGCTAAACTTTTTTCACTTTTAAATACCATCCTTGGTAATTATCTTTTGAGTAAGAAATAGTCATTTTATGTTGGTTTCAAATACCACACTGTCAAAACGAGAAAAAGAAATGTCCTTTGTTATCAAGAGAAAAGAAAATTTACAAAAGAATAGTATTTATATAAATTTTATAGGACATTTTTACTTCACTGATGATGGGAAGCATGAGATCTGTTATTGGCTTCCAGGTGAAATAGCATAATTCTTAAGAGTTAGGAAATAAAAAATGTATTTATAACTAGAGATGTTATTTTAGGGGAGGTGGGAAATCGGATTGTTTCAGTTAGAAGTTATTTAGGGGAAGGGTAGTGTCCTTCTAAAGGTATTTCTCCACTTTGCATGGTTTCAGGGCTATGATTTTACTTTTTCCTAAAAAGTAATTGGGTATGATTTAAAATTTCCTCTATCCAAAATAAATTCAAATTTACGTAGTAAATATTCATTTACTTGTCACATGCCAGACATGATGAGAAGGGCTAGAGGTACCAAGATAATAGGATCTGTAGCTGCTTTCTAGGAGTGCAGCAGCACAAAAGAAGAGTCTTGGTGCATTGCAGTTAAGTGCATGAGATGTGCACTTGTTTGTCTGTACTCCCTGTGCCCTTAGAAAGAGCGCTGTGACAAAACAATCTTCTGTGGCGCTAAACGTGATGAGAGTGAAGAGGTATCACCATGACCAAGGTTCAGGGCGGGTTGAGCATCATCATTATCTTATTGGACACTGTCTGTCTTCACACACTGTGCTTGGATGCAGCTCCCATCAAAGTGATTTGCGACCTTATAAAAACTCCTGTTCGGGGGTAATCACATTGTATGGTAATTCTAGCAGATGATAAGTTATTTAGCAAAACCAACAGCAAACCACTGACTATATGTGTGTGTAAAAACCAGATAAAGTAAAAATGGTGGAAGGTGTTGGTTGGTTGGTTTTAATTAATGAAATGTGAAAGTGGCTATTTTGGAGTTAGGGCTCCGCTTTTAACTTTCCCTTCTTTCATAAAACATATGGGGCCTGTTATTTGTCCTATACTCTGGTCCTTCGTTAGACATAGCCATTTCCCTACATCTCTGTTGTCGTTTCCTGCCAAGATTTTAAGTTCTTAGAGGGCATTAGAGGGCACAGACCTGTAGTGGTTTTGTCTTCCTCACGACACCCACAGACTGCAGTGTTAAATAACTGGTGGACAGATGTTTGATGCAAATTTGCTAAAACAAAAAAGTGGATTTTGTTTGTCAAAAAGGGCATTTCAGCAATGTGATAATTGAGTTCTTGGTGATTTTAGTGTTGGTGTATCACTGATTTCAGTGTTAGGGATGTGAAAGGTGGAATTTATCCTCTGTGGTGGGTTAAAACAGTTTCTGGTCTATAACAGGTAGAACATTTCTCTCAAGGGAAAAAAATAAAGCATTTTATTGGCTTTGAATGGGAAGGAACATAATAGATCTAAGCATTTGAAAGACTAGATTTCTGAATTTTGAATGGCATGGTAGCTTAGTTTTTACTTAATTATGACCCCAAATCCAAGTTTATGCAGGTGGCATAGATTCCTAGGACAAAATAGTATCATCAGTTTGAATTACGTAGATTCTGAATTGGCTGTATACAGAAGGCATGTTTTCCTTTTGCACTGGTCTAGCGATTCTTATGATTCTATATGATCTTATATGTCAAAGTACATCAAGTTCTTAGATTAGCAGATAGAGTTAGAATAATAATAAATGGACAATATAGTGGGGTTGGGGAGAGCAGAAAGATGAATAGGATATGCACAAAGCTCTTTTTCTGGTTCCTCCTCATCCTATGTTTCTCATTTCCTTTTGATGTAGAATTAAGAGGGAAAGTTCTCAGGCTGGACAATTTTGAATCGTAGAAAACGGGTTTGCAAAATTCTGAAGTAATCCAACTACATTTATTCAATTTTTTGCAGTTTGTTATGACCCTGGGCATATTTGCTAAAATTTCAGACTGTGTGTCAATGACCTCCTTCTCTGAGCTTCCATTCATGTCCAGACCCACCAACTTTTCTGATTTTTATTAATTCATGAGCAATTAAAAAAATTTTCCTTCTGTGTCTGAACTTGCCAGTTCCTAAAATAAGATAGCAAACAATAATGGAACCCCTACATTCTTGAAGCATATGATCTAGTCAGTGGATAAAAACAAATAGGTATCAATTGGGAGTGATAATGTTACTAGGGGAGTAAAGTAAGGGATTACTGAATCTGGTCTGGGTATTTAGGAAAAGCTTTCAAAAGAAGGTGATTTATCTCTTTAGGCCTTCTTGCTATCTCCTATATTCTAAAGTTGCCTTCTTAGAAGAAGCCCTACCCATAATATTTTCTTGTTTGTTCCTTCCCCATCCAAAACTAATTTGCTTGTTTGTTAAAACAAAGTTTAGACAAAGGCATAAATGAGGATTGATCCTTTTAAGGAGCATTTGCATTAATGATAGGATTTAACGTTAAAGTCTTTTAATTGATTTTTTTAATAGATGGAATGGATAGATGAGTAATACATTCCTGAGCAGGAAATCCAAGGGCATTGTAGTCCTAATCATAATCAAATATTTAACATTTATGAGCCCTTATTTGTGTCAGGCATTAAGCTAAATACTTAATATATATTATATACAAGTGAAATACACAAATGTAGAGCAAGTATGGGGTGGAGGGGCAGAGGGAGAGGGAGAGAGAATCTTGAGCAGTTCCCTGCAAAACATGGGCCCGACACAGGGCTTGATCTCACAATCCCGAGATCATGACCTGAGCCAAAACCAAGAGTCTCTAATTCTTATATTTATTGTATTATGTACTAGAAATTAATAAAAAATCTTCGTGATTTTTATGTACTCATACCCATTCTAGTTACAGTTTTTCCCATTTACTTGAAGGATGCAGCATTACATCAAAGATTAAATTCTGATAGGTTATCTTTCCTCTGCCTCCATTACCATTTACTATTTTGTGGGAGTGGTGAATTTGCTAATTCAAATACTGTTTGGTGGGGCATCTGGGTGGCTCAGTGTGTTAACTGTCTGCCTTCGGCTCAGGTCATGATCCCAGGGGCCTGGGATCGAGCCCCATGTCTGGCTCCTTGCTCAGCGGGGAGCCTGCTTCCTCCTCTCTCTCTATCCCTTCCTGCTGCTCATGCTCTGTTTCTCTCTTTCCCCCTCTCTCTCTCAGACAAATAAATAAAATCTTAAAAAAAAAACCAACAATTACTGTTTGGTGTGTTGTAGTCTCTAGAGTTGAGGGCTAACAAATTTTGATGTGAAAAATCAACTTTCTTGAGGTACAATTTACATAAAATAAGATATAGTCCTTTTAAATGTACAGTTGGATGAGTTTTGACAAAGGAATAAACACTCATATAACCTTTACCTTAATTAAGATATAGAACATTTCCATCACCCCAGAAGGTTCCTTCATGTCTCTTTGTGGTCATTCTCACCCTTCCAACCCACTGTGTCCCTAGGCACTACCCTGCTTTTTGTTACTGTCCTTTAGTTTTGCCTGTTCTCCACTGGAATCATATAGTATGGATTCTCTTTTGTATCTGCTTTGCTTAGCATGATGTTTTTGTGATTCATCCATGTTTGTTGCATGTATGAGTTATTCCTCTTTTTCCTTGCTAAGTAGTATTTTATTATAATCGATATATAGCAGTTTGTTTATCTATTCATCTGTTGATAGACTTTAGAGTTATTTCTGGTTTTTGGCTCTTAGGAACAAAACAACCATGACTATTTGTGTAACCAGTCTTTATGTGGACTTGAGTTTTCATTTCTCTTGGGAGTGAAATTGCTGGGTCATATGTAAATGTGTACATACCTTTACAAGAATTTTCTAAACTGTTTTCCAAAGTGTTTGTACCATTTTACACTCCCACCAGCAATGCATGAGAGTTCCAGTTGCTCCACATCCTTGTCAACATTTGGTATTATCGGTCTTTTTATTTTTAGCCAATCAAGTTAGTATACAGTGGTTTCTCACTGTGGTTTTAGTTTGCATTTTCCTGATGACTGCAGATGTTGAGCACCTTTGCATATGGTTTTTGACCATTGAGGTATGTTTCTTTGTACTGCATTTACTCAAATCTTTTGTTCTTTTTTTTTTTTTTTTTTGAATAATCTCTACGCCCAACACACAGTTTGAACTCACAACCCCAAGATTAGGAGTTACACACTCTACTGACCAAGCCAGCCAGATGCCCCAAAATCTTTTGTTCTTTTTGAAATGAGTCCCCCATTATTGAATTATAGAGTTGTTGTCTTTTCAGTATAATCTGGATACAAGTCCTTTATCATATACTTGAATTATGAATATTTTCTCCCACTCTGTGCCTTGCCTTTTCTTTTTCTTATCCATGTTTTTAGAAGAGCAAGTATTTAAAATTTTGAGTCCAATTTCCTAGTTTTTTTTTTTTTTTTCTTTCATGGTTGCTGCATTTTGTATCCTGAAAGACCTACCCTAAGGTCCTGATGATTTTCTCCTGTATTTTCTTATGAAAAGTTGTAGCCTTTGTGTTTAGGTCCATGATTTGCTTTAAGTTAATTTTTTGTGTGGGGTTATGGTTTGTGTTTTCTGTACTATAATCCCCTTATTCCAGGCTTTCATTTGTAGTAGGCTCGCAGACTTATGACATTTCATTAACAGCAAGAAATACATGTATTCATTAATATGCAGTCTTTAATGTAATCCTTTATTTTGTACATCAGACTTATTTAAAAGGTCATGCTCTTTGTGTAAAAATCGTTATTTTGAGGAAATTTTTATTTTCCGAACATCAGTATACTTGCATTATTTTACATGTTTTATATATTGGTTTTTGGTGAGACACTTAGATTTTGCAAAGCTGAAAGTACTAAATCTCTGGCTAACACAGAGTTCAGGATCTTCAGATCTTGATTTATGATCAAACAGCCCTGGGTACTAATCAGGGTTCCGTGATGGGACATTCCTGTACCTTTGGTTGTGGTCTTCTTTCTTTCACCTTGCCTTGTCTACCTTTGTTTGCTGTTTGCTAGAAGGAAAACAAATTCTCCTATAGGAATCAGGTAAGTACATGAAAGAAACAAGTTGGTTGAGCTCGAGGGTTCTTTCTTTGTCTTTCCTACTTTTTTCTCCTTTCTGTTTATTTTTTCTATGAGCCCAGGTCTTTCTTCTCTTTGAACTTGTTCTTTCTCTCTTTTGGAAGAGTTCCCATGCTCTTCATGCACCTCCCTTCTTTAGATAGTCTCTTTTTCTGAGAGTGAGATTGGATTTCACTGGGCTTTACCATGGGATGCTTCTAGCCTAACGTCCCCAAATGTTTGATTTTCTAGGGTTTGAATATCAGTCAGAGTACCTGAACACAGGGCAGTGGGGAAGATTTCATTTTACAAATAGCAGAGATGTGAATAGGCCTTCTGTCTCCTCTCTAATACTTCATCTTTTCCACTTTGCCTTAGCTGTTTTTAATCTCAGAGCAGTTCTGCTCTGCCTCTCCAGTGAGAAACCAATATACATGACTCTTGGTGATACTCTTGTATTTGTTTTGTTTATGGAGTTAGTACTCTGGTTTGTGATACGGGTTTCACGTGCCACTTTGTGTTTCTCCAGATAGAATATAGGTCGTTACAGTTCATTACTAATATGTAATTATGTCTTTTTCTCTTCCATTTTCTCTTCTCTCTTTACCCTGTGGTTCTTGTGCAGGTCTTGTTCAGCGCTGTGTGATCATCCAGAAGGATGACAATGGATTTGGGCTGACGGTCAGTGGAGACAACCCAGTCTTCGTACAGTCTGTCAAAGAAGGCAAGGCATTTTTTTAAATAGTCTTGTCACTTGGGAGCAAACAGTAAAAAGAGAAAAGCTTAATGTCTACTGCCTAGAATAAGAGAATCATATACATTGCAGGTCATATGGCCTGTTTTGTTAAATTGGTCTTTAGTGTTCTAGTTACAGGCATGAATTCACCCCAATTGATTTTCTTTGTCTGCACTAAAAAGAAAACAATCTTATTACAGTTTTAGAAACTATATGACTCCTTATTCATGTTGCTTTATACATCATCACTTAGAGAAGTTTGTGGAATTTTATTTCTTCATGGCACAAGAGATATTTGTTAGACCAGATTAAAGAAATGGTTATGTGTTCCAAAGCATCCACATTTCACAAAATGACAATAATAATATATTCTATTACCATATGTTGAGTACTTTCTTTATATTGGATGCTGTAATTTGAGGTAGGTACTTTTATCCCCATTTTACGGGTGATATTGAGGCTTAGAGTGAAAAAAAAAAAAACCCATAAAATTAATCCATGCATCTCACACAACTAGAGAGTGGCAAAGGCACATGTTTTTAACCATTTGGTTACTCTGCCTCTCTTTCAAGAAAATTAGCAGTACATGCAAATGAATTATGTTTTAAGTAATTAATTCCTTTTATAGATGGAGCAGCCATGCGGGCTGGGGTACAGACAGGTGATCGAATCATCAAGGTAAGGAAAAGACTATTATGGAATTTATTATGGTAGATTTGAAAACAGCATATGTTGGGGCACCTGGGTGGCTCAGTGGGTTAAAGCCTCTGCCTTCAGCGCAGGTCATGATCCCAGGGTCCTGGGATCAAGCCCCACATTGGGCTCTCTGCTCAGCAGGGAGCCTGCTTCCCTTCCTCTCTTTTTGCCTGCTTCTCTGCCTACTTGTGATCTCTGTCTGTCAAATAAATAAAATAAAGAAATCTTAAAAAAAAATAAAAACAGCATATGTTAACCATATTTTATTTTTTTACTTGAATTTTTATAAAAAGCAGTGCATTGTATGTATTTGTTGACTATAAAAAACATTCATTTATTTTATAATTAGTGTTACTTTTTACTGAAGGGCATAATAAAAGGCATGAATAAATGGAATCATGTGTTTTCTTAGCTAGGAAAGTAACTCACTGTGATAAAGATCATTTCTCCCCAGTCTTATCTGTTAGTAAGAAAATCTCTTCAAAATATATTAATATGACTGGGGAGATGTGTCATTATTTTTCAAACTGATGAGTCTTCCAAATAAATTTTACAGAGATATAAGAACAGCTTAAAAAATAACTGTTAATGTATATGGGTGTTGTGTGAGATGACATGGTAGGGATTAATTCAAAGCAAGTTGCTCTAGTCTAGGTATAGGCCCATCAGTCCAGAAACAGGCCTTGAATTCTGACCAGTACGGAAGAGTGGATTGGTCAGTCATTACTCTTGAGATGGTTGAGTAATTTGAATACTTAAAAAATTGAATTATTACATAGGAAAAGGCACCATGAATATGTATTTACAAGCAACTATCTGGAAAAAAGTATTTGAAACTTACTATAGAGTAGAATACCTTACTTGTAAAGAGCACTTTTAAATTCCTAAGAGAAGAATAAATAAATAGCCTAATAGAAAAAAAAGGCAAAGAATTAGGATATGTCTCACCACACTTACAACAAAGAAATAGAAATTAAAATGACAGGTGAAGGGGGGCCTGGTGGTTCAGTTGGTTAAGTGTCCAACTCGTGATTTCAGTTCAGGTCATGATTTCTGGGTTGTGAGATTGAGCCCCACTGTGGGCTGTGCATGGCACAGAGCCTGCTTAAGATTCTCTCTCTCCCTCTTCTCTTCTTCCCCTTTTCTCTCTCCCTCTCTAAAAAACAAAATAAAATAACATAAAATAAAATAAAATGTAAAAATATATTTGGTTGTCAGAAATTTTAAACATTATTGATCGTATACTTTTGGCATAGTTTGTGTATGGTAAAATGGCTAGTCTCTAAACTTGTCAGTATAAATTGGGTAGAATCTATTCAGATATAAATTTCTGAATATGTATCAAGTGATATAATTTTTTTAAAAAAAATTGTTTTAAGAGAGAGAGCAGGGGAGGGGCAGAGGGAGAGGGAGAGAAAGAGTATCATGAGCAGACTCCACACCCAGCATGGAGCCTACTGAAGGGCTGGATCTCATTACCCTGAGATCATGGCTTGAGCTGAAACCAAGAATCAGACACTTAACTGACTGAGCCACCCAGGTAACCCCCAAATTATATACTTTTAAAAAGTATATAACCTTTGACCAGCCACTTTGCTTTTAGGAACTTACCTAAGGAAATAAGTGTACAAACGTGAAGTGATATGTGCACAGGGAAATTCATTTAATCTTTATCACATTAAAAATGTGTGGGCATGCCTGGGTAGTACAGTGGGTTAAGCCTCTGACTCTTGGTTTTGGCTCAGGTTGTGATCTCAGTCATGGGATCAAGCCCAGCTAGGCTCCGTGCTCAGTGAGAATCTGCTTAAAAAGATTCTCTCTCCCTCTAACTCTGCCCCTACCCCCTGCACTCACTCACTCTCTCTCTCAAATAAATTAATAATTATTTTAAAAAGTTTGTAAATAATGCAAATGTGCATAAATAAATAGAGGGCTAGAAAAAGAAATTACATTTCATCTATAGCTGTTAAAACGAATAGACTAGGTCTGCGTGTGTATCTATACTGGAAGATAACCACATACAACAAAGAAGTACTGATCTGCAGGAAAAAAGGCAGTTATAATGTATATGTCTGTGTTTGTGTATCTCGTGTGTTTATGCTAGAATAGTGTCTCAGAGATTAAACTTTGTGTGTAACATTGACCATCTCTGATGGGCGTGATTAGTATACTTTCATTGCTACTTTAGACACTGATATATTTGACCTTGTAAAAATTAGTATTACTTGCATCAAGAAAAATAATGTTGGTTCCATGTTTGATATTTTTTCTTAATTTGGTTTAGTGGAGACTTTGGATAACATTTCCTATAATTAGCCTAACTGAAAATTAATTTTCTTTGTAAAGATTGGGTCATGGTTGGAAAACTTCAAGTAAATTGCATATTGTGGAAATATTGTTTATTTTTTTTAATCTTTTAAACTGATTTTGACAAATCAGTGAATTTGCAAAGAGGTATTTTTTGTTTGCCAGAGCCCTTCACTGTGAAGGACTTGTAAAACCTCTTGCATGGTATCTTTTGTCATTTTTCATGGTAAGTTATAATGTTGTTTAAGTCATGGCCTTGTTTTGGATTCAAGTTCATTTTCTTGCAGAGTATACCTTATAGAATAGCAATAACAGTGAATATTGAACCAAATATATACACATTTTAATATAGTTCTCAATACTATGTTATATTATAATGGGTTGTATTATGTATAATAATTCCTAAAGTCAGTTTATCCATTCTTAATGGAATGTGTCTGACATGCTATTATCATTTTCTTACAGGTGAATGGAACTCTGGTGACTCATTCAAACCATTTGGAAGTGGTGAAGCTAATCAAATGTAGGTGAATGTTATTCTCAGTTTTAATTGGTTTCTGAATCCCTTAAAGCAAGGATCAGAAAATACTTATGTAGTAAGCCAGAGAGTGAATGTCTTAGGATTTGTAGTTCCTATAGTCTGCTATTCTGTTTTCTCACTGTAGCACAAAAGCAGCCATAGGCAGTATGTAAATGAATGGGTGTAGCTGTATTTCAGTAAAACTTTATTTTATCAAAACAGTCTGTGGGCCGGATTCAGTCTCTTGGCTGGAGTTGGCTTTAACCCTGCATTAAAGGAAAGTCCAAGGTGAAAAATTTTAATTTACTAATAACTATCTTTTGTCCACTTTATATATGTGGTTGATTATAATATCCTTGTCACTCTTGGTAATATAGAAGGCATATATTTGAAAGAAATGCATGAGTTGTCTGAGGGGGAAGAGATTGAGAATTCAGATGGAAAGGCCCAGATGAACTGAAATGGAACTTTAAAAATCATCTAGCATAGTCATGTTTCCTCAGATAAGTAAATCATTAAATAAAATGCAGGGTAGTGATCTCTTGGAATATCTCCAGGGTTAAGAATTTAGAATCTTCTGGATCAAACTCTTCCACGGTAGGCTACAAATAAGAAATAGTTGTTTTTAGCCAAGGAGAAACACTACTATTTTATTTAATCATATTTTTGTTTTATAGAGTGGACATCTTTAGAATAATTTAATAAACTGAAATCTTTCTTGGCCATCTTACTTTTGAACTAAAGCAACCCCTGAATCCTTTTTACCTTTCCATCAGAGGGCTTTTAGCTTTTACTCTTTGCCAGGGCTCTAAACGGTCCCTGTGATCTCATAGTTCTTCACTTTAGTACTTTTTAAAAAGAAATGGGATGATCAAAATTAGACCCCCGTTCTTGAATCAGTTTGATTATTTATGTAATGAGATTGTGTTTTATATATTTTTATGTGCCACATACATATGATGGTTTATGATTATAAATAAATATATGCCAGATAACTATTGCAGAGTATAAAAGATAAGATTATTTCTTTAGATTTTTAGGCTATATATTTTGCTCATACCAGTGTAAATTTTGCTCAGAAAAAGTAGATCCTAGCATTATAGCAGATAAGATGCCTTATCCAATATTGAGAGCCTGGCTAAAAATTTAAAGTAAGTGCAAAGCACTGTGAGCCTCCAGAACAGATCTAAATTTGCAGTGCCTCACACCTGTGTACTCTGCTTGTGCTGGTCCCTCATGCCCTACTCTGTAATGCATACTCTCTGGACATAGCTGAAGAAGAAAAGGAAAGAAATAGGAAGCTAGTGGAGGCAAGTAAATACAGGTATAGCTACATATATATATATATTTTTTACATATTTTTATATATATATACTCTTATACATATATATATTATATATATGGGATAAGTAAGGTATAATAGATGACTTTCTGACAGAAAAATACAATTGAAAAACCCTAAAAAGTTTGTCTCTAAAATACCCCCAAATCATAGCATTTGTGACCACGAAGTGTAAAAAAAAAAAAAAAAAAAAAAGGCTTAGAACCTCAACCACTGAAATAATTGACAGTGAGTTCCATGGGCAGTTAAATAGGGAGAAAAGTGTGAAATAAACATATTTAGAAATTCTACTGAAAAGTCTTAGAGGGAGATTTTGTCCTTCAGAGGTCAGTTATCTAGAAATATCCTGATTTAGAAAGTCTCCTTTCTTCTTGATGCTAAATAAATAACGAATGTCTGTTGTCGAGTCTTTCTGGTCAGGGTTGGTTTTGCTTTCTGTACTTTCTTCCTCCTGTAATATGGCTAGTGAAGTTCTGTCTTCCCCACATTTTAAAAATAACTCACTACTCATTTATTGAATGTTCTTCTCCAATTTTCGTGGGATATTTTTTGTCCTACTCATTTTTTAAAGTTGATTTAAAATTGCTTCATGATATTCCGTAAAATAGTTAAACCCTGCCTAATTAGTATCATCTCAAAATAGGATGATTTCTTAAATTTACATTAAAGAAATTAATTGACCATAACCATTAGTAGATGGTTGCTGTTAACTCACCCTTCCCTAAGTTAAAGAGATTATAAATTTTATTTGCCTTCATGTAGTATCTGATCTTATGAATAGTAATTTGCTATCCAAAAAGGGCATTGTTCTTTTAGATTTTTAGGGGAGTCGTAAAAAAGCAATGACAAGTTGGATTCTTTTTCTGTGGAGCAGTGGTTCGCAGATGATCGAACTTGTTCACTAACTGGATCTTAGAGAACTGTCAAAGAGGAAGTAGAGAAATGCTGTAAGCAAGATTTTGACAGTGTTATTTTCCTTCCTCTCTCTCCTCGCCACAAGCTGGTTCCTATGTAGCTCTCACTGTTCAGGGACGCCCGCCTGGGTCGCCCCAGATTCCACTCGCCGATTCTGAAGTAGAGCCATCAGTTGTTGGACATATGTCTCCCATCATGACATCCCCTCATTCACCTGGAGCATCTGGGAACATGGAGAGAATTACTAGTCCTGTGCTCATGGGGGTAAGAAGAGGGGAAAAACTCTTAAATGCCTAGTTTATAATGATACCTTTACTTTATATTAAGAGTTTTGCATCAATTTAAGTTCAAAATACTGGAAAATCACTTCCAAATATAAAAAAATTAATGTATTAATCTGAAATGATTAGAGTGTTGGCATAGCAGGTTGAATTGAGAAATATTTAACACCTGCCATATACAAAACAGGGTGCCATTCACAAAAATAAAATTAAGATACCCTATGTTTGAGGTCCTTGGTTATCTTAGAATATATACTTTAAGGGGACAGAGGTTTGTTTATTTGTTTATTGTTGTGTCCCCAGTTGGCCTGTAGTAGATACTTAAACCCTTGTTGTTTGAGATAGAATCAAGAGTATACGAGTAATTACAATACCAAGGCAGAATGTAGACATTATGAGGGGAGAACTATTAAGCTCTGTGACAATTCAGAGAAGGGAGGAAGCACATCTGGTTGTAACAAGGAAGGACTTCATGGAAAGCTCTGATTTGAATTGAGTGGTGGCAATGGGGAGGAAAGGAGCCCAGGTAAAAGAAGCAGAATAAAAGAGAAAGAGCCAAGAAAGCACCAAGTGTTTGGGGGAAGTTCCAGGACTGTTGTTTGGCTGGTGTCTGTTAAGGATTTAAGTAGTGGGAGATGAGGCTTGAAAAAAGTAAGACTATTTAGTTTTGAAGAAAACACAACTACAAAGCTAATTTATATGTAACTGGAGAGGCAGTAAGAATCCACTAAAATTTGTGGTGAGATGGAGTTGGGGGCAGAAAGTGATGTGACTGTAGCGGGAGTTGAGGAAAGCTAATTAGATCAAGTATTAGAGGTTTGTGAAACTTCTAAGAAGAGATGGTAGAGAGGAGTTAGGGAGCTGTCTTAATATTTCACGCAGGAAGTTCTGGAAATTTGAGTCATGCATGGTACAGATCCAAGGGACGGACAGTGTAAGATATTATTCTTGTACTAAGGCGACTTCATTTCTCCAGCTAATATCATTATTTAATGTTTTCTTGAACCTTGTTTAGTAAAAGTGAAATAGAAGGGCTGAAATCCCCCTATAACCTTCCAACTTTGAGCGCTGTATCTCACAGCCTGTCTTTGTGACCGCTATTTATTTTAGCTTCGCTTGCCCTATATTGGTTGGTTGGTTGTTGTTGTTGTTTTTGGTTTTTTTTTATCTCTTTTCTAGGAGGAAAACAATGTGGTTCATAACCAGAAAGTAGAAATTCTGAGAAAAATGTTGCAGAAAGAACAGGAACGGCTGCAGGTACTGAATTAGAAATGGGGCTGTTTACAGGCCAGTGAAAATGTGAGTGGGCCTAGTTGAGTTGGTATTTGTCATGATCACAGCCAAGCAGTGTTGTAATCAATGCCATCCGCTCTTTTATTAAGAATGGACTTTTTCTATATTTTCTTGACATACATAATTAATTCTCAAAATATTTCTATAACTTTTCAGTTATTGCAGGAAGATTACAACCGAACACCTGCCCAAAGATTGCTAAAAGAGATCCAAGAGGCCAAGAAACACATTCCTCAGCTGCAAGAGCAGTTATCCAAAGCCACAGGCTCTGCTCAGGTAGCATCATTGTTAAAAGTGCTACCCAACTTTTTGCAGGAGATTTTTCTTCTGGGAATGTGTTAAAGAATGTTGCAGTTGCCTTTTTTAAAAGTTTTTTTTTTTTCTAGCATAGGCCAAGAAGATGTCTTGTGTAGCATGTTACAGAAATAATGATTAGCTAAAAGAAATGTGGGCTTCTGATCTTTGCTTGCTCATGATAATCGTGTTTCTTTGTTCCACAATCATTTTAAAAGGAATTGAGTGCTTTTGCTTTGATGTGACAAACTACTAAAATGTATTTAGATACATATGTTTACATTTCGAGGCTCATTCTCCCATTTTCAAAGAGAATGGCAGTTATGTTTTTAAATAGGAACATGAGATTTTGTAAAATGGCAGGCATTATGCTAAATACAGAGACAAGTATTTTCTCACTTATCTTCACAGCAACTCCCCAAGATTAGACACTACTGTTGCTTGCCCTCATTTTACGTATGCAGTTAGAGAAACTCAGAGATATTAAATAATCTGTCTGAAGTCATGTAACTTAAAAGCAATGGAACTGGAGTTTAGACCCAGTCTGATGAGTTCAGAGCACTTTCACATTCTTAACGACTGTATTTTTCACTGAAATTTTGAACTAGAATTAAATAGAATTTGTTATATCGGTGTAAGTTATGGAGATGATGTCTCATTAGAAACAGTAGCCCAACCAGATTTCTCTTCTGTAATATTCAGGTTAGGGATCTGAAAAGCTCCTTATGTCTCATCTTAAAGCAAAATGGACATACCCCTATACCATCTGAAATGGGTAAAAGGTGTTGATTTATTGTGCTCCCTGAGTCTATGAGTGAAAGCCACAGTTTTGTAGAACTCAAAGGATTCTTTGAGATCATGTAGCCTCATCGGCTTGTTTTAAAGTCAAAAAATCACGTGGTTGAGAAAATTAGGGTCCAAACAGGTTAAATGACTTAGACGAGGTCACACAGCTATATGGTCTCTCCTGACTTCCTGGTTCAGTGTACTTCCAGTTACACAGTATTTAGTTTTTTCATTACTTTCAATCCCATTAGGCATATGAAATTTTGAGTATTATGCCTCAGTAATGTTGACAGTTTTATGTTGTTATAATTACTGAGCGAAAACGACATTCTTCTTCTCTTCAAACAATAAAAATGTGGTTCCTGGTTTAAAAGCCTGTATTATGTTATAGCACTGTGTCCCCAAATTGGCAATATATTGAAATTCTAAAGTGTTGGGAGGCAGTTAACCAGAAGTTCTAGTGTAATAATCTTTACTATAATGGGCAGGATATATGAATTATATAATTTAACCAACTATTTTATATTTTGCTCTATTCAGAAGTTTGAACTCTTTTTCTCCTTGCTAAAATAGCACTTTCCCTGTCTTTAAGATCATGCTATTTTAGAACCACAGAATTAGTAGTTATTTATGCTTTAAATTTCTAGAGGTTTAAGAATTCTTGATCATATCAAACTGGCCAACTTTTACCAGTCTCCATTTAGATGACAGTGTGAGTCTGTTTCTGCAATCCGTAATGAATTTTTTTATTGTGTTGGTGTGTGTGCGTGTGTCTGATCCGTTTTAGGATGGAGCTGTAGTTACATCCTCCAGGCCTTTAGGTGACCCACTGCCAGTCAGTGAGGTGGAAGCCGATCCTGGTGACGGACTAGGCAGAACTGACTATAGCAGTGGAGACGTTTCTCGGCCCAGTAGTGACAGCGCAGACGTAAGTGTTCTACATCTTGATCTTGTTTTCTTCTTCATAACTCCTTTCCATATTGGATTTTAAGTTATGTGAATTAGAGGTGTTCTCTTACTACTTACTTTTTTTTTTTTTAAAGATTTTATTTATTTATTTGACAGACAGAGATCACAAGTAGGCAGAGAGGCAGGCAGAGAGGGGGGGAAGCCGGCTCCCCCTGATGCAGGGCTCAATCCCAGGACCCTAAGACCATGACCTGAGCCAAAGGCAGAGGCTTTAACCCACTGAGCCACCCAGGCGCCCCTTACCTACTTACTTTTTATCACCACCACCTTTCATGCAGCAATTTGATGAGCAGAGTTCTGGACACTGTTGTCTATGAGTTTTCAATTCCAGAGTTCCCTTTTTCCCTTAGATACACATTGCCTAATGTTTCTTTTGAGGAGGTGGAATTTCCCAGCAGGCCTCTTGTTTGTGGGTTGAGAAGTTAATAATGCTAGTGTTTTTTTTTTGTTTTTTTTTTTTCTACTGAACCAAGAGGCCAACTGTTGATATCTTTAAGAGCATGTTAATATTCCATTTGTGGTCAGAGTGACTCAGTCTTGAATCATGGGGCACTTTGCCATTACAAAGAGGAAAAACCTTAGTCCTGTTAGATAGACTTGAGTTAATAGCCCTTGCTTAGTAACACTTTCTTGATTAACCCTCAGATTGCCAGATGAAGATGGATATTTGTTAGGAAGATCATAAGAAAACATTTCAAGTTGATTATGATGTACCACCGTAGTCATATGAATACTTAACCAGCTAAGTTCACTGTTGCTTACTCAACAATCCTTTGTAAATAGTATGCAGTGGTAGGAATAATGACTTAAAAATAGATCACCCTCTTTAAAAGTGATGAAGAAGATAGTCTAAACACAGTGTTTTACAACTGTGGATCATGGAATCAATGTAGTGGGTTGGGACTAGCATTAAAAAAAGAAAAGAATAGGAAATAGTGCTTTGCAAAATGTAGATAAGGTAAGTGCTACTTCTTGTGACTTTTGTTAGACACACACATACATGCACCTCTGTGTGTTCACGTGCTGCTTGACAGTATAAAATTTCTTATTGAAGGTCGTGGTAAAAAAAAAAAAATTGAAAGCCACTGGTTCAAGCCATCATTCAGACCACTTCTTGAGGCTTAGGCCCAATGACTCAGAACTTCATTCAAGGAAAATTTGAGGATTTTGGCGGGTGGGGAAGATAATGCTAGCAGTCTTAGGATTGGATGGGCTGAAGGTTTTAATGAGAAATTTCAATTTTGACTCACGAAAAAAACATTTATGGGCATACATACCACATACTGTAATGAGTGTTTTGCATTCCTTATTTTAGTTAATTCTCATAACAACCACATGAAGTAGCACTATTGTTAACATAATTTTACAGAGGAAAAAACTATGGCCAAAGGGAGTTAACTAATTTGCTAATTTACCCAGATAATATGTGATCTGTCTACATCTAGCTCTAAACTACCAGTACTCTAAATATAACAAAGGTATTGAGGAGTAGAGATGCCTAACATTTTGGGAGAGCAGTGAAAATTTTGTGGTATATTAGGGTTGTGGATGGAATGGCTAGAGTTTATCTTAGACACAAAAGCTTGAGTTCAGGTTGTAAAAGACTTCACATTGTTCTAACAGTACTGTTTTTAGGGATCCTTTTTGCATTCTCCTTTTAGATTTAATGCTCCTTCTCTCTGTTTTTGTCTCTACCATTAGATAGTTTCTTAAGAGGACAGGGACAGTCTTACTTGACTTTATGTCTCCAAAGCCTGGCAGATCCTACAATTAGGAATTCACAATAAATGGTACAGAAGAAAAATTTGAATTTTATCTTGTATTTAAAGGACTGTTGGGGCACCTGGGTGGCTCAGTGGATTACAACCTCTGCCTTTGGCTCAGGTCATGATCTCGGGGTTCTGGGATTGAGCACCGCATTGGGCTCTCTGCTCAGCGGGGAGCCTGCTTCCCTTCTTCTCTCTCTCTCTCTGCCTACCTGTGATCTCTGTCAAATAAATAAATAAAATCTTAAAAAAATACATAAAGGACTGTTAGGGTTAGGGTTAGGGTTAGTGGCTTAGAAATATAACTTTATGAAACAGAGTGAATTGGCAAGTGTAGAAATAGGCATCCCAATGACTTGAGACTGTTTGAGATATAATTGGCGTTTAATAAGTATTTGAATGAACAGCAGAATGAATGAGAGTTTGGGCTTTATCTCACATGCAGAGGAGAAGCACACTCAGAAACACATCAGTGTGGAAATGAATTAGAATAAAGAGACAGGGAGATCTGGAAGGACAGAAGACTGCTAGGCTTGATGGGCCCTTAACAAACGTGCATGGAATGGCTCATAAATAGTTAACTATTATTGACCACCTCCTTTGTGTGCCTCATGCTCTACAGATACCCTTTTAAATTCTCCCAATAATATTAAAGAAGCAGTATCACCATTTTATAGATGTGGAGAATGAAGCCAGGTGAATAGTAAACAGATGTTGTGGAAATCCAGGTGAGAGATGATAACAGTGGGGACGAGGATAGTCCCTGACTGCATGACAAACTAGTTTAATTCCTACAGGTGTCTGTTTGAAGCTAAAGATGTGCTGCTTTTAGCTTGTGGATCTCCACATTTCTTCCATGCGTTTCTTCTGCTCACTTTTAAAAAACAGTCTTCTTGTAATGTTTGTGATACCATTATTATTGTAAAGCTCCCTGCTATGCTCCCCTCAGAGAAGGCTTTGAAGAACACCCCACACCCAGATCTCACAACAGAAGCAGGTTCACCACAGATCATCACCTACAATCTAGAGCATCTGTCTCTTTGATTTTTGTGAATTCGTGGCTAATGTTTTTAAAAACTTACTGTGGAAAATTTTTAAGCCTATTCAAGAATAGAGACGAGCATAACAGTCCCTGCTATGTACCCGATCACCCAACCTCTGAAGTCATCGACAAGCTCTCCAACTTCTTATGTCTTTGTCCCCCATTCCTCACACCCTACAGATACTAGAGTATTTTCAAGTTAAATCCGAGATATTATTTCATTAATCTGTGTCTTTAAGAGAAAAGAAGACTTTTTCAAAAATACAGCCGTAATAACATTATCATAAAATCAAATTTCTTAATATGCAATTTGATTACCCTAATTGTCTCATAATGATCTTTCTGCAGTTGGTTTATCTGAGTCTGGATCTAGTCAAGGTCTTCAGCCTTTGCTTTATAGTCTTTTAATTTGTTACCTCCTCTTTTTTTTTCCTTGCTATTTTTTTTTGTGACAGAAACTGGGTAATATGCCCAGTAAAACAAACACATTTTAATTGTATTTTCATGGTATTGTTTAATGTGTTCATCTCTACATATTTCCTGAAGCTGTTAGTGAGATCTGGAGTCTCGATCAGATTAAGAGCTGTTGTTTGACAAGAACAATTCATGGATGGGACTGTGTCCATCCTGTTACATCACATCAGAAGGTGAATGTCTGGTTGTCTTTCTGTGACTGTAGGTTTGTTTAAGGTGTTCAGCTGATGTCAGCATGGTTCCTACATAATCAACTTTTCCGTTAAGCTTTTATGTAATGTTCTTACCAGTCATTGATGATCAAAATGCTTGCATCCATTATTTAATTAGTGGTTTCAAAAGAATGATACTATAATTTTGTCGTTCCTTCTGTATTTACTAGTGGAATTATTTTACAGAGAATTTTCTCTTGCTAGTTTTTAGGTTACCCTAAAATATAGCTTATACAAGAAATGCAGGATAGATACTAGATTCTTATCCCTCTATGTATCTGTTTCCAGAGGAGTCAGTACCTTAACACAATCTAGCAGTCACTAATGCAGGGGGGTTGTGTGTGTACACGTGCATATGTGTAATATTTGAATTCGTAGACTTTAACATATTTGCTTTTTCTGTTGTAGTCCATTGCAGTCATTACTTTTTGTTGTTGCTGAAACTATCCCTCTTTTGGGCAGTGGGAGCCCTTTCGAGTTCTCTTCAGTATTCTTTTAAGGTGATAACACGGTAACTTCGGTAGCTTTCTCACGTTTCAGTGTGACAAGATTATTCTAGCTCTGTCTTTTGTATCTCTTGTCCAAGACACAGAGTCCTCCATTTCTCCAAGGTGGGGCTTATATTTGAAGCTACT
This sequence comes from Meles meles, assembly GCF_922984935.1. Classification (NCBI taxonomy): domain Eukaryota; kingdom Metazoa; phylum Chordata; class Mammalia; order Carnivora; family Mustelidae; genus Meles; species Meles meles. Next base: position 103,768,999 of record NC_060073.1, on the reverse strand, counting down.
ATTGTCTTTACCTTGTGCTGTCTTGGTATATGTATAAACACCATGCACCTTCCCTATTGGCATTCACACAGAAGTCCCCTGTACCTCATTTTCAGCTGCTCTCTGAAGAATGGCTCCTTTGCTTTGTGGTGTTCTTTATTGTCCAGAATTGAAGTTGTGCATATGATAGTGTTTCTGGTTTATATTAGGACATCCCAAACATACCATACAAATTTTATAGGAATCCACAAATCACTTTCAAATGATACTCACAGAAACATAGGCAGAAGCTTAATTTTATTCATATAAATAGGCGAGAATGCTTTTAAGTTGCATAGAAAGAAGAGTTGGTTAGAGCGCCTGGGTGGCTCAGTGGCTTAAACATCTGCCTTTGGCTCAGGTCATGATCTCAGGGTCCTGAGATCGAGCCCCACACTGGGTTCTTTGCTCAGCAGGGAGCCTGCTTCCCCCCCTCTCTGCCTGCCTGCCTCTCTGCCTACTTGTGATCTCTCTCTCTCTTGTCAAATAAGTAAATAAAATCTTCAAAAAAAAAAGGGGGGGGGAAGAAGAGTTGGGAGCAAAGGGGGTTAAAAGGGCTGGGTAAAGACAGAGTTTGACTTTGACATAATGAGTTTGAGGTACATAATAAATCTGGTTAGGGTTACTTGATAGAAATTAGCCCACAGGCCTGGAGACAAAGTGCAGCTATTAGTGTGATGCTGTTTATCAACATAAGACTAAAACAATTGAGAGTACGTGTCTTGCCAAAGTCAGGAGAACAAATAGAGCCAGGTATTTAGAAAGATATTTAGTGGTTTCAAATACAAATATGAAATTCAGAACCCTATTTTTTTCCACCCTATTTTTCCTTATCCCTTTTTGGTGAGCCTGTTGAAATGAACTGAATGTCTTTTTTTTTTTTTTTTAAGAGTCCCAAGAGTGCCCTGAAGGAGAGGATTTGTCTAGAGGAAAACTCAGAGAAGAGTGAAGCGATTCAGGACCCTGTGAGTATGAAATCCATGAAATAGTAGTGCTTTTTTAAGCTGTCCTTCTTCTTCAGTGACAGACACACCTGATATTTGTGGGTTGGGAGAGAAAAAGCTTAAACTTATTAATAAAGAGTTGGTAAATGGAGAGGAGCTACTCCATGGTATTTGGTTGGCATTATTAGGTGGTTTAATGTTATTTTATTTATTATAGTAAAATGCACATAAAATTTACCTTTTTGTAATTTTTGAGTATACAGGTCTTGTCATTAAGTTATATTGTCAGCATCTGCCATATCTTTCTCCAGAACTTTCTCCTCTACTCCAGCTCAAACTCAGTAGCCATTCAACACTGCCTCCCTATTATCTTCAGCACTGGGCAACCACCATTTTACTGTAAATTTGACTACTTTTGAGGACCACATATGAGAAGCATCATATGTGTTTATCCTTTTGTGACTGGCTTATTTCATTTAGCATCATGTCCTCAAGGTTCACCCATGTCGTAGCTTTAATCAGAATTTCCTTCTTTTTTAAGGCTGATAATTATCCACTGTATGTATAGACCATGTTTTGCTTATCCACTCATCTGTCGGTGGACACTTGGGTTGTCTCTACCTTTTGGCTTTTGTGAATAATGCCACTATGACCATGGGCATACAGGTATCTGTTTAGGTTCTTTTAGTTCTTTGGGGTATTTATTCAGAACTGGAATTGCTGGATTTTGCATATTCTTAAAAAAAAATACTTTTTAGCATTCTGATTTTGTTTTTTACTTAGATTTGTATCACGTTTTATAGTAAGAAATTTAACAGCATATCGTGACCCATCCGTTATTTGCTACATAAGGACTATTGAAAAATCAGAGACACCAAAACAGCTATAAAATCAAAAGTTGTCTGAAACCACTCTAAACACATTTCTCTTATTTTACCATTTTCTAAAAAAAAAAAAAAAAAAAAAAAAAAAAAGACTAAAGCCTAAGGTTGAAAAAACAAGTAGTATAAAAAGCAGAAGCAAGTTTAGAAGATGCTGATCCAGAGACTGCACCACACTTCAGGAGGGGAGACCACAGCTACGGAGTATTTTGTTTATAGCTGGATCAGTGTGCAGAGCTTCAGCTAAAACCACTCTCCAGATGACCCCCGCTTCAGGATAGCCCCGCTCTCCTTGCTCAGCCCCACATCTTGCATCAGCCGCTGTCAGCTTTGAGCTGAGCTCATTCTTTCCCTAGATCTTCCCAAATACTGCATGGCCTTCGATTTTAGTATTTGTGATCTTTAGCCATCCCATATTTTTTTACATTATACACATTAATGCCCTTACACCGGCATTTTCAGGCTAAATCCAACTTTGTAAATGAGCTAACAAATGGATGAGCTGTTGCATGGGAGGGAGATCTGCCAGCCTACAATTTATGTTTGCAATTTTGGTTCTTTGTTTCTATACAAAATGATTTTAATTTTGTGTGATTACTTGGAAATTTTGTTGCATTACGCCAGCGATTTTCAACCAGGAGTGATTTTGCCCCTCAGGGAGCATTTGGCAGTGTATGGAAACATTTTTTATTGTCATGACTGGGAGGCTGCCACTGGCATGGAGTGGGTGGGTAGAGACCCAGGATGCTGCTCAACATTGTACAATGCACAGGACAGCCCCCACAACAGAGAATGATCCGGCCCCAAATGTCAGCAGTGCCAGAGTTGAGAAACCCTGCATTATGCACTTACGAAAATGAATTGAAAAGGAAAAAACAGAGTTCAGGGACAGCTTTCAATTATGCGATGTTAATAGAAGTCTTTGTATTAACCTCTCTCCTCACTTCGTTTTATAATTTTTACTCTCGTTTTTCATTTGTCCTGTGGTCTTCATTCACTTTTCTTACTCTGTCTCTTCAGAATTGTAATTATTTATGTAAACCAACTTTCTGCCTGTGACAAGGTTTATATGGAGTGTAGTGAGCAAAAGGTGTTAATTATTTCCAGAGGAAATGTTTGTGTTTTTTTTTTTTCCCTCTCCAAGGAACAGTCAATACTGTTGTGGTTTTCTTTGCTAAAGTGATTCATTGCCTTGAAAATTTGAGAACCACTTCTTTGAAAATAAAGCACTTAAAGAAAATAAATAAAAAGGAATCCGTTTCAGTGAACCATTTCCTTTTGGTGATTTGGCTTCGTTCTTTCTCTGATTTGACCAACAGATAATTTTTCTGTTCTTTTTGTCTAAATGTTACCAGGATACTCAGTCACTCATCGGGAGTCCCTCCCCCCGTGTAGCGCCTCATATTATTGGAGCAGAGGATGATGATTTCGGCACTGAACATGAACAGGTGATGACAATTTTTTCTAAAACACAAATTGTTAATTCTTCAACGTGTTTGATTTGTTGTGAAAATGAGTGCTTTTTGGAGAATGAAATTCTTTTTTTTTAAATTTTTAATTTATTTTTTATTTTTTTATAAACATATAATGTATTTTTATCCCCAGGGGTACAGGTCTGTGAATCACCAGGTTTACACACTTCACAGCACTCACCATAGCACATACCCTCCCCAATGTTCATAACTCCCCTCCCCCCTCCCAACCCCCCCTCCTCCCAGCAAACCTCAGTTTGTTTTGTGAGATTAAGAGTCACTTATGGTTTGTCTCCCTCCCAATCCCATCTTGTTTCATTTATTCTTCTCCTACCCCCCTAACCCCCCATGTTGCATCTCCATGTCCTCATATCAGGGAGATCATATGATAGTTGTCTTTCTCTGACTGACTTATTTCACTAAGCATGATACCCTCTAGTTCCATCCACGTCGTTGCAAATGGCACGATTTCATTTCTTTTGATGGCTGCATAGTATTCCATTGTGTATATATACCACATCTTCTTTATCCATTCATCTGTTGATGGACATCTAGGTTCTTTCCATAGTTTGGCTATTGTAGACATTGCTGCTATAAACATTCGGGTGCACGTGCCCCTTCGGATCACTACGTTTGTATCTTTAGGGTAAATACCCAGTAGTGCAATTGCTGGGTCATAGGGTAGTTCTATTTTCAACATTTTGAGGAACCTCCATGCTGATTTCCAGAGTGGTTGCACCAGCTTACATTCCCACCAACAGTGTAGGAGGGTTCCCCTTTGGAGAAAGAAATTCTATTTATAAAGATTTAAGGCCATGTCTTAGAACTAAGATTGTTTAATTGCTTGGATTGTTTATTTTAACTTTGACCAGTAGAAATGACTTCACTTTTGAAGGTGATAAGGAGTGATTGACTTACAATTAAGTACTGCATTTTGGGAGACGGAGTGTAATTGTAAATGTATATTCTTTTGATTTAAAATTCCAGTTGTTTATTGATGACATACAGGAGTATGACTGGCTTGATTCTTGTCCTTGTAACCCCTAGTCTTGCTAATAAATAATAAAGTCACTTACTATTTCTGGACGCTTTTTAAAATAACTTTTTGGGATTTTCTACATAGATTTATTCCCGTGTTTCCTTTGTTTCCAGTTTGTTTATCTTTTATTTCTTGTTCTTACCTTTATTGCACTGGTTAGGACTTCCACTGTGAGATTGAATTGGAGTGGTGAAGCAGGACGTTCTTGTCTAATTTCTGACCTTGGAGAGAAAGATACTTTGTTTTTCATCATTAAGTGAGATGCTAGTGATAGGGTTATTTTGTAGGTACTTTTTATTAGGTTATAGAAGTTTACTTTTCTATTTCTGGTTGAGAGTTTTCATCATGAGTGGATGTTGAACTTTGTTGAATGATTGAGATGATCACGTGGGTCTTTTTTAAAATTTAGTTTCTTAACATGGTAAATTACATTGATTGATATTAGCATATTGAACCAGCCTTGCATCCCTGAGATAAACCACAGTTGGCCATAATGTATCTTCCTTTGTATGTATCATCGGATTCAACTTGCTATTATTTTGCTGATGATTTTTATATCGATTTTAATGGGGGATATTGGTTTGTCATTTTCTTTTTTTACACTGTCTTTGGTTTTGATATTTGGGTAATGCTGGCCCCCCCTTCCTTTTTTTTTTTTTTTTTTGAGATTTCATTTATTTAGAAAAAGAGCGAGAGAATGGGGGGAGGGACACAGGAAGAGGGAGAGAGAACATCCCAAGAAGAACCCCACCCCACCCCACCCCCAACCCCAGCACAGGGCCCAGTGCTAGGCTCACTCCCACCACCCTGAGATCATGACTTGAGCTGAAATCAAGAGTCAGACACTTAACCAGCTGAACCAGCCAGGTGCCCCTAATGCCAGCCTCTTAAAATGACCTGAGAAGTGTTCCCTCTTCTTGTATTTTTCTGAAAGAGATTGTGAAGAATTGGTATTATTTGTTTAGATTAACTTTTTTCTCTAATTTATTTAGAGATGTGAGAACTTAAGTGGAAATTGTCATTCAAGGTTACTTTAGGTATAACTAGTAGTTTTCTGTATTTGCTGTCGTTAGGGAGCATACAGTGCTTCTCAGAGTCGTCTTTCTTAAAATTATATATCTCCATCGTTGTACTACCATTTCTGCATTAGCTGAAAAGAAAAGGAAGATGTTTATTTCATTAATAGGCAGAAAGCCTCCCATTTCATTTTTAGAAGTGTCGTTGATGCTGGTGTTTGCATCCTGATATATAGACATCTGAGCTTCTCCATCATCGTCTTCTAAACTTGTGTTTTCCTAAGATAGTCTCTCTTCCAACCTATGTCTAAGAGGTTATTAGTTTTCAGGGGAAGAGATTCCATAAGCCTGTGTGCTAATATATTCCTGTGGAATTTTTAAAATCTTGAGTTTTTGGGGTTTTTTTTTTAAAGATTTTATTTATTTATTTGAAAGACAGAAATTACAAGTAGGCAGAGAGGCAGGCAGAGAGAGAGAGGAGGAAGCAGGCTCCCTGCCAAGCAGAGAGCCCGATGCGGGGCTCGATCCCAGGACCCTGAGATCATGACCTGAGCTGAAGGCAGAGGCTTTAACCCACTGAGCCACCCAGGCGCCCCAAATCTTGAGTTTTTTAGGGTAGGTCAGTTTGGGTAGTTGTGTTTAACTGAGCTTAGCCTTAACATTTTGCACCTGTGTGGTGGAGTTCTTGATGTATTGGTACTTCCTCTTCTAGATCAATGGGCAGTGCAGCTGTTTCCAGAGCATCGAACTGCTGAAATCTCGCCCTGCTCACCTGGCTGTTTTCTTACACCACGTGGTCTCACAGTTTGACCCTGCTACACTGGTAACGTTTTCCACCATTTAGCCGGTTCAGAGTTCTTACACTGATTCTCACACCATAAAACCTCTCACTTTTGCAAGATGAGTTTCTAAACCTATCAGGTTTAGAAACGTAAAGATACGTAAGATAGTTAAAATGCAATTAATTTATTTTTTAAAAAACTTACTATATTTTTGAAAAACATGGTAATGATGACATTCCTTATAGTGGCCTACTTGTTGGAAACTTTCCTTCTTGAAGATCTAGCAGGTGACATTTTTCATGATTTCTCCCTTTTTCTCTTTTCCATTTCTTCCTCTACTACAGCTCTGTTATCTCTATTCAGACCTATATAAGCAGACCAATTCCAAGGAGACTCGTCGTGTCTTCCTTGAGTTCCATCAGTTCTTCCTGGATCGATCCGCAGTAAGTTACCAATTAATATACAATCTGTGTGTGGCGCATTGAGTTATTGGACTCCTACTTCCAGTCTTCCTTCCCCTGGTTTTGGACTTTACTGTTTTGGACTTTCTGATGTTTGTATATATCTTAGTTACTGTATCTTGGTTACTGATTACTCTTCACTGTTACTTTCATCATTTCTAAATGAGTTGCAGGCTATGATTTCTCACAGTAGGTGTTAGGCGCTATGTATGCATATGTGTGTGTGTGTGTGTATGTGTGTGTGTGTGTGTATGTGTGTGTCTGTGTGTATATATATATATATATATGTAGGGGTTTATACATGTGCGTGATGAAGAGAGTGCAGAAGAGAACACAAATGGTGTGCATACAAATGTGTTAGGATCCAAAGGCTAATACTTGCATGATGAACTCCGGTTGACCTCTTTGAAGTTTGAGGCACAAGTTTAACTAAAAAGTGGTAGAAAAGATCTTACATAATTGATAATAGTTTTTTATTTTACCAGTAGAAATCTTTATAAGGTTTTTAAACTAATGAGTGTCATTATTCTTAGCCTTGCCGTAGGGTAAGTCACAACCCTTAATGCTCCCTGGGCCTTCCACGGCTTCACTTATCTTTGATGACTGTTGCCCACCTTCTCTCTCCCGGAACCTCATCACTTCCTCTCCTGTCGCTTCTCAGTGGAGGACCTTGCAGTTTCTGTGAGAAATTTGAAGTTTCTCTAGAAGAACTTCTACCACATACACCCCCTGGCCGCCTCACCCTCTGCGCTCTGGCCTTTCTCCTGAGGCCGTGGAGAGCTTGCCGCCTTTTCTCCAAGGCCTGCTCTCCCCCGCCTTTCACCTGGGTTGTATTTCCTTCTGCTTGCTCAGCTACAGGATCCAAGCATTTGTCATCCTTCCCTCCAGCATCAGCAATTTTCTGTTCTCTGCGGAATCGCTCACATTAGCATGCACACATTGTGAGTTTACCTAAAACAGATCAACACAGAAACAATTTGGCTCCACTCCTCCCTCCAGCTCTTGCCCCGTTTTCATTGGTTTCCTTTATGAAGTTGTCTCCATTCCTCCCCGAGGAATTTATTTTAATTCCAGTTCATTAATATACATTATTATACATTAATATACATTAACATACATCCTCCATTCCTCCCTTCTCAGGGAGGCCGTCCCTGGCTAGCCGCTGTGAAGTTTTATCCCTTCCCTTTCTGTCACCTTTTCTGTGTTATTTTTGTCCATAGAACTTTTCTTTTCTTTTTTTTTTTTTTTAATTATCCTTTTTTTTTTTTAAGATTTTATTTATTTATTTGACAGAGAGAGAGATCACAAGTAGGCAGAGAGGCAGGCAGAGAGAGAGGAGGAAGCAGGCTCCCTGCGGAGCAGAGAGCCCGATGCGGGGCTTGATCCCAGGACCCTGAGATCATGACCTGAGCCGAAGGCAGCGGCTTAATCCACTGAGCCACCCAGGCACCCCGAACTTTTATTTTCTGTATTTTTTTTGCCTCTGTCCCTGCTCTTCGGCTCCGAATGTAAAGCTCCCCTGAGGGCAGATATTTTTGTTCTGTTTGTTCATTGCTGTTTCTCCAACATGGAATAGATCCTGGTACAGACTGATCACTCAGATGTTTATTAAGTGAATTCGTTAGGGTTCTGATTATACTGCCATTGTTTAAAATATTACACATTATACTTAAGATAATTTACTTCATGAAAAAAAGACTGTATATTGAAATATGTTTGACTTTTATATTCCTTTTTTTTAATTGAAGTACCATTGACATTCAGTATTTTATTAGTTTCAGGTGTACAACATAGTAATTCAACGATTACATACATTATATAATGCTCATCACGAAAAGTATAGTTATCATTTGTCACTATACAAAGTTATTACAGTATTATGGACTATTTCCTGTGCTACAACTTCTCATCCCCATGACTTATTTTTCTTTTAAGCTTTTATTTTAATTCCAGTTCATTAATATACAGCATTATATTAGTTTCAAGTGTACAGTGGTAGTGATTTAGCAATTCCATGCATCACCCAGTGCTTATCCCAAGTGCCCTCCTTAACCCCCATCTCCTATTTCACTCAACCCCCACCTCCCTATCTCCGGTAACCCTCAGTTTGTTCTCTATAATTAAGAGTCTGTTTCTTGGTTTGTCCCTCTCTCCTTTTTCCCTTTGCTCATTTGTTTTATGAGTGAAATCATACGGTATTTGTCTTTCTCTGACTGACTGACTTCACTTAGCATTATACTTTCTGACTCCATTCATGTCACTGCAGATGGCAAGACTTCATTCTTTTTTATGGCTGAGTAATTTCCATTGTCTATATATGCACCATCTTTATCCATTCATCAATCGATGGACACTTGGGCTGCTTCCTTATCTCGGCTATTGTACATAGTGCTGCTATAAACATCGGGGTGCATATATGCCTTTGAACGAGTGTTCTCGTATTCTTTGGGTAAATATCCAGTAGTGTGACTGCTGGATTGTAGGGTAGCTCTATTATTAACTTTCTGAGGAACCTCCATACTGTTTTCCAGAGCGGCTGCACCAGTTTGCATTCCCACCAACAGTGCAAGAGGGTTCCTTTTTCTCTACATCCTTGCCAACACCTTTTGTTTCTTGTGTTGTTGATTTTAGCCATTCTGACAGGTGTGAGGTCATATTGTTTTGATTTGCATTTCCTTGATGGTAAGTGACGATGAGCATCTTTTCACGTGTTTGTCGGCCATCTGTGTGTCTTTGGAGAAATGTCTGTTCATGTCTTCTGCCCATTTTCAAATTAGATTATTTGGTTTTTGGGCGTTGAGTTTATAAGTTCTTTAATATTTTGGATACTAACTCTTTATCAGATATGTCACTTGCAAATATCTTCTCCCATTCCATAGGTTGCCTTTAAGTTTTGTCACTTCCTTTGCTGTGCAGAGCTTTTTATTTTGATGTAGTCCCAGTAGTTTATTTTTGCTTTTGTTTCCCTTGCCATCTAGAAAAAGACTGCTACAGCCAATGTTAAAGAGGTTACTGTTTACGTTCTCTTATAGTATTTTTATGGCTTCAGGTCTCACATTTAGATCTTCAAAATGGTTTGAATTTATTTTTGTGTATGGTGTAAGATAGCGGTCCAGTTTCATTCTTTTGCATGCTGCTGTCCAGTTTTCCCAGTACCATTTATTGAAGAGTCCTTTTCCCATTGGATATTCTTTCCTGCTTTGTCAAAGATTGGTTGACCATATCGTTGTGGATTTATTTTTGTATTTTCTGTTCTGCTCCATTGATCTGTGTGTCTATTTTTGTGTCAGTACCATATTGTTTTAATCACGGGAGCTTTGTAAATATAACTTGAAGTCTGGAATTGTGATACCTGCAGCTTTGCTTTTCTTTTTCAAGATTGCTTTGGCGGTACAGGTCTTTTGTGGTTCCATACAGATTTTAGAATTGTTTGTTCTAGGTCTGTGAAAAACGCTGTTGGTATTTTGATTGGGATAGCATTTAATGTATACTTTGCTTTGGGTAATATAGACATTTTAACAGTATTTGTTCTTCTAATCTTTGGGCATGGAATGTCTTTCCATTTCTTTGTGTCATTTTCAGTTTTTTATTAGTTTTCAGAGTACAAGTCTTTCACCTCTTTGGTTAGGTTTACTCCTAGGTATCTTGTTATTTGTGGTGCAGTTGTAAATGGGATTCTTTTCATAATTTCTCTTTCTGCTGTTTCATTATTAGCATATGTAAATGCAACACATTAAGTAGGTACACAAGACAAGTACCTTGATTTTGTATCCTGCGACTGTACTGAATTTGTTTATCAGCTTCAGCGGTTTTTAGTGGAGTCTTTGGGTTTTCTGAATATAGTGTCTCTTGTCATTTGCAAATAGTGAAAGTTTTACTTCTTCCTTACCAGTTTGGATGCCCTTATTTCTTTTTGTTGTCTGCTTGCTGTGGCAGGGACTGCAGTACTGTGTTGAATAGAAGTGGTGAGAGTGGACATCCCCCTGTCCTGTTCCTGACCTTAGGGGGAAAGCTCTCAGTTTTCCCCCATTGAGTCTGCTGTTAGCTGTGTATTTTTCAAATATGGCCTTTGTTATGTTGAGGTATGTTCCCTCTAGACCTGCCTTAAGGAGGGTTTTTATCACAAATGGATATTGTACTTTGTGACTTACTTATTTTATTTTATTTTTTAATATTTTATTTATTTATTTGACAGAGAGAGAGATCACAAGTAGGCAGAGAGACAGGCAGAGAGAAAGGAGGAAGCAGGCTCCCTGCCGAGCAGAGAGCCTGATGGGGACCTCAATCCCAGGACCCTGAGATCATGACCTGAGCCAAAGGCAGAGGCTTAACCCACTGAGCCACCCAGGCGCCCCACTTATTTATTTATTTATAATTGCACGTCTGTACCTCTTACTCCCCATCACTCATTTCACCTGTCTTCCACCCCATTTACCCTCTGGCAGCCACAGTCTGCTCTGTTCATTTTGTGTGTTTGTTTGCTCATTGGTTTTAGTTTTTAGATTTCACATAAAGTACAGTCGTGTGGTATTTGTCTTCTCTGGCTGGACCATTTTCCTTAGTATAATACCCACTTGATCCATCCATGTTGTTGTGAATGACTAGATGTTGTTTTTGTACAGCTGAGTAATATTCCATTATGTGTATCTACCACATCTTTATTCATTCATCTGTCGATGGACACTTAGGTTGCTTCTGTATCTTGGCTATTGTAAATAATGCTGTGATAAGCATGGGCTGCATATATCTTTTTGAATTAGTGTTTTCATTTACTTTGGGTAAATCCCCAGGAGTTAATTTCACATTTCTTAAAGCTCCACGCTAAGTCAGATCTTTATTTTGCTGTATTAAATTTATGACCGTTAAAGTGTAAGAACCCTGATAGATTTGCTAATTATTCTTATATACCACTAGTGATATTTATTTCATATAAATACAGAAACAAGCATGTAAATCCTTTTTTGCATTTGTGCTAACAGCACTTTTAGGATGGTTAATTTGAGCTACTGTGTGGCAACTTCAGTTAAAGAGAAAGCTTTGACATCTATTTCACTGTTCTTCAGAAAAATATTAGAGATCTTATAATTTTCAGCAGTGACTTATTTTCAAATGTAATGCTTTAGATCTTACAGGAATTGTTTAAGTTCTGGAAGTAGATGACTTAAGTAGCTATACAATACAGAGTAAGCACGAAGAGGTTAAGATTATTTATCTAGATGCAAAATAATTTTTTTCCCCAAGACATTTCCCAGATTGATGAGAGAGAAAAGACAACTATGTGGTAATGGGACCAGAAACTGCAGTTATTATGGGGGAAATCTGAGTTAAGTAGAAGTTAATTATGACTCAGTTACCTTAGTTGGCACAACAATAAAAACTACAGATGGTTATTGGCAATTTAATACTCCAAAGCCTCAACATTGACATCCAATACCTCCTCATTGGGGCGTGAATGTTGTGAGGGTTCTTTAACTTTACATAGGCACTGGCAATATGTGGGCAGTAGTCTCAAATACAGCAAAAAAAAGTCATGATTATGTGTGACTACATTTTTCATACAATATACACATAGTTTAGGTTTTAGCCTAACTATTGATTCGAATGATGTATAATTGAGTGTACTAACCAGTGACTACACATATTTCCCATATAGCATGATCCTTGGGGAAAAGGGTTTTTTTCTGAGTTTAAACAGTGGGACCTTTTAGAGCTGTGACATTCGGATGGGATAAGTGAACTTATATCTGCATGTGATATAGACAGATAGAGCTGTCCAGGTCGCATCTCTTCACTTTATCCAAGTACCTATACATACATCTTGGAAAGTCCTTAGTGGTGTTTGACTTTTTGTTTGCATTTTTGTTTCAGCACCTGAAAGTTTCTGTGCCTGATGAAATATCGGTAGATCTTGGTAAGTGTGGAGCGTCTGTGTCCTGGAGAATTACATCTCTGTAGAATCGTAGCTCAGCTCATCTCTCAAGGTTTTATTGGTCATGTGGTGACCAGTGGGGCATCTGAATCACAACGGAAGGAGAGTCTGTAATACATTTAAAGGATAGTATATGAAATCTGTATTATGAGGTAAAATACATAAAATGTAGTAAAGACCTTCTTTTTGTACTTTTCCAGATTTGCACCAAATAGCATTGATATGTTGCCAATTGTGATGCACAGAGTAGATGTTTAAATCACATAACTCCTTGCCTTTTCTTTATGCAGAAAAAAGAAGACCCGAGCTTATACCTGAGGATTTACACCGCCACTATATCCAAACTATGCAGGAAAGAGTCCACCCAGAAGTTCAGAGGCACTTGGAAGATTTTCGGTAAGCTTGGTGGGTGATATAAGCTGATATGGTCATTCTGAATTAACCTTCTTTTTAGGTGAGAAAAGGTTACACGTTAAGTCCTTGGCCTAGCATGTAGTCTTCATCACTGTGATTAAAACATAAATGAACACCTGGAGCCAAAGAGCTGGTGTGGCACTGAGTCTGTAGTCCCCATTCCACAAGCTTTCAGGATTTCAGTTCACCGCTCTTCTATGCCAAGTGTGCTCCCTCAGGATGTGTGTGTGTTCTGTGGAGTGATCGCCCTAGAAGTCTTTTTCTCTGGTGTCCTAGGTGACTGGGGCCCCAGGATAGAAAACTGTGACATTTTGCCTGTTGCTAAAAACTCATAGTTGTGGAAACTCTGATGAAGCATCTCCAGAGGGAGATCATTCTTCTCCAGGCCACCTCAGGAAGTTTGTCCTGTTCCCTCTAGGCAGAAGCGTAGCATGGGGCTGACCTTGGCTGAAAGCGAACTGACTAAACTTGACGCGGAGCGGGAGAGGGACCGGGTAACTTTGGAGAAGGAACGGGCATGTGCAGAGCAGATCGTTGCCAAAATCGAAGAAGTGTTGTAAGTCATAGAAGTATGTGTGGACGTGTCCTCTCTCCTGAGATGCTGGTGATGCTTAGAGCTCACTGTGAGCAAACTCAGAAGGGGTGTCACATTGTGTGTGTGGAGCTATGTACTGGGATTTTCATGTTAAAATTTTTAATTTTTGCTGATGTTTTAGAAAAGTTCTTGTGTTTCTTTTTCTGGGTGTTGGTAAAATGAGTAACTGTAGAATTTGCAACTGATCAAAAACAGGTCGAGCACTTTGGTTTCTGTTCATAGGTTTTGAAATTGTTTCAGGCCAGAGAATATTGACAGTTGATGACCTGAGTGAGAAAAGCCTGTGGTCCCTTGAGGGGTTTGAGTTCTTTTGCTGTTTTATGCCTGGTGATAGAGATTGAGGGTGGCCCAAAGCACCCGGTACAGTTCCATTGTTATTTCGGGTATCTGAGTTAATTAATAGCAATTCTTTCATCAAATGTCAGTATTTAATTTTGAAATATTTTTATTTTTAGGATGACTGCTCAGGCTGTAGAAGAAGATAAGAGGTAATATAGCTGGGTTATTTCCCCCTAGAATTTTATGAAAAAAAAGAAACTATCTTTTCTCCTTTAAGTCTAAAATTAGAATTTCTTTCTTATAACTTCAAAAATTCAGACTGTCTCCCTCTGGTGGCCTCAGTTTTATTTGACTGATATTCTAGTGTCTTGAGTAAAATCCTTTTCAATATGCAACGAATAGATACCTCCTTAGTTTTTTACTTGATGAATGAATTCTAAAGATTCCAGCATTGGAATCCATTTTGAAGCCATTTGATATCTTTATTCTGTTCACCCTCCCTTCTCAGAATTCTTATTTGACTTCATCCTTTTCCTCCAGTTCAACAATGCAGTATGTTATCCTTATGTACATGAAACATTTGGGGGTAAAAGTGAAAGAACCTCGAAATTTGGAGCACAAGCGGGGTCGGATTGGATTCCTTCCAAAAATCAAGGTAAGACTGCATAATTATGTGTTCGGGCCTCCATGCTTCTCGACCCAGGTTGCAGTGCTTTCCTTCTTACTTAGTCCTTACTGTTTCAGCAGGCTAGCACTAGGCCTGCTGATAGGTGTGCGATATGGCCCGTGTTCTCAAGAAACTCAAGAAACTGGGGCACCTGGGTGGTTCAGTCATTAGGCTTCAGCTCAGATCCAGGGATCAAGCCCCGCATTGGGCTCTCTGCTCCACAGGAAGCCTGCTTCTCCCTCCCCTACTCCCCCTGCTTGTGTTCCCCACCCCGCCCCCCATCAAATAAATAAATAAAATCTTGGGGGGAAAAAACAAAAGGAAAAGAAACTCAGAAATCTAGCAGGAAGTCCCGGCATGTGAAGTAATGATGAGATGTATGAGGGGTGCACATGGCACTTTATACAGAGACCATCCCCACCCTGTCACGGCCTTCGTCTTTCCTTGGATGGCACCTGTCAGAGTTTGTCATTGTGGATGTGTCTGTTTACTTTTTGTGAGGCTGTGGAGCTCTGTGAGGCTGAGGACCTCCTTCATCGTATCCCCAGCTTTTAGTACAGCACCCTCACATTAAGAGCTTATCAAGTACTTGCTCAATGGATGGATGAATTGGTTGGATCAAGCTCCCAGTAGATGTGTTATAAAAGCACCTCTGGTTTTCTAAAATTCCCAGCTCTAAAGGGGTTGAAAAGACATCCTGAGTTTGATATGTACACGGTACCACATGCCGGCCTCTACCGAGCGCCGTGTGTGAGTGTCCTTCACTCCTGTTTAACCACTGCTTCCACCTGCCCATTAGAATTGTGTTTGTGTGTTTGAAAGCCACAAAGGAGTCTACTCTGTTATGTATCTCTTACCCTCAACTCTAGCAGAGTATGAAGAAAGATCGAGAAGGCGAAGAAAAAGGGAAGCGCAGAGGATTCCCCAGCATCCTGGGACCCCCAAGGAGACCAAGCCGTCATGATAACAGTGCAAGTATGTTAAGGTGGAAAAGCGGCTTTCTCACCATCCCTCACCGTCTTCCCTTCAGAGGCTCAGTTAGCTAGATGAATTGCTGGAGAAAGGTGTTCTTGAAATGATTCCACTGAGTTTCCGATGTCCCTTGTTTGCATTTGAGGTTATCTCCTCATGTGGGAGATGTGGGTATCTTAAACATCTTTCGTGGCAGCATCTTAGCAGTTGTCCATAACATAATTTACTTACCTATTCTGATTTTGTTTGTATTCAGTTGCTGTTTGTTAAATTTAAAAAAAAAACAAAAAAACATGCACGTACTTTTGCACCATTCTTTGTTTCACCTTCCTGTATATATGTTACTCCCTTTCCACACTAATGCAGTTTCTCCTCCTCTCCATTGTGCTTTATTTCCTGACCTCCCTCCACTCAGGCCTAATGGAGAGAGATCAGCCCACTGGTCTGGGGAGAAATAGGGAGGGTGGTACCTCAGGGAGGGAAATCAGGTCACGTAGTGGTCTTCAACTGGGCAGCACCATGTTTGAAAATATTGGCCAGGTCGGAGTGGGGGTCGTATTGTGGTACAGTGACAGTAGTCGTTACGCACCACGAGGAATTCTCCATCAGATACCAGCAGTGCCCCGTGTTGAGAAACACTGAAAAGAGGAAGGCAATTCTTAGGAAGTTGAGGAGAATGGAGTACCTCGCAGATGCTGCCATGAGTTTCAAGGGATGTAGAAGAAGGATTTAGGAATGAGGGAGGGAAGAATTTTAGGATTAGGGATTTCCAGAGCTGCGTGAGAGTGTGCGGTGATGTGGGCGATGATACATGAGTGTGTTTTCACCTCTTGTGGTTCCTGACGTGAACAGGTGAACAGGGTTAGTGAGCAGGCTGCAAGCAATCTCCTTAGTCTCTGAGGAACGTTGTGCTGATGTTGGGGAGGGGGGTGGAGGCCTTGCCATGAGCTCACAGAGCTAACAAGCTTCAACCTCACTCTCACAAGTGAATGCAGTTCAGTGTGCCTTGGTCTCAGCATTCCTGTCCCCACCATTGCTCTCATCTTCTTTCCTCCCTCCGGTCTTTCCCCGTCATCTTCCACCTTCTCCCTTCTCTTCAGCTCTCCTTTACCTTCCCCTGCCTTCCTCTCTTTCTTTCCCTCTTTCTTCCTTCCTCTTCCCTTTCTTCTCTTTCCTTCCTTGCATTTGCGCTCTCTCTCTCTCTCTCTCTCCTTCCTTTCTTCTGCCATTTCTTCCTATCTATCCCTCACTCTGCAGTAATCCATATTTTCCGGGGTCTGCCATGTTCCAGACATTTTTTTAGATCCTTTATAACATCTTTTTTTTTTTTAAGCTTTTTTGAAACACAAGTTGTTAACTCTTGCTTTCTGTTCAGTTGGCAGAGCCATGGAGCTGCAGAAACAGCGGCACCCTAAGCACTTATCCACACCCTCTTCTGTGAGTCCTGAGCCTCCGGACCCTGCTAAGTTGCGCCAGAGTGGGTTAGCAGGTGAAGGAACAGATGTCGGATACCTGCCAGCCAATTCCATGTCCTCTGTGGCAACAGGGACCACTCTTGCCCAGGAAGGAGGGAAAGAGAACGATACAGGTAAGCTAGTGCTGTAGTGCGACTTAACTAGGTATTGAGATTTTACAACAATCACACCAAGTGAGAAACAGAGTGACACATTATTTTAATTAAGAATCCCAATTTGATTTAATTTAATTTCACATTTTAATGTTCTATAGCCAGTGATAAATCCGTACTGAATGATAATTTTGAGTTTTCATCAATTCAGAAATACTGACTGGGCTCTCTATCAGGCATTAACTTTGTATCAGATGTTAGCACACAGTAATTATACAGAGATTCTAGCCCTGTGCCGCTTAATCTCATGGGGGCATAGTCACATACATAAAAATTGAAATTGTGCCAGATTCAGTAATGGGAGAGAGAAAGAGTTTAAAGATGTAGGTGACAGACTGCATATAACTAGTAGGACAAAGTTTTGAGAAGGAGAGTGGAGATGAAAGGCGGAGTATATGCGAAGGTCAAGGTTATTAGCAGAGAGAGAAGGCCTAGTGAGGAGGGCAAGGGGACTTGAAGAGTAGAGAAAGATGTGAAGTAATTATAGGTCATTGGGAAAAGAGCTTATTACCATATTTCTTTGTACGTGTCTTAATGGGTTTCTTAAGCAAGTGAGCTGGGAGAATCAGTGATATTATTTGGAGAAGTGAAGGCCTATCTGTATTAGTGATTTTGGAAGCACTTCAATTTCTGGTATGACAAGGTCAAGGATAAAGCTGTGGGAGTGGCCACTGAAGAGGCCTAGGTGAAGTTATTAGAGATGAAGAAAGTAGGGAACCAAGAAACCAGGAGTTGAAATACCTTCACATCCCCAAGTTTTGAGGTCACCTCATGTGATACTAGCAGGGAGAGGAAAACCATGAGCCCGCAGCCAAAGGTTCAGTATTGCTAGATGATTGTCATGAGGAGGGAGAGCATGTAATAATACCTAGAAGTGAGCGCCTCAGTGCAGCAAGGCATTTTTATGAGAAAGCGAGAGAATGGTCTAAAAGGAGTATAGAGCAGCAAGAGTATCTGTCTCATCTCCACCCTGAAGTACACAGTGTATGTTGGCAACATCTGTCTCTGAGGGTTCTCTAGCAGAACGGGCAGTGAGAGGGGGGCGTGGATTTAAAACAAAGAAGGAGGGGTGACATTTATAGGAAAATCTGGAGGTTTTGTCTTATATGGAATTCTGAAGATGTTGGGTTGAGTACATGCTTGAATTCATGGCTCCCAGCTCTTACTGAAATGAAAACAAGGCAGATAGGTAACCAATAGCAACTAAATAAAAAACACGAACAGAAAGGAAGTAGAAGAAGGGAAGATGTTACCAACAAGCAAGAGATTTCAACAAATTTGGGGGAGATTAGAAGTGGGCATTTGGAAGGATAAAACAACATAAAGGAAGCCAGAGTCCATAATTCTGTTCAGGGCGTCCTAGATGGGAGCCAATCTGCCCATTAGAACCCCGGAGAGATTTTGGGCTCCGACTTGGCATGTCTTATGGAGTGCATGAGTGAGAAGTAAAGTTGAAAATAATGAATTAATTGAAGGTCTGTAATCAAAACAATGATGTCAGCAGTTCCTGATCCGTGTATGGTAGAATATGAGCCGTCCGTCATTTATGTACCGAAGGAAATGCGTGTGCTCTCTTCTAGGGAGTTGAATGAGTTATGTAGGAAAGGTAAGTCTTCCATGATACAGTGCCCTGGAGTTCTAACATTTGGGGTCTAAAGCCCGACACTAAACATGCCAGGGTCTCACCCTGCTCAGAGAGCTCCCAGCTGAAATGGGCCAACTTCATACAGCTGCAAAGGAAAGCCCCAGCAGCTTCCCAGTCTTGCATTCTCAGATAGGAATGGTATGACTCACTCAAGGCAAAATTTGCTTGTTAGAATCAATATCTAAGATAATATATAATGCCAAGCTTATTAATGACATAAAAAAGAGAATGCAAAATAAACAGGAAAACTGCCCCTAGCCGAAAACAGTAATTTAGGTAAAAGACAAGAACTTTAAAAAAGTAACCTCTAAATTAGACAGTATACTTGGGGAAATTTTAAAAATTATTATATCTATGAAACAAGAATAATAATGCTATGAAAAAAAGTATTCAGAGACCAAAAAGAAATGTCTTAATATAACTGTTACTACAATACAATACAGTAACTACTGTATTTGTTATTAACTGCTTTCTGATAAACTACCTCAAAACTTTGTAACTTAACCCAAAAAACAATAGTTCACATTTTTGGTGGCTGAGGAGCACGTGAGCAGCTTGGCTGGGCAATTCTGTCTGTCCTGTGATTGCAGTCAAGATGTCAGTCAATCATCCGAAAACTCAGCTGGGACCAGAGACGTGCTTCTGCGCTCATGCAGGTGGCTGGTGGCAGAGACGCTTGGTTCCTTCCTAGAGGCCTTGACTCCTCACCATATGGACTTCTCTGTAGAACTGCTTGAATGTTCCATGATGCCATGGTAGCCGACTTCCCCCAAAGTCATCCAAAAGAGAGAGCAAGCAAGGAGCCCCCATACCTTCAATGACTTCGTCTCTGTGGGCGCACATTTTCACTTCAGCAAGTTAGAAGCAGCCCCTAAATCTAGCTCACGCTCACGCAGGGAGGAATTGGGCTCTGCCCCTGAAGGGAGGGAGGAGTAGCAAAGAATTTGTGCACATATTTTCAAACCACCACAGCTGCCAAGAGTTTTAAAAAAAAAAAGCCCCTAAAAATAAAGTCAAGGAGATATTTGAGAACATATATCAGAAATGTTGAGAGATAGAAATCGGAGAGAAGAGTTATGTAGCGAGACACTTGAAAGGTCCAATGTCTATCTCTCTGATGAAAGATCAGCAAAGGACGTGGAGGAGAGGCAGTTGGAGAAATGATAGAAGAAACCATCTTAAAGGGAAGAAGACTTGTCTTCATCCAGAAAAGGTTGACTGGGAACCACCTATGATGAATAATAACAACAGTAATAAGAACAAGAGCCATACCTAGACTATCTCTGGAAATTTCCATGCACCAGAGATAGAGAGCCCTGAAAGCTTTGAAGGGAAGAAAAATGGGAATTATGCTGCATCACATTTCTCATTCTCACACCAGGGGCTAGAATACAAGGAAGCCAAGCCCTGCAACTTACTGAGAGAAAATTATTGAACTTAGAATTCTGTGTCCATCCAGATTACCCATCAGAAATGAAGGAAGATACAAAGACATTTTCAGATATGCCAGGATTCAAATGTTAACTGAAATGCACCATTTCCTTGAACATGATTTGAAGATATGCACTCCAGCAAAATGAGAGAGAGATAAAGGAAGAAGATGTTATGGGGTTCAGGAAATAGTGAAAACATCCCAGGGAAGTGGTGAAGGGCAGGCAGGTCTTGGACGATAGTTAGGTCCAAGGGAGCAACTGCTCCAAATTGGAACACAAGGACTAGGGAATAAGAAAAAGGGAGATTTTAAAGCAGTTTGGTAGTATGATGTACCAAATGAAGAAATCTGAGACTTGATAAAATGATAGTACTTTGACAGCAATAAAGTCATTTGGAAATGCTAAGGAAAAACAAAGTTGTTCAAGAAAGCTAATTCATGATTTAAATGTGAAACAAAATATACCATTGGAGATTACTCAGCTGTGGCCACCAGACAAGGAAGGAAGGAGGGAAGGGAGGACGGGGGATGTGAGGAAAGGAAGAAATGTAAAACAGAATAAAAAGTGCATAATCTTGAAGTAACTGATGGCGTATTTGACCTTGATAGAATGAACATTCTATTTCAAGTGACCCAAGAGTTGCATCATTGGACCAGCAGAAAAGGAAACATAATCCTAACATACCTCTGACCTGGCAGGAATAATATGTTTGTGTAATAAATTCCGTGTTGTATTTTGTGTATGACTGTATGTAGATTGGCAATAGTCCTGCAAGCACTCTGGGTTTTTAGACTTTCAGAATCAACCACATAGGCAAGGCACAGAATATTTAGTTGTGGCCATGGATCATAGAAATGTAGAAAGTCCTCCTAATGACACAAGTAGAAAGTGGTGGAAAGAACTGAAAGGTAGATGGAAGGAAATACAATTAAACGGAAGGATAAGGATATTAAGTACCTAATTTGATATAGAGGAGAGTTAAGGTACTAACTCCTTTATAGAGAAAGTATAGATATAACTCTGTCATTTAAACTTAGGTAGTAAGCATTAACCCAACTAGGAATAATAATATCATTAAACACTGGGAGGAAATGGGGGAAAGTGAAGGTGGGAAGTATAAGTGGGCAGAATCCTCAGAGGAGGAAGAAATAGATATTACCTAAAGGTAGTAAATTAAGAAAAAAGAATTATAAGGTTATTATTTCGAATTAGACCACCATAATAAGCAAAATTTAGATAAAGAAGATTGGCACAGGGAATAGAAATGTTTCTCCTCATCATATGCTCTTCTGAGTTGTTTCCATGTCTTATGTTGGTGTTTAAAGATTTTATTTATTTATTTATTTATGTATTTGAGAGAGAGTGCGCGCGTGTGCATGGGCATAGGGGGAAGAGTGGAGGGACAGGGAGGGACTCTCAAGCTGACTCCATGCCCAGTGTAGAACTCCACGCAGGGCTCAGCCTTACGACCCTGAGATCGTGTCCTGAACCGAAACCAAGTCTGAGGCTTAACTGACTGAGCCACCCAGGCACTCCAGTATGTTGATTTTTTAAAAGTTTGCTTAAAAATTATATTCATGGTGGGTTTTTTTAGGGCATTTTAAAATGTTGTATAATGGAATTTTGGTTGTGGCTAACATGCAGTTGTTTAAATAAGAATGTGGCTGTGGATAGGCTGAAGTTCTCTTCGAGGAATGATTTTTTTGGGGGAATCATTATGTTCATTAACACCATCAGAGTGTCCAAATTTTATCTTTTCAGGATCAAAACAAGTTGGAGAAACACCAGTGTCTGGAGACTGTGTGGACAGCACCCCTCGGACTCCCAATACCGTCTTTGATTTTCCACCTCCTCCCCTAGATCAAGTGCAGGAGGAGGAATGGGAAGTAGAAAGGTAATTCCGTGGTATCTTTGGGGCAGGGGAGGTTCAGAACTGCTTAGGTTCCTTCCATATCTTGGCTGTTGTAAACCATGCTATAATAAATGTTGGGGTGCATATATCTTTTGAAGTCAGTGTTTTAGTTTTCTCTGGGTCAATATCCAGTAGTGGACTTACTAGATTGCATGGTATTTCTATTTTTAATTTTTTGAAGAGCCTCTGTACTGTTTCCCACAGTGGCTGTACCAGTTTACATTCCCTCCAACAACAGTGTACACAGGCTCCTTTTTCTCCACATTCTGACTGACATTTGCTATTTCTTGTCTTTTTTATACTAACTGTTCTGACAAGGTGATATCTCATTGTGCTTTTGATTTGCATTTCCCTGATGAGGGGGTGGGGATGGACATCTTTTCTTATGTCTGTTGGCCATCTGTATGTCTTCTTTTGTGTTCGGGACCCTTGGATACATTTCTTGATTACCATTTTGTTCTCATGTTGATTCTTTTGTTCTCCATTGTTTTAGGGTGACTGAACATGGAACACCAAAGCCCTTTCGAAAGTGAGTAATCCTAAAGTAGCTTTCATTAGAGGCATATTTTAAAAAATATATCTTTGTTTTCAAACATCCTAGTTTTAAAGGAAAAGAAAACATGTACACAAATCTGTTAGATAGTATAAAAGAAAATTCTTAATAAACACAAATCATTCAAAGGATATTTATAGAGGTATATATAACACATGTAAGTCATTTTGCAGAAGACGGAGATGTTTTGGTCCTGTGCTAAGTACTACTTCAGAAATATGACTTATGTACTTTAATATAAAAACTTGTGCTATTTCCCATTGTCCATTTGATGTCCTCAAATAGAATTCATCGTTTTTGTTTTTGTTTTTTTTTATCAGGTTTGACAGCATAGCTTTTGGAGAAAGTCAAAGTGAGGATGAACAGTTTGAAAATGACTTAGAGACAGATCCACCCAATTGGCAACAGCTTGTTAGTCGAGAAGTGTTACTGGGACTAAAGCCTTCTGAGATCAAAAGACAGGAAGTAATTAATGGTGAGTTTAATTATTGTTCACATACAGTGAGTTTTATTAGACTAAAACAAGCCCCTGAGCTTTGCAGTTTGCTTCAGAATTTTTGCAAGCCTCTTGTTCTATACAAAGAGAAATTAGATAGATGATCCTTGAGCTTTCCAACTCAAAAAATGCAAATGATTCTGTGATTCTTAATGGTAATTTAAGAGGAAAATGGCTCTCGGGATATTTAAGATTCATACCGTTATGGATCTTGACCAGTCATTAAGAAACCTTGGTCTGTCGCTTTACTTTCATGCTAAGTTATTTTCATGCACAGATTATAAATGAGGAAGCTCAGGTTCTGGGTGATTGATTGAATTAATCAAGAGCATACAGCTAGGGGGCGCCTGGGTGGCTCAGTGGTTTAAGCCGCTGCCTTCGGCTGGGGTCATGATCTCAGGGTCCTGGGATCGAGTCCCACATCGGGCTCTCTGCTCGGCAGGGAGCCTGCTTCCCTCTCACTCTCTCTGCCTGCCTCTCCGCCTACTTATGATCTCTGTCTGTCAAATAAATAAATAAAATCTTAAAAAAAAAAAATTTAAAAAAAAAAAAAAAAGAGCATACAGCTAGCTGATAAGTGATAGGGAGAAAACTGGGATCTAGGTGTCCCTTTATCCTACTGTTCTTTATTTTACCCTAGCATATATGTGACAGAGATGTGGGTGACATGGACGCTGTCTTCAGGATGCGATTTAAATAAATACTCTTCCTGGGGTGCCTGGGTAGCTCAGTCAGTAGGCATCTGCCTTTGGCTCAGGTCATGATCCCAGAGTCCTGGGATCGAGCCCCACCTTGGGCTCCTTGCTCCGTGGGAAGCCTGTTCTCCCTTTCCCACTCCCCCTGCCTGTGTTCCCTCTCTCACTGTGTCTCTCTCTATCAAAACAATAAATTAAAAAATCTTAAAATAAATACCTTTCCTGTGTCTGATAACTTTGAGGTTAGTGAAATAACAAGTCTGGCCTCAGAAATGAGGGTTTATAGGCAAATTAGATAACCAAATGTACTGTTCTTTCTGAAGAGGCCTCAATTGAAAGGGTATATGCTGTTTGGGCTTACAGCTTTCTGATGTTGTAGCTGTGACTGGTGCGTAGTATTGTGAAAAGACGGGATTTTGCAGTGCATTGTCAACTTTAATATACAGAATAGTTTGGGTGTTTTTTTTTAAGATTTTTCATTTATTTATTTGACAGACAGAGATCACAAGTAGGCAGAGAGGCAGGCAGAGAGAGAGGAGGAAGCAAGCTCCCTGCTGAGCAGAGAGCCTGATGTGGGGTTCGATCCCAGGATCCTGGGATCATGACCTGAGCGGAAGGCAGAGTCTTTAACCCACTGAGCCACCCAGGCATCCCCGGGGTTTTTTGTTTTAAAGATTTATTTATTTGAGAGAGAGCGAGAGCAGGAGTTGGGGGGAGGGGCTGAGGGTGAGGGGTAAGCAGACTCTCCCCTAAGCAGGGAGCCCAACGTGGGGCTCCATCCCAGGGATCTGACCTGAGCCACCCAGGTGCCCCCAGAATAGTTTTGAACGATATTTTTCATTTGCCAACATTCAGCTCTTAGAGCCAGTATGCAGGAGGGTCTCATGGAATCAAGAAAGTAACATGAGAGATACTGCATCCTTTCAAAACTATAAATAATTATTATAAAGCTCGTTTGCTGCTTAATTCCAGCTAAAGCCTGTGTTTGGTCTCATGGAATTACTTTAAATGAGGTAACATTTCATATCCCCCCCCCTTTTTTTTTTGCTTAGAACTGTTCTACACTGAAAGAGCTCATGTTCGAACACTGAAGGTTCTTGATCAAGTCTTCTATCAGCGAGTGTCTAGAGAAGGAATTCTGTCACCTTCAGAACTACGGAAAATTTTTTCAAACTTGGAAGATATTCTTCAACTTCATAGTAAGAAAAATCGACTCTCATCTTTGTCCCTAACATTTTTAATAGATGAAAGATTGTGAGTATATAAAAGCACCATAACAATAAAATCTTCTAAGGGTATTCATGTTAGCATTCCTGAAATTATAGAATTATATGTGAGCACATAACATAGAGAAGTGATCAGATGGTTGAATACCTCCCTCCCTAGACACCCACTGGCACTGTCCGCCTTTGGTATATAAAGTGTTACCACAGGACTTAGGGTCTAAAGTTAATGTCTAAGATGAAAAGTATGAATAGTTAAAATTACCCGTGGAAATTTCTTATCAATTACAGTGTATATGTTTTTAAATATATATATATATATATATCTCATATAATTTGTGTGTGTGTGGTATATGTGATAAACAGTGTATAATTTCACGATGGGGTAATTTTCAGGAATTCTTTTGTTGTTACTTGAAATGCTTGAGTAAATACATAAAAAATTCTACCTTGCTGGCTTTCCGTGGTTATAGTCATCTCAGACTTTTGTGGACACAGTTCCTCTCTCTGTAAGTCACTGCTTCTCTGTGATCCTTAATTCTCAAGCTTTCTTTCGTCAAGGATGCCGTCACCACCTGCCAACACCTGCCTACCAAATTGGTGCCTTTTATGTCTTTGTGGGTGATCTTAGGCTTCACCAGCATGCACTGACAAGTTCAGGTTGATTATATCCACTGCCTGTGAACATAAACATTTTGAGAGGAACAGTGGACAGAATCACCTGTTCTATTCAGATTTCTTTAGGAGCATAGTTATGATGGGGTCTTGAAGTTAAATACGTATTTGACATAGCTATACTGTATGTAATTTGCTAGTTTCCACATTGTTTTATGCTTTGGCATCTGTTTTTCAGATAGAGCTCACAAATATCTGTATGCATAAGAATTGTGTTCAGATTTGTATTTAAAGAGACTAGAGGCAGCTAAACTACTATGAAAATCCTTTTTTTTTGGAAAATTTTGGGTTCTCGGTACAGACAGTAATGCAAACCAAAATGAGTGTATGCTTAATTATTTTCCGTTGTGTCCCCCCGCCCCCTGTTTAGTTGGATTGAATGAGCAAATGAAGGCTGTTCGGAAGAGGAATGAGACCTCAGTGATTGATCAGATTGGGGAGGACTTGCTAATCTGGGTAAGGAAATTGGCTATTTCATTTTAAGTTTTTATAGACACTGGAAAATCAGATTCAAGGCTGAGTAACTAATCTTTCCAAATATGCAAACTCATCCATTTTGCAAAGCTACTGTAAAGATGAAAGGGGTATTCTCGTAGTTAGTATCTTTTTTTCATTAATATTTTTTAGTAAGTGCTCGTTCGAACTAAGTTCTCTTTTTTCATCAAATTCAGGATATTAATTTCTGTGTTTTAATGAATAGAGTGAAATGAATCTTGATAAAAATAATTTAACTAACAGAATTTTCACTATCTTCTGTTGTCCAAATTTCAGAATTCTGCTGTAAAACATTAAACAGTTGTAGATCCAGAGCTACCATCACAAAAGTAGGAAAGTGAGAAGTACTTAATCTTTTTCACAGTGTAAGGAAAGAGTTCCAAGACTGCCGTAGCTGTTTGTCCCTTTCTGTTCTTCTGTCCAGCTCTTTGAGAATGTACCCCGCGGTGTGTACAATGTTCGAGGTGTTGGGGAGATGGTGGCAATCACAGTGGACATGGCAGGAGCCATGTGGCTGGGTGGTACTTAGAACCAGAAGGGAAACAGTCATTGGTCCCTTCGAGTGTGATAAGAGTTAAAGAAAGGGAGAGTGCAGGTTTTCATAGGAAAACACAGTAGAGAGACCCACACTAGGACGTATAGAAAATTTTCCCAGGGAAAAGTGGGTTTGATCCAAAACAAAAAAAATTTTTTTAAGATTTTATTTATTTATTTATTTATTTGACGCAGAGAGAGATCACAAGTCAGCAGAGTGGCAGGCAGAGGGGGCGGGGGGAAGCAGGCTCCCTGCCAAGCAGAGGGCCCGATGTGGGGCTCGATCCCAGGACCCTAAGATCATGACCTGAGCCGAAGGCAGAAGCTTAACCCACCGAGGCACCCAGGTGCCCCGGTTTGATCCAAAATTTTAAAGAAAGTACTGTAGTTAAGGCTGCGAGTTATGGGGAAGCATATAACATAGTTCTCAGAATGTTAACACAGGTTGCACAGGAACAGTTCAGATACACCCACAGAAATTGACTTCATTATGCAAATCGCTTGAGGAAATGCCACGGGTTTTGGTAACTGTACAATGATAACTTTTTATAAGATTGAGTACTAGAAAGTTGATGAAAACAGTGTTCATTATACTTCTTTCGTTGATGTTAAGATTATGGCTGAGAATCTGCTAATCACATAGATCTTCTCTCAGCTTCGTAGGAAAGATCCGGGGATCACAGTCCGCTCTCATCTTGCATTTATTCAGCTTTCCAAGGCATCTTCTTGAGGCCCATCTGGCATTATTACTAAGGAGCTTTAACTTCCTTGGAAAACCCAGCTTACTCTATGGCTACTTGGTGATAGTGTGGCTCATTTTGTTTCTTGAGCTCAGCATAGCAGTGAAAGTTGTAACTGAGTTCTCTTGGATGGGTAGCACACTACTCAACTTGAAATAGAATTTTTTTTTTAAATGTTTATCTATCCATCCTTTTTCGAGAGAGGGAGAGCATGAGTGGGGTGAGGGGGAGAGAGAGAGAATCTTGAGCAGACTCTGCACTGAGCATGGAGCCTTACTTGGGTCTTGATCCCAGGACCCTGAGATCATGAGTTGACCCAAAACCAAGAGTTGGATACTCAACCGACTGAGTCACCCAGGTGACCCTGAAACAGAAAATCTGTAGTATGATACAGTAAAGCATCAATTAGAATTTCACCGATTTTCTTCCTGGAGCAGTTACTAACTTTCGTGAAGCTGTCAGATTCTAAGAAAATCAAATATTAATCTCAGTCCTTAAGCCTTTTGTGTCTCCTATTCGCCCAGTGTTAACTTTTCTTTTGTTTAATTTAGAAGAGGTCTAGAGTGGAAAGGTAATTAGTTGTGGGAGGCTGTGAGCAGGAAAACACTGGAATGTGATCAGAAAAGGTCTGATTGTGGCAGCATCTGACATTCTTAATGGAGAAACATTGATAGTTCACAGAGATATATAGGTCTCCGGTTCTTGTCACTTGAGAGCACTTAGTGGAATATTGAAAGGATCGTGGTTGTCTCTCACTTTGCCTGGCCTTAGATAAGCTCAAACAGCCATTCTTTGTTGTGTTCTTTGCATTCTTGGCACAGTTCAGTGGACCAGGCGAGGACAAGTTGAAGTACGCTGCTGCTACCTTTTGCAGTAACCAACCTTTCGCCCTGGAAATGATCAAGTCTCGTCAGAAAAAGGATTCTCGATTCCAGACCTTTGTGCAAGTGAGTTGAGTGAGTCATGAAAGAAAAAAAAAAATGCAATTTTTTTTATCGGATAGAGAATAAACTGGGGGAATTCTAAGACTAAGATTCTTTCAAGGATTATGTTAACCCATAAAACCATACGTTAGCTCTTAAAATTCCTGGAGAGTATAAGGGTGATTTTGCAATGGTAAATAATAAAGAGTATAGGTCAGGGTTAAAATACTTGACAGAGAAGTCCACCTTGCCGTGGAGATACTGTCAGGAAATGTCCCATGTACGCTGTTACAATAATGTGGTCAGAACACGGAGAAGACTGTGCCAGTAGTCATGCTTATTGAGGTGTACGTATTGGTGTCTATCGAGGGTCAGTAAACTGTGGCCCACAGTTCCTATCCAGCCTCTTGCCTGTTTTTGTGGGGTTTTATTGGAACACAGTGTAGTAAATTTTTACTGGGGTAGGACAAATTACCACAAATGTAGCAACTTAATGCAAACGTATTATATCACAGTTCTTGTGGTTTAGAGGTATAGATACTGTTTGACTGGGTCCTCCCTTCATGCCTGCACTGGGCTGAAAGGAAGGGGTCAGCTGGAGCTGCAGTTCCCCTCTGAGACTTAGGGTCCTCTTCTAAGCTCCCTGGTAGTTCACAGAATTCATGTCCTTATAAATGTATAAACAAGATTGCTGTCTTCTAGTCGTTGGCTGGAAACTGCTCTTGGCTCCTAGAGAATGCCCATATCTCTCTCACGTGACCCTGCAGGCAGTTTACAAGATAGTCGTTTCCTTTCTCACAAGCCAGAAGGATTGTGTCTTTCTGGCAGCTTTCTTGTGAGGGCTCCTCTCATTAAGTTAGACTCACCTAGGAAACATTTTCCTTTCTGATCAACACAAAGTTAACTGATAGTAACCTAATAGATGAGTGATAACCTATCATGTTCAAAGGTTCTGTCCACATTCCGGGGGAGGTGGTTATACAGGGCGCGTCCACTGGAGAGTGGGCATCGAGAAGGCCATCTCAGAACTCTTCACTACACATGGCCACATTCATTCATTTACCTACTGTCTGTGGCTGTTTTCGTGCTAAAACAGCAGAGCTGAGTAGTTGTGACAAAGATTGTATGGCATGCAAAGCCTCAAGTATTTATTGCCTGATACTTTACTAAAGTTTGCAGACCCCCTGTTAGAGATGAGCTTGGGTGCATGCAGCCTGATGATCCGTTGTCCCTACTTGGAATGGCAAATAACAAATCAGCCGACTAACTTTTGGTAGGAATGCCAATCATAGGAAAATGAATATGTGAAGATAAAACTGTGTTAAGCAAGCAAGTCTTAGCATTGATTATGGATGTTCTCAATTTTTGCTTAGACAGATAAGAAAGAAGCCACTGGCTTAGTGATTAAGGCTCCCCACCCCCATTATGTGAGTAAAGGAGAAAGCAGAAGTACAGGGTGGCCATGGTATACCTTATTGTTTTAAGTCTTGATTTAATAACCAGAACGGTTATAGACCCATCCATGAGGAATGATGGCACATGATGGGCAACTACAGTCCTAATAAGAATTACAAATTCACTTACTTTATTTTAATTTTAGGATGCTGAGAGTAATCCTCTGTGTCGTCGTCTGCAGCTGAAGGATATCATTCCTACCCAAATGCAGAGGCTTACCAAGTACCCTCTTCTGTTGGATAATATTGCCAAATACACAGGTACCGTATTCTCACTGAAATTAAAAAGCTTGGGAACAAAACAGAAAACCCCATGTCCTGCTAAATAATCTCTCGCCGCATCTCGGTGCTGAAGGGTTCAATTTCCAGAGTCTGGCAGCATTTTCTAACAAGATCCAATCCAGTCTTCATGAGGCTGTTTGATTTAATGTGCTCCATTAGAAGCGTGTTAAATACAGTGTTTGACAAACTACGAATTGTGGGCCAAATCTAGCTTATCACCTATTTTTGTAAAAAAGTTTGATTGGAACATAGTCGTGCTCATTGGTTGATAAATTGTCTCTGACTGCTTTTTCCCTATAATGAGGAGAATTAAGTAGTGAGAGGAGGAGAATTACGTGGCGGAGAGCAATTTAGCCCCTCAAGGGCACAGTGTTGGCTCTCTGGCACTTTCCAGACTAAGTGCACTTTGTGTACGGTTCTTTCTATAGCATATGTCGTGTTTGCTTTGAAGAAGTCTTATTCTGGCTGCAGGGCTGCTCTGTGTCTGTATATGTACTTCACTAAGCCCGACCAGCGTGTGTCCCCCCCCCCCCCCCCGCTCTCCTGTTTTGAACCAGGAAATGAATTCGAGTTTCTCAGCTGAGCTTCAGGGTCTCATACTCAGTTCTCATTCATAATTTTATGGAATCAAATTCCTGTTTCTTACACCTGAGAATTTGAAAATACTCATACACATTAATTTTTATACTTTAATATACCTGTTGAATAGAGGTAGGCTGCTGTTCAGAGGATTGTAGTTTTAAATATTCTAGTGTCGGCATTCTTTACATTGTAGGCCTCCGTGTAATCTCAACACATTCTGGTGAATTCATCTTCTAATGATACAAATGCTGTAATCTATTTTCTTTCCTTAAATGTAATCTCAAAGGGCGCGTGGGTGGCTCACTTGGTTAAGCGTCTGCCTTCAGCTCAGGTCATGATCCCACGGTCCTGGGATCAAGCCCTGCACTGGGCTCCTTGCTCAGAGGGGAGTCTGCTTCTCCCTGTCCTTCTGCCCCTCATGCTGGCGTGCTCTCTCTCTCTCTCTCAAATAAATAAAGTAATGTAATCTCAAATCCAAAGAACTTATTCTGGAGTTCTTTTGAATTGTGTTATCATTAAAAAATTACTGCTTAACAGGTCCACTGGACATAATCACATAGGCTGTGCATCAGGAGAAATTCTAGGGGGAGAAGGGGCCCCATTCATGTAGGTTATAATGTGAATGAGACCCACTCCCTGGGGGTCTGGTACTTGACTTAGAGCCTAGCTTCTTGAACGTGGGATTCTATACATCTTATACATTCTATACATCTTAAAGATGAGTATTTGTGTGTTAATGTACTGTCATAAGATGTCTCATCTGTCCAAAGATTATCTGAATTGGGATTCTGCCATAGATTTTAGCCCGGTATAAAAATATTCAAGGTCATAGTATATTCTTCTAACTGTTGACATAAAATGATATCTCACTTACATATATATTTATATTTATGTTCCTTTCTGATTTCCTTTGTTTTACATTCTGGATTCTGCCCCCACCCCTGCCCCGCCCCGCCGCCATGCTTAGAATTGCCAATGGAAAGGGAGAAGGTGAAGAGAGCTGCAGATCACTGTCGTCAGATCTTAAATTATGTAAATCAGGCTGTCAAGGAGGCAGAAAACAAACAGGTAAGAAGGGGAAAGCAAGAAGATGCAGAGTAACATAATGAGAGTATTAAGTTAGTATTAACATAGAGTACTAAGTTAGTAGTAAGTTTAGTATTAAGTAAGTCGCTGGAATCCATGGAATAATCATTGAATTACCATTACATGATTGACAGGTGGGGCATTTGGTAGCTATTCATGTAGTAGGTGGGTCCAGACAAATTTGTGGTAGAACATCAGATTTGTATTTGACTTTTTTGAGCATCTCCAGCTGCTTGTTTGCTCTCTCATTCATCTACCCATTCAACAAATATTTCTAGAGCATCTGTATGCTGAGTGAATGCTGAGTGCAGGATATAGGGTGCTTAAGTAAATAAATAAAATAAGTGCCAACACTGAGCTTATTTTCTAGCAGGATAGAAAGTATTGAGCAGATTTTAGTGCAAGTATTTTATGTGAGTTGTGATAACTGCTATGAAGGAGAATTAGGGGATGCCAGGAATATATGTACCAGTGTGGGGGTTATGGGGCAAGCCTGGTTTGAGGATGTCAGGTGGTGGCCATTGGAGAAAGCTTTCTTCAGGAATTGACATTTAAGCCAAGTTCTGAAAAATGAATGGAAATCAAAAGAATGTGGCAGGGAACAACCTTATAAGTAGAGGGAACAGCATATACAAAAGTCCTGCGGTGAAAAGGAAGCATGGCCTTTTTGAGGAGCTGAAAGATTAGGTTAGTGTGGATCATGCCTAAAAAGCAAACTCAGAGTGGTGTGAAATGAGGTACAGTAGGTCAGGGTCAAGTCATACAGGGTCCTACTGTGGACACTGTTAAAGATTTTGATGTTGAAAGCAGTAGGAATTCATTATAGACATTTAAGCAGAGTGGCGTGTTCATATTTTTTTTGCCATGTAAGTACCACTCACTCCAGTCTATGGAGAATAGGTTGAAGGGGACAGAAAGGTGGTGAAAGAGCTCAGTCTAGTCTGTTGCAGCAGGTCAGGGCAGATGGTGGTGGTTCAAGAGACACAAGAATTGGGGAAGCCTTTAGAAGGTAACTGATAGCATGTGGTGACCGCTTTAGAGAAGGATTTGAAGAGAAGTGTGATGGTAGGAATAAGTCCCAGCTCTCTGGCTTACACGTTTCGGTGGACGAGCTGAGGGAAGAAGCCCCAGATTTGTGGGGCAGATGCAGAGTTAGGTTTTGGTTAGGAGGTGAAAATGTTAGTATGCATTTGGCTCTACGGATCCACCTATAAGAGGACTGTGCCGAAGAGAAAAACATAAGATTGTGAGCATATATACAAATAATGGGGTCCCTGGACCTGGATATAATTTCTTAGGAACCAAGTGATGACAGCTGTGTTGATGAGGCTGTGGGAAATCAGGAACTTTCAGATGTGTGGTTTGGAGTGTAAAATGATAAAACCCCAGAGGGCATTTTGGCAGTATGTAGCTAAATTAAAAATGCACATATTCATACAGCTGCCCTTTGACCCAGTGAGTTTGTTCCTGGTAATCTACCCTGGAGAAAGGGAGATCTGTGTCCACAGACTTGTATGTTTCTAGCATAAACCAACTGAGGTATAGTCATAAACCAGGATAATAAATTCCAGCAGTAAAAGGGAATGAACTACTGATACACACAACACAATTGCATCTCACAAACGTGCTGAGTGAAAGCAGACAAGAGTGTGTGTGCATATAGATACATAATTTTATCTCTGTGAACTTCTAGAACAGAGTAATCAGTGGTGGAAAAAAAGGTCAGAAAAGTGGTTGTCACTGGGCATGTGGGAACAGATAGTGACTAGGAAGAAGCATGAGGGAACGTTCTGTGGTGATGGCAATACTTCGTGTCTTGCTAGGAGTTTGATTGCACAGGTGCACGCATATATGATAACTTGTTTCGGAAAGGTTCACTTAAAATACATACAGTTCACTGTATGTAAACTTTGTTTTAAAAACAACTGTTAATAAATATTGAACTCTTGTTAATGATATGCCCACTAAAATGTTTAAAGGTAAAGTGTTCTTCCAAAATGTGTGGTGGATTGGTGGATAGCCAGAGGAATGAACAGACCTATGACAAGAACAAATATATCAAATATGACCCAGAATGGAAGTGGTGGGTTTATGGGTGCTCATTATACACTTTCAGACTTTTCTGTATACTTGGACATTTTTAATAATCTTGGGGAAAATACACATACACTTAGATCTAATCATTGTTTCTTTAGAAATTTATCTTACAGGTGTATCTGCACATATCTATAAAAATATATGTTTTAAGACCATGCTATCCCAGTATTTATTTGTTAGGGGAGAAGATTGGAAGTAACTTACATGTCCATCAGTAAAGTGTAGTTAGATAGACCGTAGTTCATTCATAGGGCTGAATGCCATACGCCACTTAAAGAGTGAGTTCTCTCTATGTGTGTTAATGTAGAGCAGTCGCCAAGATTTATCGAGAGATACACACATACACAAATGTGTATGGGATTGTCTTACCGTATGAGTAGTACATGTATTAATATATTATGCTATCCTATCTTTTTTAAAAGGATATATATACACACAACACGTACAGAGACAAGTATACTTATATATATACATGTATTCCGTTTGCTTAGAATTTTTCTCATAGACTACGTAAGAAATGAGTATTAGGGATTGTTTTTTTTAGAGAAAATTGGGGGTAGAGAGGCAAGAGGACAGGACTGGAGGGAAACTTCATTTTCACTGTACACCTTGTATTACTTTTCAAATTTTGTACCATGTCCATACTTATATATTCAAAACATAACCATAAGCTAAGTTAGAAGTCAGTGAGTTTGAAAAGCAGATTGAGTAAGAACATCCAAAAAGGGAAGAGAAAAACTAAGAGGCTGTGATGTCTCCAAAGCCAGGGAAAGGGGGTGGTTTGATTAAGAGCGAGCTGTAGGGCGTCTGGGTGGTGCAGCTGGTTGAGTGTCAACTCTTGGTTTCAGCTCCGGTCATGATCTCAGGGTCCCAGGATTGAGCTCCTTGTCAGGCTCCGTGCTCAAGGCAGAGTCTGCTTGAGTTTCTCTCTCCATCTCCCTCTGTCTCCACCTGCCTTGTGCTCGCTTGCTCTTTCTCAGAGAAAGAAAGAGTTGTCAGTTATGTCTAGTGTTGCAGAGAGCTCTGTAAAAAGCAGGTTAAAACACTGATTGGGGTCAGGTATATAGAAACCATTGATATCCAAAGCAGTAACCTTGGCTCCACCTTGTCTTAATTTTCAGCGTTTAGAAGACTATCAGCGTCGTCTGGATACCTCCAATCTGAAGTTGTCAGAGTACCCAAACGTGGAAGAGCTCAGGGTGAGAGATGGTCTAATCATAATTTAAAAAAAAAAAATGCAATTTACTAAAGACCTGGCAGATTACTAACATCTCAGAGGGGCATCCATCAGCTAAAGAAGTTCTTTTATCATAGATTGTCGTTCTGATTCTGTTCTTCCTTCTCAACGCCTGGTCTGTGTGAAGATGACTTTAGTCTTTCATTAGAGGACTATTTTGTGTAAAACTAACTTTTTGTAACAGGAACTTGCAGGGGACTTAAGGAACGTTAGTTGTTTAATTTTATTGTATTCTTATAGTTTGAATGAGAGTAGGGGTGTTTACTCTGGGAACCTTGCAGATTATTGAGTAAAACAAGATAATAAATTTTTCACGAAGCTCTTCAAAAGCAGAAATGTTGAAACCATTACAGGAATGATAGTGAAGTATTTTGTAATTGCTCTTTCTGTCATGTGGGGCTTTTGTATTAAGGAACTACTTAGTATTTTCAGTCTTTTTTGTACTGTTTCAGTAGGTGGTTGTTTTGGTAGATTTATTTGGTGGCTAGTAAACTAGACTTTATTTTTTTTTTTAAGATTTTATTTATTTATTTTGACAGACAGAGATCACTGATCTCTGCTGAGCTGAGAGCCTGATGTGGGCCTCGATCCTAGGACCCCGAGATCATGACCTGAGCCAAAGGCAGAGGCTTACCCCATGGTGCCACCCAAGCTCCCCTAAACTAGACTTTTATATCATATATAGCATCTTACCAAAAAGCATGCTTAATATGCTCAACCCCTTCACTTCCAGAGAATGAGATTTTTCTAGAGCTATCTACACTATGAGATGATTCTCTGACTAAATTATTAGTTCTTAGGGGCGCCTGGGTGGCTCAGTCGGTTAAGTGTCCAAGTCTTGGTTTCGGCTTAGGTCGTAATCTCAGGGTTCTGAGATCAAGTCCCACATGGGGCTCCGTGCTTAGCAGGGAGTCTACTTAGGATCTCTCCCTCACCCACTGCCCCTCCCCCCTCAAAGAAGAAATACATCTTTAAAAAAAAATAAATTTATAATATATAGAGCAAGGTTAAGTACTGCCTGGACTTTTTCATGGGTGCTATTCCTTAGAACTTTGTTTGGAACTAGAGCTTGGCACTCATAGGCCTCTTACAGATAGATAAGCTATGCACCATCCTCATCTAGTTGTTCATTGGAAAATTAGGGGACAGGCTGTGAATCCAGCGGCCGAGTGTTTGCAGCTTCATTTTCATAAGCAATTATCATGTATTTAGTGTGAGATTTAGAAGGCAGCACTCTTGAATGTTTTTCTACAAGATACCTCTAACTTAGGAAATTATATGCAGCTTACTGTAACTTGATCTTTATTCCATATTCATTCCATATTCAGTAGTTGGCAGATACCAGTAATGATAGTGAAGGTAAATAGCTTCTTTCATATGAAGAATTTCTTGAAAAGAGACTCTCTGGAACATCCTGTCACTTGGTGCTTGGAAATAATTCGTGTGTAATTCTCTTTATTTTGGCAGAATTTGGATCTAACAAAAAGGAAGATGATTCATGAAGGGCCGTTGGTCTGGAAGGTGAATCGAGATAAAACTATTGGTAGGTGTAGTGTCCGTCAGTTTTGGGGAGAGTGGAGGAAGTAAAGTTCCTTCAGGTCAAAGAGAAGAGACAGCAGTTGATGGGTTTCAGTGACAGGAGTGAGCAGCGCTGCCCTGTTCTTTTTGCAGAAGATCTGCTTACGTTATTTTATTCTAGGTGAAGTGCATTAAATATTCACTGAGGGCTGAAGCAGAAAAGTTTGTCATGATTCGGTCCTGTCTCCAGCATTCTTATATTCTAATGAGCTTTCTAGTAAGCTTTCTTTAAACCACTCCATTTCAAACTATCTCTGATGAGGAATCATGGTTTGGGGGGTTTTTTGGTTTTTTTGTTTTTAATTTCTTGTCAGTCACAGACTGACACTTCGGTGTGATACAATATAAAAATGAATTATTAAAAAATGAAACTAAGAAAGACAATAGCAAGTCAATCTTTAAAATGTGTTAGATATAATAGGAATAAATC
Organism: Meles meles; assembly: GCF_922984935.1. Taxonomy (NCBI): domain Eukaryota; kingdom Metazoa; phylum Chordata; class Mammalia; order Carnivora; family Mustelidae; genus Meles; species Meles meles. Next base: position 103,731,833 of record NC_060073.1, on the reverse strand, counting down.
TTCTCTGTCAAATTGTTATAAAGTTTATAAAACACATCTCAGTGTCTCTGCTAATCACCTTCTCCCCACTTTGACTTCCAGATCTGTACACATTGCTGCTGGAAGACATTCTTGTATTGTTACAGAAACAAGATGACAGACTGGTGTTAAGATGTCATAGCAAGATTCTGGCGTCTACCGCTGACAGCAAGCACACATTCAGCCCTGTCATTAAGTTGAATACCGTGCTGGTCCGACAAGTGGCAACAGGCAAGTATGTCCGAGGAGTGACAGTGACCTCGGGTTCATCGTGAAGTTGCACGAGATAGTCAGTATTGGTCAAATAGCCCGACTGGTGGACAAATGGAATGAAATGATTTACTGCTTAGAAAGTAAATTAAGAGTTTATACCCCTCCACAAGAGTTTTTTATACCCCCAAATTATTTGGGAAGCCTGGCTTCTCTGAGCACTTTTCTGCATTGGAAAATTTCCTACATGCTCCTTTTATCTTTATTCCTTAGTCAGATCATGGACAGGTACCAAGGAAGATGGTGAACTGAGAGGTAATCTCAATGAAAAGGCTTTCCTTAGAGTTGTATGTTTTCTGATTTGTGATAAAAGAGCAAACAAGCAAAAATGGAGAGGTGGGTGTAGTTTGGGATTTCAGAAATCCACTTAAGTTAGCAAATTATATATTAATCACAGTAACAGTGGAGTCCTTTTAAAACTTGTTAGTTCTGTAACAGCAAGATAAACTGATGGCCTCTTTTCTCCAGTATTTATTGAATATTATTAAGTAACTGTTTAGCTAAAGGGCAATTCAAAATAAATGCGAAAACCTCATAGTGCTCCTTAATTCAGATATACAACCATCTCCTTGTTTCTATGAAGTTTCTGTGGAATCCATGCTAGTTTTTATGATCTTGGTTTTATTGAAGTATAATATGTACAACATAACATACAGTAAGTTGCACCGATTTTAAGTGTATAGCTTAATGAATTTTTACAAAGTGAGCTGATTAGCCTTTACCCAGATTAAAGTGTGGAATAAACCAGGACTCTAGAAGCATCCTTCATGGCCTCTAGGTCATATTCATGTGTTAGAGTAATTTCTCTCTTGTTTCTTCCAGATAACAAAGCTTTATTTGTCATCTCCATGTCAGACAATGGAGCCCAAATTTATGAGCTGGTGGCACAGACGGTTTCCGAAAAGACTGTGTATGTATTAGATGGAGCTACCTTGCTCTAATCGTTTTTATTATTCGCAATATGTTATTCTATAAACTTAACTTGGTTTTTGTAATAGTACTTTGGAAACCAAAAACTATATTGAAACAAGGACTTCCCGTATATTCTTTTCAAGATGTTTCTCTAAAAACGTGTTCCTTTTTAGTTTGATGTTCCTTATTTTGATTCTATACTATTGCAAGTATCTTTCTAAGGAAAAATTCTCAGAAGGGTGAAGTGAAATTTTTTGATGTTCAGTGTATCCGTAATGTTGTTTGTTGGGTTTTTCTTTAAGGTGCAGTGTTTTTTATAATCTCTACTTAAGAGCCAAAATAAAGACACTCTCTGGCGGAAGGAGGGTTTTTCGTTGGATTGGCTTGATTTGGTTGCTGGTTGGTTTGTTTTTGTTATTATTTCTTTCTGAGTATATTTAAAGGGCATTTTTTTTCCCCTCTCCTTTTTGGATTTTGGATCCTTTCAAACTCCCTGCAGCTGGCAAGACCTGATCTGTCGGATGGCTGCCTCAGTGAAGGAACAGTCCGCAAAGCCCATCCCGTTGCCACAGTCACCGCCTTGCGAGTGAGTGTGCCTCCGCCTCGTAGTACGACTGACTGTGTTTTGGTCAGGAAAGGAAGGGATGATCCCTACATTTCACTGTGGTGATGTTTGGACACCTCACAAAGCTGAAAGAATTGTTTTCTTTCTTCCACAGAGGCGACAACGATGAAGAAACAGCTCCCAAATTAAAAGTGGAACATCACAGCATTTCGGTCCCTGGTCTGCAGAGTCCAGGTAAACTGATGTGTTAGCTTAACCTGGAAGAATGGAGTCTGTGTTTCACTTGGGAAAATGCAAAGAAACTTGAAGTCTTTCGGTTTATGCAGATTCTCGCGTCGGCTGTTTACTTTCACAAACTTCGCTTACAAGCCTTGCGTGCACCCTGGTAACGCCACTCTGAGTGTGTCTTCCCTAACAGCCAATGGTCTCTGTCCTCATGTGGTTATTCTGTTCCAAGTACTGCCTGAATGCTTCATGTTAAAAATTAACCGTTTTGTTTAAGATCTGTTCTGCTTTTTCTGTTCCATTGGACAGACAGAGATTTGGGATTAGAGTCTCCCTTAATATCATCAAAACCTCAGTCTCATTCACTGGGTACCTCTGGGAAATCTGAGGTAGACGATCTCTTTGTGGCTGAGAGACAGTTTGCTAAGGAGCAGCATGCAGACGGGACTCTGCAGGAAGCTGGAACAAGTTACCAAATCCCAGGCCCAGACCCACACTTGGCTGCCTCAGAAGAACGGTGGGCACTGGATGCACTAAGGAATTGTAAGTTTTATTCCTGAGTTAACACAGGTACTTGTGCAGGACCCGGGTTGTGTCATGGACTGTGCAGCCATGTAGGGAGAATCCAAAGAAGTGGGAACTCTGACTTTTCCCTTAAAGAATTTTACCATCTAGTTGGGAAGAAGATAGAAAACCTCCCACTCTTTAACCAGTACAGGTATGTCAGAATTGATCTGGTTTTGGTGACAAGAGAGGGAAGCATCAGGAGACAAGGGAGAGGTGATTATTGCCTTGTAGAATGGGTAAGACTCAGGTATGTAGAGAAGGTACAGGTAAGAATCATGGTAAGACCAGAAGCACAGAGGCAGGAGGCCGCGAGGGTGCTCTGAGAGTGGCGAGCACACTGCCCTAGTGCAGGGTGTGGGAGAGAAGCCTGGCAAGGTCGGAGCCGGGATGCTGAGGCCAGCCACTGTGAACCTGAAACGCCACATTGAGTCCTCTGGGTTTTAAGAATGGCACAGCACAGGGGGTAGCTGGGTGGTGCAGTTGGTCGAGAGTCCCACTCTCAGTTCAGCTCAGGCCGTCATCTCAGGGTCGGGAGGTTGAGTCCTGCATTGGGCTGTGCACTGGGCATGGAGCCTGCTTCAGATCATTCTCCCTCTCACCACCCCCCTTCCCTCTCTCCTCTCTTTCTGCCCCTCTCTCCCTCTTACACACACACACACACACGTGCTCGCTGTCTCTGGAAAAAAAAAAAAAAAAAAAGATGGTACAGCACATATTTTGAGGGTTTTTTCAAACTACAGGTATTTTTCTAGTTTTCTTTAGAGATTGCGGTACTCTCCACCCTAGCCCGTTCCCTCTCTCTGTCTCTACCACTCTCTCTCACACACACAGTGCACACCCACAAGGTGGGTGGCCCTTGCCACTCTTGTTAGCTAGCCCCCCACTCTAGCCTGGCTGAGAATCACTTACAAATGGGAGCCTGTCCCATCTCGCAGGTGTCCCGGAGGAGGGGAAAGGCTGAGAAGGGTTGCTCTAGCTGCCGAGAACCATTTGAAGTTTTGAAGCTAGGGAGCTAGGGTATGACTAGTGAGAACAGATGGCTCAGGCTGAGAGGGTGGAAAGGTTGGGGTGGGAGGAGACAGGAGGGGGAGGCTAGTGTGAAGGCACTGTGGTGGGCTGGGCTTGAGGCAGAAAGGGTTTGGGCTAGAACGGTATTAGAGGAAAAAAATCAAGTGAGGAGGCAACAAATACTTAAAATAATCGAAAAGGGAATATTTAGTTGATTTCCATGTTCTTGTCAGAAATCAAAGTCAGAGAGGACTACTACTGCCCACTGCCACACTTTTCTTTTTTCCCCCTTCTTCTACTTGCCAGAGATTATGGGCTCAATTTTAAAACTGGCAGGCTATTTTAGAGGAAGTAACGAGCAGGAGATTGGAGTTTTAAGACTGGAGCTTTGGTGAGAGGGTAGGGGAGAGCTGGATTTGAGTGTGAGAGCCGAGGGAATGCACAGCATTAGAAGGACCAAGGGCCAAACGCTAGTGGAGACCTTGTCAAAAGAAACAGGAGAAAGAAATTAAGGCAGAGTTAAAAGTTGGGAATTTCACATTCTCGAAGATCTACTTTATTGTCGATTCTCCTGAATGAATAGTCAGAATGCTTTCTGGTGGTTTGACTGACACTGTCGCAGGGACTCTGTCCTTGTATGTGTGGCCTCACAGCATACACCTGCCCATTGAAAACTGAGTTGCTTCTCTTTTCAACAGCCTAGGCAAGCTGAGCCTCCAGTTAAGGTCATTTTTAAAAAATTTTTTTTAATTTTCTTATCCATTGAAAGTATACATGCTACCAAATCATTGAAAGTAAATCTCATTACAGGACAGTGTCATTTTCTTCACCATTTAAGGAGATTCCTTGGGATATTATAAATGACAAAATAAATGTTCTGTGTTTCTAATAAAATTGGAAAAAATAACGCCTGTGTATACAGTGTCTGCTTCTGAAAAAGCAAAACTTTGAGGGCTTCTTTTCTAGCATAACACAGCTTTTTAACATTGTTTTAAGAAATACCTTTGGGGTATTACTCAAGTAATGTGAAGAGAAAGGAGAGGCAGGCATGGAACTGGGGATTTAGCAGTGCCTCCTGGTTCAGAAGGCTTACATCTTTCCAAGTCTTGTTTAATGTTAAACTTTCTCTAAATGGTGCCTTATTTCATTTTTCAGTACAAAACAAAACAAAACAAATGATTGCATGAAATTAACATTTTGACTCTATGTTACTAAAAAGGTACTTACCCTTAGAAATAATGGGTGACTCCACAAACTAATTTAATTCCGGCAGTCTGCGGTTATCATTGTGAATGTGTGGTTTTTTCTCCTCCCTCCCTAAATCTCCAGTGGGCTTGCTGAAGCAGCTGCTCGTGCAACAGCTGGGTTTGACTGAGAAGAGCACCCAGGAAGACTGGCCACATTTCCCAAGATACAGGACAGCGTCTTCAGGGGTGCAGACAGACGGTGGAGCCCAGAACTCTGAGAACAGTAAGGCCTATCCTCCTGGCGAAGGACACATGCCCTTTAGAACTGGAAGTGGTGATGCTGCCACTTGTTACAGTCCACGGACTTCAGCTGAGTCTTCTACTCCACGGGATTCAGTGGTTCTGGCATTCCGAGATAGCCAGGCAAGTAACATTTTAGTAATGGACCACATGCTTAGGACCCCGGAGATGCCTCCTGCAGAGCCCGAAGGGAGTCTTGATGAGAGTGGAGAGCACTTTTTTGATGCCCGTGAAGCACACAGTGATGATAATCCATCAGAAGGTGATGGAGCAGTTAAGAAGGAAGAGGATGTTAATTTGCGCATCTCAGGCAAGTTTCTTTCACACGTGAACTTGGATTGTGCTGGTTATTACCTGTGCTGTGTGCTGAGACAGATGTTGTTTGGGTATCCACACATGACCCTCTGTGTGCGTGTGCGTGCACGTGCGTGTGCATGTGTGTAGCCCTTACTTTCCCCTGCGGTAAATAATTACTGAATCTGCTCCATGCCAGACCCCATCCTGGGTCCTGGGAGATACGGCATTGACTAAAACACAGAAAAGTCCACTGTCCTTGTGAAGCTTGAATACTGGTGAGGAAAGAGTCATGGTAGATAAGTAAACCAACAGATGTCAGATGGTGGGAAGAATTAAGAGGAAGCATAAGTCAGACCGGGGCAGACAGGGTGATGAGGAAGAGGGCCTCTGTGAGTAGCACGGGAGCAGAGCCGTGCGGGCAGTGAGCGGGGAGGCCGTGTGGCATCTGGGAGCAGGGGGTACAGCAGAGAACTGGGGCACCCGTGCGGGAGATGAGGCATGAGAGCTCTGTGGCTGGGGAGGCGGTGGCAAGACCACACAGGGCCTTTGTAGTTTCCAGCTTTTAAGATGCTCACTGATCTGAAATTATTTAGAAATTACATGAAAGTTTGCTAAGTTTCGCTTCAGCCCGAAGTGAGAAGATTCTGATATACTTAAAACTGAACTCTGGAAGCGAGGCATTAATGGCTCTTCTCCCCTCTGTTGGCTTTTGAGGTTGTCAGCGTAGCACCTCATCTCTTTTCCTTGAGGTGAGGAAGGCAGCACGGAGCTCATCAGACTGTTCTGTGTGTGTCAATAGGAAACTATCTGATTCTTGATGGCTACGAAGCAGTGCAGGAGAGCTCCACGGATGAGGGGCTTGCCTCCTCGCTTCCCCCGCCGCCCACGACAGGCACCCCCTCCACGGACTCTGCCCACCCGCAGCAGCACTCGCCCCAGCGTGCCCATTCCGACGGGGCGGCTTCCCCGTTCAGCCCGGAATTCCTGGTCCAGCAGCGCTGGGGAGCCATGGAGGATTCCTGTTTTGAGATCCAGAGTCCCTCCTCTTGTGCAGACTCACAGAGCCAGATCATGGAGTACATTCGTAAGATCGAGGCTGACCTTGAACACTTAAAGGTACCTCAGACCTCAGCGTCCTCGAAGCTTGGGTAAAGAAACAAATTTCACAGAGAGGAGGTAGAGAACGACCAAAACGCTGATGCCAGTGACCTTGTTCATATTCTAGATTTCTGTTTTCTAGATTTACTGATTTCTTATTCTAGATTCTAGATTTACTGTTTCTAGATTCTAGATTTACTGTTTTCTTTGACCATTACCCATGAATGGACTTGGATAAAAAGCCAAGATCACGGTGCATCTGGTTGCTGATCAGAACAGAACAGAAAACCTCATAGTACCATATAGATGGCATGTTTGTGTGAGGTTCTCGATATAAACACCCTAATATATTTGGGGTGATTGGCTGGCCTGCCTGAGAATATGTGAACAGCAAGCCAGTGACAGGTGGGGCTTGTGTCGTTCCCAGAGTCTCTTCTAGGAAATGCTTTCATTTATTAATGATCCGTGAATTGTTAGGTGATGGGTAGTTTCCCAGACGCTCGGACACACAGAAGTGGGCTCCAGTGGCTCCCCTGATCCCGAGAGCTGGGCACAATTGGAGTTTTGTGAATCAGAATTGAGGTCGTCACCGCACCAGCCGCTGTTTCAGAACTGACTTCCGTGGTGATTACTGAGAAAAGGACTTTATCTTATAAACTTCGTTGTCAGTAGACCCAACTGCTAGAGCCCAACATTTTTTCATGACTTCATTTAGTTAGAGGCTTTAGGGACAACATTGAAGGTGTTCTTAGCCTTTTAGCTAAAGACTGGTGTCCCTTCATTTAGTTTTTAACTTCCCGTGACACATTTTCCCTTCATGTGATTGTAGCTGGTGTCATCCAGGGGCTGATGAAGTATCTGCTGTGGGCAGGTTGGCTCTTACACAGCCCGTGTCACCTGTGGGACTATTTCCAGGGTGACTCTGAGGGTAGGAATCGCCTTTATGGAGAAAGTTTTAAGTTACTCACGTAAGGGAGGTGAAAGGAATGCGGTTCACTTTTCTCCCCCACTAACAAAACTCTTCACGACGTTAATGTTGAAATCTAGACGTGCCTAGTGATAATATGGGAAAGTTTGCCTTCCTGTTTTCATAAAGAAAAATTACGATGTTCAAAGGACAAACCTGTGGGTCTTATTTTACAGAAGGTGGAGGAAAGTTACAGCATGCTTTGCCAAAGGCTGGCTGGATCAGCCCTCACAGACAAGCACTCAGGTATGTGAAAATTGTGGATTCCCGACTCTCGAATCATTCTGCCTGAACAGTACATCGAATGAAATGATTTGTTATTCTTTAAAGTGGAAACCTTCTGAGATTCCATTTCTTTCCTGTCTTTAAAAAGCCACTTGTTTCCAAATATCGTAGATCAAGCAGAGGCTGTAGTCTGCTGACTAGGCCCTTTCTCCCCTCCGAGGCACTGTGGTTGTCAGTTTCTGCGCCATCTGCCCCCCGCCCCGTTCCCCCCACACCTTTGCAAGAGCAGAAAACAGGGTGGGGGTAGGCCTGGTAAATCCTAGATTCCTAAGAGATTTGCCAGTGCTGCTGTGAAGGAGGCTCATGTCTGTCCTTTGGGGTCTGTCCTGACGGTAGGAGCACTGTCTCCCCGTGACTGTGAATGGATCTGTGTTCAGTGCAGCAGTCTGTCCACATTTGCTTCCCTGTTGTCCGGTGAGGCCTTCCCAATCCAGAAAGACATACCGAGACCCGCAGGTGTCAGACGTGTTCTCCGGGCGTTCATTTGTTCTTCAAATTAATTTGATCCCTGTGTATCTTTATTCTTCCCAGATAAAAGTTAGAGCCGCGTGTCCTGGAGGTGACTGATGGTTGTTGGACTCTGAGCATCGGCCTTGTGGCACCCATCCCGGCTGCACCGAGGACACAGAGAGTGTGTGACAGAGGGTCTGCCTGTGAAGCCCCTGGGGGCGGCCGTGTTCCCCGGGCGCCCAGAGCGGGACTAGTTCCTCACAGTCCGGCAGCTGCACAAGTCTGTCAGGGAGGGAGTCCTGACTCTCAACTCTGCTCTCCTCACTATCGGAAATTCATTTTGATTCAGAACAAAAACCAAATGTATAGAGCTTTGGGTGTAGGATATGAAATTTTACTTAGACTTAAGAAAAAGAGAAAATCAGATGTATTTATTTGACTTCATTCCGTATTTGAAAGCACATTTTAATTTTTATTTTGCCATGTTTTGTTTTAATTGAGTAGTGAGAGTTTTTGCCCTTTGTGTTTAGTACACCCAAGGGTCAGTTGCTCCTGAAGCCAAGAGTTCCGGTGAGGTATTAGGAGGCTGGGTGGAGAGGTGGAGAGGAGGAAGTAAGCCGGGGAAGGGAGGAGCAGCCAGCCTCCACGAAACTGGATTCCATGTCCTCTTCTGTCCGGGAGGCATCGTCTTTGAGGGGCACCTCAGAGGCGCAGTATGCCCATGGCTCCTGCGGTCAGAGGACTTGAGCTGTGTGCTGTCCAGGTGGGCGAGAGTCAGGTGGCCTTCCTCCCACCCGAGGCAAGCACATGTCCTCTGTAGCTGGGATCCACCCCCAATTAACAGAAAATCCTCAGTGTACTAAGTAGCAGGCACTTGAAAATGGTGTGTTTTCTTCTGTTGTCTTCTTTTCTATTGAGGGTAGGGATTTGGGAGGGAGAGGAAAGCAAATTTTATTTTCTTGGCTATAAATTCGTTATTCTTGGTATTGTTGCATTTTTTGTAATTATACATTAGACTTGGGCACTTGTGTAAAATTATCCCTGCAGACTGAGCAGGAAGGAAAAACCAACAAATGGAGAAGCTTCAGATGGCGGCAGGGGTGGGGGTGCAGAGGAAGGGCGGGACGGGAGCTGGGGTGGGGGGAAAGAGTCTGGGAAGGTTAGCTAACTGAATCACTACTGAGTTGAACCATGGCTGTCATTAGCCACGGGTACTGCTGAACACAAGGCCAGTAAAATTTTAGTACCTGGAGGTTTGACTCTAATATTTAAATTTTGCACTGATGGTGCCAAAGGGCTCTTTGAGTTCAGAGGAGAGCCACGAGCGGAGTGGAGAGGGGTGCGGTGGAGAAGGCCGAGCTGCTCATACCAGCCCCGGAAGCACTTCTTCTGACTTCACTGCGGGAGCTTTCTCCACACTGGTGCATGAATGACCTTAATTGCAGACCAGAGCATACACTGGAAACTGTGGGCAAGGGGTTGCTAACTGCCTGCTCTAGAATGAACTGTAGTATGGGCAGCACCCGACAGAGATCAATGTTTCAGAATAGTGACTTGAGAACTCCTTCGGTTATATTGGCTTTCTGTGGTTTTCTTTGTGCATTGGGTATACATTGTTTCAGAGTATGTTTGCCAACTAGAACTCAATCATTTGTCAAATCTTCAAATTCTGTTCATACGCAAAGCGTTCCTCTGCTGCTCTTATCTTTCGGGAGTGTCCTCTGAAGCCTGTGGGTGATCCGGAGGTGGTTAGTACTCTTCCCCTGCACTCTCCTCGCAAGTGATAAGGCTTCCCTACTACTTTCTTAAACACCACTACCACTTAACAAGCTCCTGTGTGTCCGCATTCCTGTTTTCTGCCTTTTCAAACCTGACCTAGGTTTTAAGGAGCGCAACTTGGATCCTTGGACCTCATCTCTAAATTAGAATGCCCTTTCAGTTGTAGACCAAGTGTAAGTTGAATCAGAATGGGAGTAAAAATTGCCGAAGCAGGAGCTAGTAAGTGAAGCTTGGGACTTGAACTTTCTGTATCTCTTAAGAGAAAACAGGTAGAAACGGAATGGTTACGTGCTGCTGGAAACAGATAGTCACTCCCAGCTGAAAGGGTAACACACTTGGAGCCACATGACCCCAGTGTCCTCAGCTGGCATTTATTTAATCAGGAGAAAGATAAATAAAAAATAGAACTTTCACCTTAAGTTCAGACAGTCCAGGGTAGTCACGTGATTCTCTAGCACTCAATTAAGAAACTTCAGGTTTCTGTTCTAGCTCAGCCAGATCTTGTCCTTAACAATTTGTTTTTGTTTTCCTGCGATTAAACCTCTCCTTGGAACCGGGCTAACTGGAAAAATACTTTGGCCCTGCTCTAGTACTTCCAAATAAATTCATATCTGGATTTTTAAATGAAGACCCAAAACAAAGTCTTAAGTCTGAAAAGATCCCACAATTTTCCGTGTTCTTTTTCTCTTTAACCAGCTTAACTTCTCCCTCTGCCTTCCCAGCCTCACCTCCCACACCCTCCTTTTCTTTTGGCCCCTGTAATCACATCCACTTTCCTCTGATACGTGTAGGCCCTTCAGGGTGATGGAATTAGATATTCCTCCTCTTTCTGAGTGACAGTGGCCAGCATCAAAGCTGTTCTCTCAAAGTTACTTGACTAGAAGCTGGATCCCAGGCTGCTGAGCAAAGCAGCCTCCCCAGAGCAGGAGAGCTGGGTTGTAGCCACTGAAGTGGCCTGCCATGACCCTGCGCTCTCTTCTGTGGGCCTCATGGCTTCTTTGGTATTAAGTGGCAAATTACATTTGGAGTGTCTCCTTCCTTTTCAGAGAACAGAGTTAATCAAAGCAAATCAGCAAGCCCCCAAAGTGCTATAATTTAAAATCATGATTACAGCCCTAGAAGCCATATATTTTGCATACTTTAAAATCAGCTAACTTGGACTGCCTGCGTTGTCTTGGCTTTTAGAAGCTAAACTGTAACTCTTTATTATATTGTACCATAAGAAGGTATATTTTATTAGCTTTTTTGGCTTCCTGTTCCCCAAAACAGCTTCTAACCACTGTTGGAAAGGATGTGGCTCTTTATCTTTTTTTTTTTTTTTTTTTTTAGGATTTTATTTTTAAGTAACCCTCTACACCTGATGTGGGGCTCGAACCCACAACCCCAAATCAGGAGTCACATGCTCTACCGACAGAGCCAGCCAGGTGCCCCAAGGATGTGTCTCTTTAAAACAGGTTTTCAATAAAATGGAAAAAAAAAATAAAATAAAACAGGTTTTCATTTGCTTTTGGAGGAGAAAGGGGGAACCTAATGTGATTAAGGAGAAAACCTTTTTTTTTTCTTCTTTTTAGAACGTAAAATAATTCTTCCTGTGAGTTGTCTTTTACTTGCATGCTTTTTTTTTTTTTATGTGATGTTGGTAAATTTGGTGTATTACATGGAGCTTCTGTATTTCAAACTGGAAACTGTCTTCTCTGAAGGTGGTGTATGATGTTATTTTGAGCTACTAGAGCTTGGGTCAATATTTCCTTCCTTAGATGTCACAGAGGACGTCACTGAGAAGTGTGTACAGAGGACCTCAAAATAGAAAATTTGGCAAGACCCCCTGGTCCTCTTTGTGCTGGCTACTTTTGCCCCCCTCTACCATTAGTGTTTTTGTTGTGTAAATCCTGTTTTCTTCCAACTGTCCCACCCCTTTTCAGTGATCTGCAAAATTGTCCTTTCTTCAAGAAAAGAGTTTCTTTTGCCTCATTCCTTATGCCTTCCCCACTGGTACTGATGGTTTTGATAATAAACTTGTAGAAAAAAAAAAAATGTACCTCGTAGAAGGAAGCCCTGTCTGCCATTTCCAGGTGCCAACGGCGAAGCAAATGTCCTGCAAAAGTGATAGCTGTAATGTCCGCACTACCGGTTACTTTTAATGAGCCTCTTCTTACGAGAACATCTTATTTTCCTTGTTCGCCATACAATCATGTACTCTTTAACAGACATTACTTTTAAAAAAATCTGGAACTATCTTTAAAAAAAAAAACTTTATTAATAATCATGTATTTTTACTGATCACATTTTGAAATGCCTAAAAGACTTTATTGTTCTAATTATCCAGGTGTACCTTTGTAAAATAGCTCTTTTATGAATTAGCTGATAAGGTTGTATGTTTCTGGAACAAAATATTGGTCATCTAAAAACTTTCTGTTTTCTGGGGTCTGGGAAAATAGAAAATGAGAGTTCAAATATTAAATATGCTTAAAGGAACCAAGAATGTGACTTTTTATTTATATTCTTCTTGATCTGTCTTATACAAGTTACCCTGGAAAAGCTTAGGCACCAAGGAGGACTTGATTAATCTCACTGGCATTGACCGTCGACGTCTCCCTGCTTGTGAGAGCGTCTTCACTAGGGAGACAGCCAGCTGCCCTCTAATGCGTGAGCTTCCGTGAGGACACCAGCAGCTGGGAATGTCGCTGTACCTGTGGCAGCTTTATTGAGGCATACTGCACGTGCCGTACAATTCACTCCTTTAAAGTGTACAGTTCAACGATTTTTGGTATTTTTTTAAATTGTAGAACATACACACCTAAAATTTGTCATTTTAACCATTTTTAAGTGTATAAATCAGTGGGATTCATGGTTCACTCGAAAATAACATTGACTTTCTGCTACCCTGAATGAACATCTGATGTCTTTATTACCATTCTTATCCCCAGTGCTGGACTAACTAAAGTAGCAACATTTCTATGCTTCTATGGATCTCATTTCAACTCTGAAGGCTTGCTGAGTTTGGCTCTTGGATATGTTGGTTTTGACATAGAGGTATCATCTGACTTATTCTTCGGCTGCTATTTGAATTTTCAGTCATTCAGAGGCATATTTGGCTGATCGTTTTAATAAGCATAGCAAAAAAAATGCTTCGTATTTTGTAGGATTTTTTTAGTTAAGCCTTTTAAAAATTAAGGCTATTCAAATAAACTTTGCGACAATTAACCTGTTAGTAGTTGCAGTTCTGTTGATGAGCATCGCTGGGGGGAATGAATACTTCCTCCATCGCCACTTGCTCCTGGATGGCCGTCTTCTAACAGGAGCACTGTCTCTGCATGGACAGTTACTGTCACTTTGGGCTGCCCTCTTCCAACCTAGAGGACTGGTTCACCAAAGATTCAGTACCAACTTGGGGCGCCTGGGTGGCTCAGTAGGTTAAGCCTCTGCCTTCGGCTCAGGTCATGATCTCAGGGTCCTGGGATCGAGCCCCGCATGGGGCTCTCTGCTTAGCGGGGAGCCTGCTTCCTCCTCTCTGCCTGCCTCTCTGCCCACTTGTGATCTCTCTCTCTCTGTCAAATAAATAAAATCTTAAAAAAAAAATTTAAAAAGATTCAGTACCAACTTGAAAGATAAGAGGATTGATCCTGATGAGTAGTTGCTTTTCAATTGAATATGGTGTCTTCCTACTATGACGAATGTCCTAAAACATTACAGATAAACAACTAGATGTAGGTGTTTCCCATTTCTTTCCTGCCGTGTCAAGTATAATTCATCTGCTCATAGCAAGCGCTTGCCTGATTTTAACCATCAGGATGTGTTTGCTCTGCTGCCTGTTGTTAGTGAGATACCATTGGTCGCTGAGCGTCAGCCGAGAACTCGGTATGAAATCATTCAAGGTAAGTAGAATTCTCTTTCTAGTCTAAAGTCTTTCCCCCTTACTTGATTAGGGTGCTTTTCGACCTATGTATAACTTAAGTCTTCACTTACAGCATTTTATTCCAGGGGATCCCTTTCTTTGTTCGTGGGACCACAGGGTTGGGGCCACCTGAACGTACTGTGATCAAGAACAGTAATTAGGGGGCGCCTGGGTGGCTCACTCGGTTAAGCATCTGCTGTTCGCTCAGATCATGATCCCAGGGTCCTGGGATCCAGCCCCACATTGGGTTCCTGCTCAGCAGAGAGCCTGCTTCTCCCTCTCCCTTTGCCCCACCCCCTGTGTTCCTTCTCTAGCTGTCAAATAAATAAATAAAACTTTTTAAAAAAAAGATTAATTAGGGTACATCTTGGTAATAATTTTTTTGGAGAAATATCTGTACAGATCAATTTTTTTTCCTGCTATCCTTATTTTAAACGGAGAAGGGCAGCAGTGCTCAATCCTTTTGATCTCGGGATCATTTCATACTCTTAAAAATTATTGCGGGCCTCCTGGAGGAGCTTGTGTTCATGTGGGTTGTATCTACTGACATTTACCTTATCAGAAATGAAAAAGAAGGGGCACCTCAGGGGCTCAGTCGTTAAGCGTCTGGGATTGAGCCCCGCATCAGGCTCCCTGCTCAGTGGGAAGCCTGCTTCTCCCTCTTCCACTCCCCCTGCTTGTGTTCCCTCCCTCGCTGTGTCTCTCTCTGCCAAATAAATAAAATCTTAAAAAAAAATTTTTTTATTATGAGATGAGAAAAACAGTAAAAAAATTTCATTTAAAAATAATCATAAACCCATTACATGTTTTTATGAAAAATTTTATTTTCCACAATAAAATTATAAGAGTGTTTTATAGTTCCTCAAATGTCTTAATTGTCATAGTAGAAGACAACTGGATTTTTGTATCTACTTTTGCATGCAATCTGGTGTGCTATGTTGTTTTGGTTCAACTATACGAAGAAAATCCAGCCTCACACAGATATATTTTAAAAAGGGATAAGTATTTTAAAGCCTTTTCAGATGATCGTGGGTATTTTCATACTGCACTGAAACTTGACAAGTGGTGGTTTCTTAAAAGAGAGCAGCAGTGTGGAATCTGAAGCCACATCAATGAAATTTCATAGTCTGTGACACTAAAATCTGTTTTATACTTTTTTATACTAAAGTCCATTTTATTATACTTTCAGTGTGTGAAGAATGGCATCTTTGACCTTGCATGATTTTGTAACATCCTGTATCGGTAATTTGGAAAATACTGGCTTACTGAACTATGTAGGCAGACCTTCAAAGGTTTGGACACATTTCTTTATAATAGAATCAAAAGCTCACATGTATTGATATCAACAGCTGATCTCATTGGAAAAGTCGCAGGGTGGTGGACACACATTTCCAAATTAGTAGTTTAGCGAGAATAGTTGTGACTCCCTGTATCCCTGAAAGTCTTGGGGACCAGCAGGATTTGCAGACCATACTCTGAGAACAGTTGGGGTGATGAAAAGCGCCTGAACAGTTGGATTCAGTTCTAGCTTTTCTGCTCACTTGCTGCGTGACCCCGGGCAGATCATCCCCGGGTGATCAGCATCTCTGAAGTTGGTGGTGGTGGTGTTTTTTTTCTAGGATTTACATACTTCAAGCAGGAAAAGTGAAAAATGATTAGTGAATTTAAAATATGTAAATCTCTCTCTTACTAATGCGGTATTTCATGTTTCATAATGGTTGTGTGTGTTCAAACTCTAGGCTCAAGTGTGCGTGTGTGCAAGCACGCATGTGTGGGAGAGAAGGAGGGAGCGAATGTATGTTCAAATTTAAAAACTTGGTTGCTAGTCTCTATAATAATATACTTGTTTAACCTAGTTCTTCTTTTAAATGGGAAGAAAGAAAAAAACTCAATGATTTAGTAAAAACCTTGTTTTGTTTTAAGATTGTATTTATTTATTTGCGAGAGAGAGCAAACATGAGTGGAGGGGAGGAGTTGGGGGAGAGGGGCAAGCAGAGACCCCATTCAGTGGGGAGCCTAATGCGGGGCTCGATCCAGGACACCGACATCATGACCTGAGCCAAAGTCAGAAACTTAACTGACTGAGCCGCCCAGGTGCCCCCAAGAACCTGGTTTTAAGAAACCTGTATATTGGATTTGTGCTGCTGTGGTGCTGCCGTTACAAGGGGGTAGGTGGAGTGTGGTCATAGTAGACGTCCCAGAAATTTCACCATCGTGTAACTAGTGGTTTTTATCTTGCTAAAAGCCTCTTCAGTTTGCAATGTGCTGATAGCAGGGTTTATCTTCCAGTTTAGCTACATCTTGGTAGTTTGGAAATGTCTGTATTTCCTTAAAATATATGAGATGCTTACATTTTTAATCAATGGGAAACTGGATTGCATTTAATGAGACTTTGTGGTTTTATCTTCCTAAAAGTGCATATATTGCTGTATCTACTTCAGGAAAGAGCATAAGGGATTTTCTTCTTCATACGTACATGTGAATAGGAAATTCATATACTTTGAGACCTTTTCTGGAGGCCGCAGACCCTGTAGCCCAGACATTGTGGCCTGAAGATGGATGTGGGGCAGGGTTTCCGGGGTTTTCCCTGTCTTCCCTTCCTAGCTGTAGGGAACCCAACTTGAGTCCTTTCTACTCTCTGCTCTCACTAGCTCAACCCCTAACCAGGAACGAGTCATTTACCTTATCTGGACCTCTGCTCTCTCATCCTCTACTGAGGAAGTTCGGTGATGATTCTCTCTCCTCCAGTCCCTTCAGTCCTGACAGTCTGTGGAGTTGGTGACACAGGAACACAGAGGCACAGCTTAGCGGTGGCTCGATGGGCAGTCCCAGGTGACCTGTAGCCTTCCCTGGGCTCATGTGTTTCTCCAAACAAGAGTATGATTTTCGTGTCACTCGCTGAAGTCTATTCCTGGAAGTTTCTGTTTCTCCTCCTCTTCTTGGGCCTTTCTTCTTTTGAAGGAGTCATCTCATTGAGTATGACCTGCAGTCTGATGAGGCATTATTTACATTTTTCCTTTTGTCCCCATCTCACTGCCAGTTTACAAGAACCTTGAGGGCTTTTGTGGAAGCAGATCTGACATTTCTGGTTCAGAGGAGACTTTTTTGAGCATTGGCTGAGGAGAGACTGACAGATCCTTTTTTTTTTCTTTTTTTACATGGAATGCTTCTCAAATTTGCGTATCATCCTAGCACAGGGGCCCTGCTAATCTCTGTATCGTTCCAATTTTAGTATGTGTGCTGCTGAAGCGAGCACCAGACTGACAGATCTTACCTCCATCCCTGCTGTCCTGATGGATGGCCTCTTCCAAAAGGTTTATGAAACTTGGCAAATTCAAGGGAGTTGAGTCCCTGGAACATGAGGCAGCCGGATTGATTATTTAGCCTGCAAATGCACCATCTGAAAAACTAGTCCAGCCAGCAAGAATAAGTCCCAGAGACCTTGGAAGCTTTCATGCAATCAAATATTTATAAACAGCTCAAATGGAAGGGAAAGAGACACAAAACTGTTCCTATGCCTTGCCACTATGAAAAGTAAAAGCCTTAGATTTTCTCGACCTTTTCCTTCTCCTTTTGGAAAGTGGCCTCTTTGAGATAAAGTCTAACTTGATTGGGCCGTCAGTGACCTTTGGCCAGGATACATATGGAACTTAATGTTTGCTTCTTGTGAGGTACCTGCACTCTAATAGGAAGGTGTGGGGATGGTTCTGGAGCTGTAAATGTGAGTGATGATTGATTGACTTACTTTCTCACCATTTTCCATCCCGTTTCTTCAGAGAAGAGCCAAACTGCCATTTAGACTGGGCACACGTAGGCCAAATAAAATAACCAGGAATCTTTGTGTCTTGGGTCAGAGTACTGTGGCAGATGCGACTATAGGGTTGACTGACTAATTGGTCAGCTTATTCCTAGCTATGTTTCAGAAAACGAAGAGTTGGGAGGAGCAAGGTGTTTGAAGATGTTTTGACAGAAAAAAATAAAATATTAGCCTTGGGGGAAGGAAGCAAAAAGTCAGGATTATTTACAGTATTTGTTACAAGGGCCTGTGGTTCTTTTCTTTCTTTCGAATTGTCTCTCTGGTTTATTCCTTGCTCTGTTCCCACCGTCGCCAGGTCGTTTTGTACATGGGGCATCTAAAACCCCAGCATGAGCCCGAGTTCCCCGCTCTTCTGTCATGCCCCTGGCTTCCCATCCTGTTCCCCTCAAATCCACAACTTTCCTCATGTCTCTTGCCTGCCCGAGGGCCATAATGGCCTTATGGGGACTGCTGTATGGAGACGGAACTCTCCTTGCTTTCTGAGATGTCCACGATTCATTTGGGCAACTTGCTTTCCCTCTCCTACCCAGTCACCCTTCACCCCAGTCAGGCATAGCCTCCTCCCTGCCCCCTCCCCTTGCCTCCAGGTGGTCCTGCCTCAACCTTGGCTCTGACACCAGCCTAGAACGGACCCGTCTATCCACGTCTTGCTCATCTTCCCAACCTCCCTTTCTCATTCTCTGCGGCTGCTAGTTCCCGTTCACTTTGCCCGATTCTTTCAGCAGTTGTGGTTCCCCCCTGTGTTTCACCAGCCCCCCACGTTGCCAGTTAGCAGTGCACGCTTATTTGGGTGCCCGCTTGGCAGAGCAGTGTAGCATGTCCTGGGGAGGATCCAGCGGCGGGGATGAAAGCTAGCTACATCCATGGAGTAGCTACAGTTCCCTGCGCACGAAGTACATGGCAGGCACCGTCCCTTTATGTGCCTAACCTCCAATCTTCACAAGCGCCCTGAGAGGTAAGCGGCTTCTTCTGCCCCCCCCCACCCCTTTTTTTAAATAAAAGATAACTGAAGCTTGTGGCCGTTCTGATGTCCCTAGTGGAATAGCTAGGATTCAAGAGGAGGTCTGGCTTCCACCAAAGCCTTGCTTTATGACCCTGCTGTGGAAATAGTTTTTCCCTTAAAAGTGTGTTTACAATCAAATAGCGAAGACAAGGCATGACTGTCGCTTTTCTGCCTCTCTCCCTTACTAAACCGCAAGTTACTTACTCTGGACCAAGGGGCAGAAATTTGCATTTCATTTCAGCTGTTTGATCTTAGGATGGGTTTGGACACAGCTGAACATAAAAAGAATAAATCCAGCAGCTGAATCACACTGAGCAGAGTTGAAAGGAGACAGGTAGTAGATAGGGAAGCTGGTGGGAAACTATGCTAATGACCAACAAGAGGCTTGAAATCGGTGGTGACAGAATAGGGGAAATGGTAGAATCGAGGTAGGGTTTACAGATGTTGGCGTGTAAGTTACTGTGCAGGAGAAGAAGGAGTTAAAAAAGAAGAAGAAGACTGTTTTGTGCACCTGAGAGATTGGTGTTGCCATTAACAAGAGTGGGGAAGCGTGAAGGAGGGAGGCTTCAGGGGCAACGAGTTCCATTTGCCATGTGGAGTTCAGGCAGCTGTCTGTCAAGAGACACGTCCGCCAAGAAGCTACAAGTATGCTCCTGGGGCCAAACTGAACTGAGTCCCCCATGTTAGTGTCCTGGCTGGAGAGAGAACAGGAGCCCTGCGTTCATAAAACCTCGGAGTGGAAAGCACTTCACAGTCCATCCGCTGACGTACCGTTTAACAAAATGGCGCACCCACACAACGGAATATTATCCGGCCATTAACAGGGATGAGACACACCACCACATGATGGTCCTTGGAGAATTCACGCTGAGTGAAGAAGCCAGTTACAGAATACCACAGATTGTATGATTCATTTACATGAAATGTCTAAAATAGGTGATTCCATAGAAACAGATTACCGGTTGCCAGAGGCTAGGAGATGGGAGAATACGAATGAGTATGGAAGGATCACAATGTTCTGGAATTCGATGATGGTGACAACACGACCTTGGAAATACACAAAGAACCATTGAATGGTACACTTAAAAAGGGTGAATTCTATGGTATGTGAATTATATCTTTTAAAAAAAAATGGAAGGAAAAAAATAAGTACCTCAGAGAAATCCTACTTTGTTCCCCTACTGAGTGATTCAAGGCTTTCATCCGTTCCCTACTTACATTCCTTAAGCATGCTCAGCGACTCCTGCCACAGAGAACTCACTCTCCGTACACCTCACAGGGTTGTGTTGATGAAAAAGAAGGAAAAAATGTGAAGCATGTAGTACCTAGCACATAGTCCACTCTTGATCAATGGCAATCATTTTTTCTTATTTCTTGCCTGCCCTTTACAACATGAAATCCTAGCAAGAACTCAATCAGGACATACATGTATTTGGTCGTCCGATTGCCTGAAAAGCCTGTAGCACCAAGTTGAAGCAATGACCTTGTTGGAATAATCTGTGAAAACATAAGGTTGGTTAGTGGTCTTGTTTTTTAAGACTCTCGACGGGGTCTACCGATGCTTTGACAGCCGGTGAGGTCAGTTGGCTAGCAAGCTTGTTTTCCCCTTCATGAGGCACGCCCCCACTGTGGCTAGACATCTGAGGTGCTGTTGGACGGGGACAATGGCGTGACCTCCCACTAAGATGTGAGAGGAGCTCTGTATTTAGTTTCAACGTTTCACCCCCTGACCCAAAATGCCAATGATATTAAGAGTAAGAGCAGTCTATCGGAAACGAGGCAGCTGACCCAAACCTTCCTAACAGCCCTCTGCTTTTTGGTAACTAAAATAGAGAAAGAAACCTAGTTTGTAAAGGGAGTGAAAGTAATGAGTTGCTTCCTAGATCCTTTTTTTTTTTTTTTTTAAAGATTTTATTTATTTATTTGAAAGATCATGAGTAGAGAGGCAGGCAGAGAGAGAGGAGGAAGCAGGCTCCCTGCGGAACAGAGAGCCCGATGCGGGGCTCGATCCCAGGACCCTGGGATCATGACCTGAGCCGAAGGCAGAGGCTTTAACCCACTGAGCCACACAGGGGCCCCTGCTTCCTAGATTCTTACCCCAATCTCAGACTTTTTCTCCCGGTTTTGGCTTAGGTCAGGCAAATATGATGAAATGATATGGCACAAAAATCCTAGGCAAGAGACAGCTTATTTAGGTTCAATCATCTAGAAGATTGGGACACCTTTTACAAGCCATTTGTTATATGACATTAGCCCAATGCAGCCCTCATGGTAGCTGATGTCTGGGTAATCTCTTGGATTGCTTCATAAAACACTGTAATAAACCCAACAGGAGAAGCCCTCAATAGCTTTGCACCAAGGGGGCATCCCTCCCACCTCTCATTCCCTCTGCTTCCTACTCCCCACCCTGTAACCCACTCACGATGCTGGGCAGTTGGAACCATGGAACGCCAGGGTTCCTTTCAGAGGAACAAAACAACCAAAACGTCCCCACCTGCTTTTTTAACTGGCCAGTTGGTTTCCTGACTTCAGTAGTGTGAAGCGTTTTTCCTAATCAATGTTTTAACCTCCTCCATATTTATTCCACTAGGTTGAATATACTCTATTAAATGGAACTCTGCGGATGGGAAAATAAATCTGAATTTCGCTTCTCCGGAGACATCATAATATTTCTTATTATCTGAGGTTAGTGTTTTGCTAGGATATTAATGAGCTGTTTGCCTGCTGGGGAAGTCATCGCTTCTTCCTTCTTTCAACCGCCAAACAAACGGTTTTGAATGAACTTGGAAACCAAGCTTAATTTCTTGATTCCTCCTCTGAATCTCGTTTGAATCTCGTTCACTGTTCCTTGCCACTGTAGGTCATTTGGTGCTCCTATCTGTCCATTTCCTCTGACCCTTGCCACTGATAATAGGATTAAAGCCTCCACTCTGTTGCTTTTCATTTACTTCAAATTATTGGTGATTATGTGTGCTGTATTTTCTTTATTTAGACCCAAGGTATAATTAGGGAAGAGAACTGGACAAAGGAGTCTATTTTTTTCTGTCGCTCACCATGGTGTTGGGTGGAAAATGTCCAGCTCTCCGGGTAAGATCCCAGCTGGTCCATGGCTTCTGTGACAGTTGGGGGAGGGGCTTAGCTACGCAAATCCAGGAGTGTGACGGCAGCTTTTTTGTCTCGCTTTGTGTTTAATGAGATTCTTCAGATATTCTTACTTTGAAGTACTGCTTCTATTTTATCTAACACTCATTAAGTGTCACCCACGTGCTCATTTGCACACGAAGGATTGAAAATCTAGAATGCTTGTGGGTTTAATTTCAATGCTGGTGACTAAAAAAATATGTCTAGTGGACAGTGTATATCATCCTAGGGTATGTTTTCCAAATATTTCCTCTGAAATTAATACACATTAGACCCTGCCCCTGGGAAAGACATCTATAAAACAAGGCACAAGGAGAGAATTATAAACAAAATACACTGGAACATACTTTAAAAGTCAGATTGATCTAAAAATGAGATTTAATTTTTGTCCTTGTTTTGAGTGATTGGTTGAATTTTCTAGCTATTTTGGGTTTGGGTCTTACCAGTGTTTTCCATTCTACAAAGAACATTTTGGTCTTTGCATTTGGCCCAAGGCAGAATGGGTGGCTTGGCTCAGTTACAAGGAGCGGAAGTGTGGTCTGCAGATCACTTAGTCAAGAGGTGACATTGCTTTGTTCCATTAAACATCTTGTTCCTCAGGTTCTATACATACTACATTGTTGGGGGGTGGGAGGCACCTGGCTGGCCCAGTCTGTAGAGTGAGCAACTCTTTATCACAGGGTCGTGAGTTCAAGCCCCACATTGGGCATGGGCCATACGTAACATAAAAATGAATGCATAATGGAAGAAAGGAATGAATGAATGTATAAAAATAGATAGGTATTACATCAGGATGGCAGAGTAGTTATTAAGGTAGAACTGTAGTGGAAGGGGAATTTTCTGACTTAAAAATCAGAAGATACAACTTGAAGGCTCATCGTTGACTATGACTTGGGTGATGTTCCCATCTTTGAAAGGGGGATAACACCACAAGTCACAGGGCTATGATGAGAAACACACATCTCTGATGGCAGCAGCAGCGAGAGCACATTCTAAACTGTGAACTGGGGTGCAAATGTCACTTGTCAGAGTGGCAGGGAGATGGCCCAGGGACCTACATTGTAACAGAATTGAAAGGTATGTATCGGGGTGCCTGGGTGGCTCAGTGGGTTAAAGCCTCTGCCTTTGGCTCAGGTCATGATCCCAGGGTCCTAGGATGGAGGCCCACATCCGGCTCTCTGCTCAGCAGGGAGCCTGCTTCCTCCTCTCTCTCTGCCTGCCTCTCTGCCTACTTGTGATCTCTGTCTGTCAAATAAATAAATAAAAATCATAAAAAAATAAGAAAGGTATGTATCTTGAGAAGGCTTTCTATGTGAAATCTTTATTTTTGGTTTTTCATAAGTAGTGTGCAGGGGCAGCAGTGAGAGCTGGGGACTGGAGTTAAGGGGGTGGACTCCCGCAGAAGGGCCTCCCCAGCCTCACCGGAAGGAGGGGGGGCTTCTGGAGGGCAGGGACCCCATCTCGTCACACCTGCCTCCCCAGGACCTAGGACAGCGCCTGGCAACCAGCAGGCAGTGAGTAGAATGTTCAGGAAACCCCACTAAGGACTGGAAACCCCCCAGCAGTAACCCTGGCTGGAAACACCCCAGCAGGAACCCTGTTATGAGACAACCTTTCTCTCCTCTGCCCCCATCCACTTTTTTAATCCAGCTATACCATAAAGCAGGTCCCGGTAGGAGCATGAGAAGACACAAACCTTGTCTCTGGGGGGTTAGGAAAGAGAAGACCTACATTCTATTCCGGTTAGTAAATGTCTAAGTATTTATGTATAGGTATTTTTGCCCGGGTCTGCTTTTGCCTTTTTTTTTTTTTTCAGTTTAGCTTCTCTATTTCTCTTTCCCCGCCAAATTTTGAAGTCAACCATATCACCTCTACAGGCTCCCTAATTAGCATTTGAAAAGCAGCGCACTCCATCAGACTGGGGGCGGGGGGCAGGCAGGATAACTTGGAGTCGATTTGTATTCCAAAGAACAGGGTGTTACTGTGCAGGGCTAAGCTTTGCCCAAGTGCTTAACACTTGAAAATGCATGAAGAAAACCATCCTTCCTCTAGCAGGTGGTACAGTCTGATTCCAAGGCATAAAATCCGTAGATATATTGAGATACGTCTTCATTTTTCTCCACTCACTGTTTGCCTTCTTGAACGTGTATGCATGTGTGCACGTTATAAGAAGCCATTTAAAAAACAAGCACGATGTTCATCTATTCAAATTGGTCTTATTTGGGAACTATCGTCCTGTCTCGTAAATAGATTTCCTTCTTTAACAAGGCCATTAATGCTATTTACCTAGTAACACTTGAGTGTATCAATCATATTAATTTCGTCAATAGAGCATTTAAGTGATTATTGCATTTTCTAATATTAAGTATCTTCACTGCATTTAAGGAAAAGTGCCCATGCATCCAAAGAGAAAAGCCCAAACACATAAGGCATGTGTTTACTTTCAACGATAGGAGTTACATTTCTCCAAAGATTGACTTTTTTTTTTTGCCTCGGGCCAAAGAGACAGACTGAGAATCCAAGAATTTAGCGGATGGAGGGTACCTCATTCAACCTCCTAATCCAGTGCTGGAATCCCTTCTCTGGCAATCCTGGCAGATGGCCATCCATCTGCTTGTATACTTCCAGTGTTGGGGAGCTCATTATCTCCTGAGGCAACTCATAAATTCTCTCTTATTTGAGCTAAAATCGGCCTGTAACTTCTACCCACCGGTCTTGGTCGTGAAGCAAATGGGGACGATCCTCAGTGTTTGAAGACAGCTACCACATCTTCCTTTAGTCTTTTTAAGTTAAGATAACTGGATGCTTCTAAATTAAGACTTTCACCGGGAATCTGGAAGAGTAAGGATGTAAACAACCGAGTGTTAAAGCATGCCGTACCCAGTACAAAACTTCCACTACAAAGCCGCTAGCGGGTAAACATCTCTTCTATCTTCAAACCTGGCCGTAGCCCACTGCGCAGTACAGTTCTGGAACATAACTCATCCCTCATTTAGCTAGGAGTAGTAAGAAATCTGTCCTGGGCGAATAGCAATCCTACTATCTTATTCTTTTTACTATTCTGAATTCCTTCAGAGGGCACAAGCTCCTAAAAATTGCTGTGAGATAAAACGTAAAGGTTTTCCTTTAGAAGGGAAAATTAAATGCACCAGAACATAAATTTTTGAAAGTAGGAACTATGTCCAGTTTTTCTTTCTTTCCCCCTTAGTGCCTAATATCATTCCTGGCAGATGGAAGCTGCCTGCTGATTTATAGTTTTATTGAGCTGAAAAAGCGAACCAGCCAACATTATGGTGAAATATACATGTATTTGGGAATGCACACTCACATCCGTCTATCTATCTACCTATCTATCTGTAGAGAGACATATATACACAAACATATGCACATACATCTTTTTTTTTTTTTTACCTTTACACTATCCTGGGGTCATTTCATAGTAATTCGTGGGAAGACTTAAAGCCACGATGCAGGCAAAGCTGTTCTCTGGATAAGCTGAAAACCCCAACCACCTGGGGTGATGTGAAAAGTGGCATCTTATTTACTTATTTTGGCATCTTATATATATTTTTAAAGATTTTATTTATTTATTTGACAGAGATCACAAGTAGGCAGAGAGGCAGGCAGAGAGAGAGGAGGAAGCAGGCTCCCTGCTGAGCAGAGAGCCCGATGCGGGGCTCGATCCCAGGATCCTGGGATCCTGACCTGAGCTGAAGGCAGAGGCTTAACCCACTGAGCCACCCAGGCACCCTTTTTTAAAAGATTTTATTTCTTTATTTGAGAGCAAAAGAGAGAGAGAGGCAGGGGGCAGAGGAAGACGGGGAGAGAGAGAATCCCAAGTGGACTCCCCACTGAGCGCAGAGCATGATGCAGGGCTTGATCCCAGAACTCTGAGATCAAGCCCCAGACTGTCACCAGGAGTCAGACTCCCAATTGACAAGACACGCTGGGCCCCCCTTGGCATCTTATTCTTGCATCCCGAGGTGGTCGCACTGTGAAGGCAGACCCTCTCCCGTGTCCCCACACTGCTAAAGCCGTTAGGCTTTGCTCCCAGGTACAACGGGCACTACCCCCCGCCCCCCGCCCCCTTCCTCCTCTTCCCTCCCTCGTCCTCCTGCTCAACTGTAGCGCTTCTCCAGTCACTCTTGTTCTTGGAGCTCGAGAAGGACAACACTGAAAGGGTGAGAAAACGTACAACTACTTTCATCGTTTGCTTTTATAAAGCACTTCACCCAGTTTGACTTAAGTGGGCTTATCCCCTTCTCGCAGAGGTCTGTGCCCAGTGGTCCTTCACGCAGGACTCGCCCTAAGCCACAGGTGCCTGCTGCTGGCCTCCACCCCACCCAGCCTGCCGCCTAGACCGTGACCACGCGACGGAGTTCACTGTATGGGAAAGATGGCACAGGGAATACCCGATATCAGAGTGCGCCAGAACTGTGACAAGACACGACATTTTTTTATTTGACTGAACCCCAAGAGGCCCAGCCCTGGATTTGTCTTATTTCCTATTTCATCTCCAGGGCCTGACACATAATAGGGACCAAAGATTTCTGGAAGAAGAACAAATTGCCACGATGGCTTTCCTCTGCGCAGTAGTAAATGGAAACTGAGACATGGGGTGGGGACGACTTAGGTTGCTTAGGTTGGGAGCAGAGCAGGCCTACAGGAGGAGAGGCCGGGGTATTCCGATCAAGGAGGATCCCCGTTTTCACTGTAATTTCAGTGTGAGCAGAATCCTGTATGCCTAGACTAATAAAATGGAGATAAGAGAGGCTGGGGGAAGGGAGCTGCATCAGAACACAGTCGTCAAGGGGAGATGAGGCCTTTTCACCATAGACATAGTCTTTACAGTCAGCGAGGCTGAGCGACGTGCCGCCGTGGGGCCTGGGGGCTGTGTACAGCGAAACCTACAGGCACACATATCTGCTCTTGGCCGACACTCAGTCACAGTGTCATTAAGCAAAACCACGGCTTAGTGTCTCTTCTAAGGCAAGAGAAAAAAATCAAAGTAAAATCAAAGAACGATTCTCTTTCTCATTTCAGTTCTGCTTCTCAGCCGGTCCTGTTAGACATTCTCCTTTAGGAGGGAACCATGTATCCCCCAGACAGGTGGCAAGAAGGACAGAGAATTATGTCATTTAATCTGGAGTTGAGTGCCAGCCTCCAGCAGGGCTGCTGCGTTTGACACCGTGGGGCGGTAGGGATGCTCGGCCAGGCTCTTGCTGTCTTCAACCACAAGGCCCTCAAGTTGAACCCTACGTTCAGCTTAGGTCTGTAAAGGCTGCGAGCTTAGCGGGGACCAGGGGTTTATACTGCCCGTCAGGAAGTCTCATCTGGTTCCCAGAGACCAGCGCCAGAAGCAAGCTCGATTTGCCAGGACAGCAGACCTTACTAACCCCTACTTCATGCTGGTTCATTCATTCAGCACATTTACTGGGCACCTACTATCCCAGGCATTCTGTTGTTAATATAGATTTTTTTTTTTTTAAGTCCGTACTCTCATTACGAACTTGGGATTAACCTTCAAAGGGATCTTTAGAAAAGAGGTGGTTGGTAAATTTAAGAACAACTGTTCTGCTCTGTGGGTATACCTGAGGAAAATACAAAGAAGGAAGAAGCTAAAAATAAATCCAGGGGAACAAGTCCGTAGTCTTTAAGCGCACGCAGACACGAATCAGGTAAGTAACCATAAGCTCTAATAAGTGCAAGAGAGTTCTAGAGAGGGGAGCAGCTTCCTGTAGGAGGAGATTCCTAAACTGAGTTCTGGGTGCCTGTGTGTGTGTGTGTGTGTGTGTGTGTGTGTGTGTGTGTGTGTGTAGGGGGTGCAGTTTAGGGGCCTTCAGGGCCGAAATCAATGTGTTAACATTCACAGAATGCTCACAGAAGCATAAAACAGGAGGACCAGGGAACTAATTGTGGGCAGCTTGGCGTTGATGGAGCAAGAGGTGGGCAGTAGTGGGCGGTGGGTGGGCTGACACGCTGTGCCGAGGTGTGTCGGACTCAGTTTTACTTTATAGGCCACATGGGGTCATGAAAGGGTTTTAAGCAGAGCAGTCATGTTCGTTTTAGATCCCTCACTTGGGCAGCCATTTGTGGGGGTACTGGGGGGTAATCTGAAGGCAGGGACATCTGTTAGAGACTGCCACTAAGAGATGATGACAGAGGGATGGCATGTCCCCCGAGGTCAAGCATGCAAAAGTCACCCGGTCACTGGAGGCCTCAGTTGGCCTTACCGATGTAGTGGGTTCACTCGGCACTTGTGACGAGCCTTCACAGGGACCTTTGGAAAAGACGGTCGGTAAAGTTAAGATCACGTGTTCTTTGTGGACAAAGGAGGAAAAAGCTATCAATAAACACGGAGAACAGACTCCTTCCCGCGCACTGAAGCTCCCAAAGAACTCAGATCTGCGAGACTTCCCCATGGTGCCCAGGCACTGCTGAACCCTGGCTGGGATAGATGCTTCAGTTGAGGAGTTCTGGGGTGGGGGTGGAGCCCCATTTCCCAGCTCCTCGGGAATCCCCCAAATGGTCTGGACTGACCTCCGCAGCCCATCCCCAACCCCAGCTGAGCTGGGGAGCTTAGCCTGTCTGGAATCAAGTTCTGGGGGACGAGTGGCACCGACAAAGGAGGAAAGAACGCGGAGAGCAGTGAGCACTCTAGACCACTCATCGGCGGAGAGCAGAAGAGAGGTTGTTGTCACAAACCCAGCGTGGGGCTGCCGGTGGGCTTCTCTGGCTCTGTTGCCCACCCCCCCCCCCCCAACTTGTACAGGGCCCCTTGCTTCTAGGGTTAGAGCCCTGAGGGGCAAGATAGAATCATCCTTGCAGGAAGGGGAGCAACAGGGGCTACCTCACACCCACCAGCAATCTGTCTGACCTTGTCCAAAGCTCCTTCCCGCCTCCTTGGCAATAGGATGAGCTCACCAGGCAGAAGAATTAGATGAAGAGTTTCACATAGTATTTTTCCTCCCAAACCCTTAAGCTTCTACGGTCTTACTGATCTTGCATCCTTCCTGGAAAAGGGGCCCGGGATCCATGCTTGGAATTTCACAGTTGGAAGTCACTTTAGAGATTATTTCGTTTGCTTTTCTCATGTTTAGAGATGTGGAAACGGAAGCAGAGGGTCATGAAGTCTTTTGCATAGGATCCCAGGGATCCCTTCAGTGTACTTTCTGCTGGGCTCAGGGCAGTCCTTCTGCCCATTTGGCAAATGATGCCTGGCCTGAGGGACTAGAGCTGGAATTAGAACTTCCTTCTGTGTAGCCTGTTCACCCCTGTGGCCTGCTTTGCCGGCTTCCTCCTCTGCGGAAGGGGACTAGTTTCACCTTGCCAATTGATGCGAAGGTGACTGGGAAGACAGTGTGTACCTGTTGTTGTCGCAGTACACAGCTGGTGCTAAATAATGTCCTCCCTAGGGAGCATGCGCCTGGCCAGCGTGGGGAGGTGGGGGATGGGAAGTTGGGAGCCACACTGCTGCCTGCAGTCTGGGTGGCAGGGAGGTGGCAAGGGCCGGCGGCCAACCCTCCGTGGGGAGTGCCATGCCAACCAGTGTTCTGTCCCTTCAAGCCCGAGACCCAACTGCCAGGGCTGAGATCAAGCTGTTCACTGAGGGTCCCATCAGCTTGTGGGTTCGGGGGCCGCAGCCTGAGGGCGGGACGGCTCTGTGATCGGTTCGGTTGTCAACCCAAGGACAACGTGTGTGGTGGGAAAGAGGGACCGATATTTGCGGACCTCACAGGGTCTTGGACCTCCTTCCCCAGCCTCCCTCTGGGCGCAGCTGCGCTGTAGCAAACCGAGCACCAACTGCGTGTCAGACGGCTTGGTTGCCCTCCCGGTCCTGCCTCTCGCTACCTCGCTTACTTGGGGCCCTGGGCTCTGGGCTGGACTGTGCTCCTCTCCTGGCCTTGGGGTCCTCATCCGTAACACGAGGAGACAGTTCCTCCCAAGATGTTTGTACTCATCAAACAGCGCCCTGGAACCGGGCGCGGGGTCTCTCTGGCTTTCTGGTACAATTCGCTTTTCGGTCCCCGCACGGAGCCTCCAGCTGCCGGTCTTCGCCGCCACCGGGCCGCAGTCTCTGGCAACCCCGCACGCTCGTCCCCCGCGCGGTTCCCCCAAGTCCCACCAGGGGGCGCCCTTTGCCCGCCGAAGCCGGCGGGGCTGTAACTCCCGGGGCCGGGACCGACTGCCCCCTCGCGCCGGGCGGTGGAGGGTGCGGGCCGCGCCGGGTGCCTCCCCCCCCGCGCCGCCTCCAGGGCGCTACACCGCAGCGCCCGCCCCTCGTCCCGCGGCCGTCCGGCTGCGCGCGCCCCTCGCGCTCCGGCCCCGGCCTCCCGCTCGGCCTCGGTCCCGGCCCCCCCGGGCGGCGTCAAGTTTGCCTCCGGCCGCCCGACCCCGCTGCCGGCCCGCTCCTCCTGCGCCTCGGCTCCGGGGCGCGCCAGACGAGGCCCCCAGCCGGCACCCGGGGCGTGCGGGCTGCCGGCCACCCGGCCCCGAAGGGGCGCCCCCCCGGCCGGCGTGCGCGGGCCGCCGCAGTTCCGGCGCTGGCCGCCGGGCGGCGCCCCGTGCCTCGGCCGCGCTCCTCCCGCGCTGCCCGCTCCCCGCTCGCTCGCAGCCGGACACAGACTGCCTTCAGCTGCCGGCGGATCGCGCTGGGGCCGCCGCGGCTGCTGCGGAAGCAGGGAGAAGCGGAAAACAACAGCCCGGCGGCCCGGCCCCAGCTCAGCCCCCGGCGTGCGGAGCCGCCCAGGTAAGGGCAGGGCCCGCCGCGGCGCCCCCCAGCCCGCCTCTTGGGCTGCCCCCGGCGCCCCTCGCGTCCCGGCCGCGCGGGCCCCGCGCGCGCCCCCTCCCGCGCCCGTCCCCCCGACTTCTGACGTCTCTGCCTCTCCGCTCCCCCGGGGCCGCTGCCCCGCACCCTTCCCTGCCCCCCGCCCCCACCGCCTCCCCGGCGCCCTGCCTCCCCTCTCCCGCCTTCAGCCCGCCGGTCCCCTGCCCTCGGATCCCTGCGTCTCCCGGGCTCTGGACCCCCATCGCTCAGCTTCCGTAGTTCCTCCAGTCTCCATTCCCGTCTCTCTCCCTCCGCAGCCCTTCCCCGGGCTCGCGATCCTCCCGCGCTGGTCCTCCCCTTCCCCTGTGCAACTCCCCGCCCTGCCTCTGCCCCCTGCAGGGATGCCGGCCCCTGCCCGCCGCGGGCGCGCTCCCCCAGCCGCCTCCACCCCTGCTTCCCGCCCGGCCCCGGCTGCTCTGCCCCATCCCGGCGCAGCCCCGGAGCCCACGAGACCCCCCTCCTTCTTTGCTCGCTGCCATCTGCCTCCGCTGCCCCCTGCCCCTGCGCTGGACTCCGGCCACCACCACACCCCCACCCTCCACGCCGGGCTCGCTTCGGGGGACCGGCGTCCTATCAGAAATGACCCTCTTTCCCTGGACTAAAGAGGCTCCCACCCGTCTCACCCTAGTTCACCCGAGTGGGAAGTGAGGGAGAAACTCTGGAGACCTGCATTTGGGCGTGTGATGGGGGAGGGGGCTGAGGAGGAGCGGGGGGAGGGGAGCTGATTGAGATTCTCTCCGGTGAGGACTGGCAGAGCGGTGAGCTGCTCAGACCTGGCCTGGGTGGAGGGCCGGCTTGCGACAGCTGGGACAGGGGTTTCAAGGCACTGAGAGCACCTGTGTCTCTTTCCCTGGCTCCCCGGAGCTGAAGAAAGTGAGAGAGGAGGAGCCGGAGCCCGAGGAGAGTTGGCCAGTGGGCGGGGGCGGCGGCGGTGGGGGGCTGGGCCAGGGCCCTCTGGCCAGCCGGCCTGCCTGGCAGTGGTGGGGCGCTGCGGTCCGAGCTTCTCCCCCGCTGGACCTTTGGCTGCACAGCTCTTGGCATCTCTACTTTATGCTGCCATCTTCCTCCTGGTGCTGTTGTCTGGTGATGCCACGAGGTGCCACCTCCCTGCCTCCCTCCAGTGGCTCTCCTGGGCATGTCTCCCAAGGGCCTGGGTTGTCTGGAAAGAAGAGGGGAGCTCTGGGCATGTCCGGGCCCCTCGAAGACCAGACGGAATGGTCCTGGGGGCTGGCCCGGAGTGCAGAGCCCTGCCAGGAACCGAGAGCTACCTTCCCTTAAGCTCCCTGTGGGTCACCTGGGTGACAGGGACACTTCCAGGAGCACCTGCCAACAGCTGGCATCCCCTATGGCAGAGGCTGTCTGGGTTGGCAGTAGACATCTGAGAGAGCAGTGTGGTCCCACTTTGTCCCCCGAGTGTCTGTGCGCCTGTGATCTGGCGCGAGGGGCCTGGGGAGGTCAGCAGGGTTCCCCCCCCCCCCCACCCCCAGCCTGGGAAGGAAGCCCCAGGAACTCCACTGGGCATGGGCAGGCCGGTTGTATTTGCTGAAGCTGCAGCCCATGCCTCATCATTAATCAGGTTTATTATTTTCCTCACTGGCTGGATGTGTTCCTCAAGGTCGCGACCCTTTGGAGAGTTAATCTAATATGCACACATTACAGTGTCTGGGTTTGTTTAATTTTCTGTATTTTGTTCATTTCTTGCGGAGCGAGACTTCCGTGGGGAGCTGTGGCCCGGGCTTGCCCACCAGCCTCCTGCCCGCCTGGCTGGCTCTATCCCCTAGCCCTCCTCTGGGCCTGCCACCTGACACCAGGGGCAAGGCTGGTCCCTGGAGGTCTTGGCAGTGCCTAGTGGGGAAGGCGGGTAGTGAGTGGAGGGGCGCTGGGGTGGACGTTCTGGTTTTTCTTTGTTTTCCCCGTCTTCCCCCCTCCCCCAGGCATCTTGATCATTGGCTGACATTTTCATCAGCACCAAAAGTTCTTCCCAGAGCCTGGGTCTGTGTCCCGGTCTGGCTTTCCAGTTTGGTTTTCCCCGAGGATGGAGATGAACTTTGGAGGAGTGGGAGAGAAGTGGGGACCCTCATGAGGGGATGCGAGGGGCTTCTGGAGAGCGGGTCTGAGCCAGGTCTGATGGGAGGAAGGAAGGCGGGCAGGAGGACCTGTCCTGGGCGAGGGGAGACGCTGCTGGAAAAGCAGAGGAGTGGGGTGGCAGGGGTGGGTGCTGTGCGGCTGCTGGGGGGTGGGCCGTGGCAAGGAGTGTGTGGGAAGAAAGCCTCTGCCGCTACTTCTGCAGAGTACGAATCCCTTATGTTTGTGTGATGAGCGCCGCAGTTTTCCAAATGCTTTTTAGGAGAATTACTTCATCTGATCTCTAAGCGGGCCCTACAAGCGTTTCATCTGCACTGTCGCCCTCTATGGAGAGATCACTGGTCCCCCAGGCTCTGAGGCCCGGAGAGCTTAGGTGACCTGCCCAAGGCTCTGCGGCCACACAGAAGGCCTCCGGACTCCCGGCCCAGTGCTCGGGTCCTGCTACTTGTTGCTGGTGAAGGTCTCTGCCGCTCAGCCCTCCCTCTCCCTGTCCTGTGCTTCATTTCATCTTCACCTTCTCCAGGGTCAGCGCTGTACTTTCCCCTCCCCGTGGGGGCTGGCTGGTGGTCCCCACTGCCTCCCCCACCAAGGTCTTGGGTCTGGCTAATTCTTGGCTCTGTATTCTCAGCCCCTAGACTGGGGGCTCCTGCACGTGGCGGTGGCGGGGGTGGGGGTGGGGTGGGGAGGGGAGTGAGGGGGAGAATGTCCCGCCAGCCCCGAGCTTCCTCTTAACTGCCTTCCGCAGAGAGTTCCAGGTTCTTCCAGACACTGGTCTGGAAACAGCAGACCCCCAGGCTCTGTCTTCCTCCTCTGTCTCCCCCACCCCTCTCCTGGGCGCCTTATCCCTTTGGCATTCAGTTCTTTCCGGGGTGCCCGGCCTGACCTTTTCTTTCGCACTGCCACTACCCCTCGCTGGGCTCAGCCCCTGGGTGATGGGGACACAGCCTCCTCCATGGGTGGCCTGCTTCCAGACACCCTGCTGCCACACCTGCTTTCCCAGAAAGATGGCATTTGTGATGCGTCGTGACCAGGTCTCAGGAGCCTCAGGGCTGCACCCCCCCCCCCCCCCCCCCCCCCGCAGCTCCTGGACTCGGTTCTGCAGGGGTAGTTGGAGTTTATGGCCCTCCTGCTGTGGCCCTGCTTTAGGCCTCTGGACCTGATCCCCATCTCTGCCCTGCCTGCCCTCGTCCCGGGCTAAGTGACTTCCTGTCCTGTTGTCACTCTCTGGGTGACTTTGAACAAACTGCTTAACCTCTCTCAGCCTCACTCGTCTCATCTGTAAAATGGGGACCATCTCACCTGCCCGAGAGGCTAGTTGTCAGCATGGCTGTGTTTGGGCTGGGGCACGTGATCTGTCCATGGGAAGGCGCACGGAGGGCTCCTCTCATCCTGCTTCCTTGGGGTGATCTGTGGGTCTCCCCACCCAGAAGGCAGGTCCCTTGAGGAGCAAGGCCTTTGCCTGGTGCCTGAAGTTTGTCCTTCCGTGCCCCGGTTTTCCGCACCCATGCATTGGCCCCTGCTTATGGTGGGAGTGGAAGAAATAGTTGCTTGATTATAACATTTGGTTACATAAAACAGGGTATGCCTTACACTGAACAAACCCAACACGAGAAAGCAATTTATGCCACAGTAGCAGGCCAAGGTAAATCGTGGGAAGGAAGGAGGGAATCGGTTTAACACCGCACACTCCGCTCATTTCACAGAGTCACCCCAGCTCCATGTTTACGGATGAGGAAAGGGGGCCTACAGGGAGCCCCTCTGAGCCCCGCCATGGTCCAGGGAGTGCTCCAGAACACCCCCCCTTCCTTCCCTCATATGTGGGCCTAAAAATGGGAGGGAGAGGCTCCTTATGGAAAGATCTGATACAGGTTTTCTTGGAACAACTCAACACCTCAGTCATTTACATAAGCAGCGTTTGGGTCTTTGGGGGCTCCTTAGTGAGGCAGGGCTCAGCGAAGCAGGTTAAGGATTTGGGGGGCGAGCACAGGAGGACGCCCCCTCGATGGGACTAGGATGGGTGCTTGGATGTGCTCAGGCCGCCGTGGACGCTGGCAGTCGGGTGGGGCTGGAGGTCAGCGAGGACGGGGAAGGACTTAGCAGGTGAGGATAGCAGGTGAGGAGGGCTGCCCAGGCGGAGTTGGGGGGATGGGGGCGGCCTGAGGGGTGGGTGATGCGTGGGACGGGACTGAGGGGTCCTGTCTTCGGGGAGTCAGCGTGGGCAGGTGTAGGGTAGAACTAACAACTGAGAGGACCTTGAAAGCCGAAGAGAAGAGGTTCACTGGCTGCCTGGGGCTTGGGGGTGTGGATTCTCCTGAGCAGGCAGATGAGTGAGGGCCCAGGGAGGCCTTGAGGGGTGGGGGCGACAGGGGAGGGGTGCATGTAAGTGGCATTTCCAAGGAACAGCAGAACGTGGGGACAGATTGGGAACAGCAGATGAGGCAGCAGAAAGTGTCACCGAGAACTCGGAGATTTGGAGCCCTGGAGGCTCCCCAGGATGGTGATGCCACTTTGGAAATGGGGAAGCCAGAAGGGGAAGTGGGCCTGAGGGAAAGCCGGGGAGTGTGTTCCCAGAAGCGCTGGGAGGCAGGTGTGGGCCCAGAAGCATTTGGGGATGGAGCCTGGGTGGCCCGTGTACTCCTGCTAGAAGTTACTCCCGGGTCTGTTGCCTGGGGGGGGGGGGGGGGGGGGGGGCTGGGCTGAGCTTCCCTCCAGCTGCCTCACAGAGTGTCCCAGTGCCATGCCCTAGGCAGGTGCTAAATAAAATTTGTCTTATTAAAGTGGCCCCAAGTCATGTTTAACAAACGTTTGTTACCGAGAGAAATTCCTGGTGGAACGTGGTGGGTGAGGAGGGGACCGAAGACCGTGGGATACCTCTGGCATCCAGGAATGGGGTGTCCTGGGGCTCCCCCGTCAGAATCCAGGCTACTTCTTGCTGCCTCAGTTTACTCTTTGTGACCTCTGCCATCTCAGGCATATGACACACTCGATCTCAGGGATAGAGTCTCGGGCAGGCTCCCCGGCGAAGGGAGGGGGTGCGGGGAGGGGGGCATGACGCCCAGGGCAGGCATCACAGCGGCGGCCCGGGAGGGTGACTGCGGAGTAGGCACATGTTTAGAATTGGACTTAACGGCCGGAGTTAAAGAAGAGGATTTAATAGAATGAGAAATCAATAGCCCAGAGGAGGTTAAGATGTGTAAGTGAGAGCCTGGCTACAAGGTGCACTTAATAAAAAAGAAAATTTTAAGAAGAGCAGAGGACGGCCGCTCACCGCGGGGCGGCTGGGGCAGTCGCTGCCCTCCAGCCCGGAGGCTCCTGGGTAGGGAGACTGGGTTTCGGGAGTGTGGGGCGGCTGTCCCTTTGGGGGGCTGCTGTCTGTCTTTCTGGGTGGCCGGGGTGCGACACCCCCGTCCCGCCCCAGGAGGCTGTGTGGGGTCGTGATCGGCCACAGCTGGCTCAGATTGCGCAGGATTCGAGTCCCGGCTCCTGCAGCTGTCAGGCCGCGAGCTAAGGACCATAATAGTGGCCAAAGGAACCCTCAGCAGGTGCACTGAGCACCCCGTGAATGATCACAGTTGTCGCTGTTACAGGTACAATTACGTTTTCATCTTCACAGAGTCTCTCCTAGCCCAGTTCGGCTCATCCGCCGCTGCGGACTGCTGTCCCTGGCGAGGCTGGTGAGACCGTGGGAACTGGGTGCGGCCCTGGGGGCCTCGGTGTGGTTAAGTCACTTGGTCCAAGTTGCAAGGTGGGCAGTGGCAGAGCTGGGGCCTCCGCCCGGGGCTCCAGGCTCCCTGGCCTGTGCGCCTTTCGGGGGCCTTCGTGGTCCTCCATGCAGGAGTGAGAGGGCAGGCAAAGAGGGACGTCTGTAACCCACTCGGTCCCATTTGGCATCTGAGCAAAATCAGATTGGCACTGTGCAGGAACGCTGTATTTCTCTAAGGTGCTTAGACCAGGAGCCCCTCAGGGTCAAGGAGATGGCCCATGTTTTGTGTCTGGCGGCAAGCTCACGCGGTAGGTCCTCAGTAAGTCGTCGTGAAGTGACAAATTAGTCGAAGCAGCAACACCGATGGCCGTGGTAACGGCTCGTATTTTTTTTTTAAGGTTTTATTTATTTATTTATTTGGCAGAGAGAGGGAGAGATCATAAGCAGGCAGAGCAGCAGGCAGAGAGAGGGGGGAAACATGATGCGGGGCTCAATCCCAGGACCCTGAGATCATG
Organism: Meles meles; assembly: GCF_922984935.1. Classification (NCBI taxonomy): domain Eukaryota; kingdom Metazoa; phylum Chordata; class Mammalia; order Carnivora; family Mustelidae; genus Meles; species Meles meles. Next base: position 103,694,919 of record NC_060073.1, on the reverse strand, counting down.
ACCTGAGCCGAAGGCAGAGGCTTTAACCCACTGAGCCACCAGGCGCCCGGCTAGTATTTTTCAGATGCCTCTTATGTACCAAACAGGACACAAAATGCTTTCCATATAGTATCTTAATTTATCCCCTTACTAACTTCAAGCTTTGGGATACAGTTTATGGTACTATGATTAGCTTAGGCAGTACTTAGCCTTCTGTTATACCCATTTCACAGGCAGGGAGGCTGAGATTCGGGGAGATGATTCATTAGCCTAAAGTCCTGTAGCTGGTAAGAAGCAGAGTTGGAATTTGTACCCAGACAGTCTGATTTAAAAAAATATATATTTTCTTGTTATTAAGTAAACTCTCTCCCCAACACGGGGCTCAAACTCACAACCCTGAGAACAAGAGTTGGGTGTTCTACCAGCTGAGCCGGCCGGCACCCCTCAGGCTGCCTGATTTCAAACCAGGGGTCAGAAGCTTCTGCGTGCCTGTGAGGGTACGAGCACATGTGTGCACACGTGCGTGTCTGTGAAACAGGCACTGACTGTCCCCTGACCTCCGGCCCCTCCCGCCCCCCTCACTGTCCTGTTCCTCATCTCATAGGCAGGGAGGCCAGGCACGGGGGAAGCACAGACCTTCCACACACTCTCTGGCTTGTCTTTCCTTGACCTGACTTCTTTGACCCCCCGAGGGAGAGGTCACTGGCCCTCCTGGGGAATCTGGGAAAGGCCTCCCTCCTCAGAGCTCCTGCGCGGGCCCTGAATCGTGGGCCAGTCTCCTCCCCCACAGAGGCCGTCCAGGCGAGGGCCGGGGCGGGCAGGAACTACGGATGAGACTCTCTCATGAGATGAAAAGTTTGAGGACTGGTGACACTCGCGGGGACACGTGGCTCCTTGAGGTCGCAGCAGCCCTGGCCTGCCCGGACGATTCCCTCCAGGGCACCGGGGTCCAGCCGGCTGGCGTGCAATGCTGCCTGCGTCATCAGTTGGGGGTCTCGCTGGGGTCTTGGACTCTCCGAGGCATGACGGGGTAGCTCTGGAAGAAATCTGATGGGTCGCTCCTGTCACGGTGGTGCCTTTTCATCTTTCCAGCATCTTCCCTGGCCTAGTTGTGTTCATACGATCACGACAGAAAGTCCCCAGCAGGGTTGGTGATGGGATAGGAATTTGGGGATGTCTTTCTGGAGGCAGCAGAGACTGTTTCCGAGCTAGAGAAGACTGGAGTGGGCATAGGGAGGGCGAGAAGGCCCGCCTGGAGTCCTTTCCTGAGGGTGGCTCTGGGGTTTCTCACGAGCTGTTCGCTGCTCCTGAGTTTCCATCAGATGATCAGCCCTTATGCTGAAGCCGCTAATGCCGCTTCCTGGTGGGTATCCCATATGCAGCGCTTATGATGTTCTTGATTTCCACCCTTGCCCCAAGGATCGCTCTCAGAGATGGACAGAGCTGCTAGGAATGATCATTTCAGACTCCCAGAATTTCCATAACTAGCTGAAAACCAGTGTTTCTCGATTGAAGGCTTAGATCGGGATCCAGGACCCCTGCCCCCTGCCAGGCAGGGGCTCTTCTGAAGGTGCCATCTGAGGGTCACCCGTGGTTCTTGCACATAGCGAAGGCAAGTGGTCCCTGGGCGCACCTGCTCTGCCCAAGGTGGAGAATATTCCACACAATGAAGCGGCGTTTGTCCAGAAATGATAATGCCTATTTTATTGCTGGGAAAACGGAAATCCAGGGAGGGCACTGATAAACAGAGTCTAATCCCTGGAACGAACTTGAACGCATTCGTTCAGCGTCCTACCTGATGCTCTCCTCTCATCTACACACAGAATCCCCACTGGCTAGTTATCCAGCCCCAGCTGTCACCTCTCCCCTTCCTCCTCTTCCTCCCCATCTTCCGAAAGTTGACTTTATTGAGCACCGATTACATTCTAGATGCTTTACGCGTATTAAGTTGATCTACCGACAACCCACCCCACGAGTGAACCGAGACCCAGAGAGGTCGTGTAGCTTGTTCAAGGTGATGCACTAGTACGTGGCAGAGGCAGGACGTAAATTTGGCTTCCCGGGCCATGCCCTTGACCACTCCCGAGGCAGCTGTAAATGAGGGAACGTGTGAGAACACCCAGCACGCTGTCTGGCATACAGAAGGTGCTCAGGAACTGCTAGTGATTTTCTTCAAAAAAATACCAGAAGGTTTTACCTTATTCCCAAGCCAAATCTCCTTCCCATGGGTCCTCATTCTTCACCCCTCCTGGCAACCCCATAAGGCACTTGTGCCCCCCCCTTCCTGTTCCAGTCCTCGGACTGTGAAGATACCTCCTGAGCAGAAGCAAAGCCAGCATCCAGGCTTTTCCTCGCTGGGTTTCTGTCCAAGACGCCCTTCCCCACACCGAGTCCCTGGCTGGGAAGATGATGGGGGAGCTCAGAGAGAGGTCCGAGGCTAGGACTCATGGGTGGGTCGTTGCCTGATCCTTGGCCACAGGCCCGTGAGGGCAGCTGCCACACATCCACTCACAGGACATGTTTCCGGAGCGCCTCTGGGGTGCCAGGCGCAGCCACAGGCTGGCACTGGGTGGGCGCACCCCATGGCGGGCCCTTACGCCAGGCCCGCACAGGTCCGGAACCTGCCAGATGCTAGCTACACTGGGTCTTGGGTCCTGGGGGTGGAGGGCTTGAGGCCAAGGTGACCACCTGCTCCTTTGGGCTCCTCTGAGGTCCTCCGAGGCCAGATGATGCCGCAGCTACCCCTCCCCCCGAGAGGGCTGGAAAGTTCAGGTGACCCAAATCTAGGAGTACAGAGTGGGCAACTAGACGGAGGAAGCTCCCCATTTATTTGAGCTAAAATAGCACCATCCCGTTCGCCTTTGAAAAGGGAGAGTCCTGCCAGAGTCCAGAGTAAATAGGCTGGAACATGCGGTCGGCCAGGTGGGGTGCGGATTGGAAGTAACAAGGCCATGGGCTCTATAGGCAGCGGAGAGTCAGCTGAGAGAGCGCGTGTCCCTCAGCACAGCACGGGGCTGGCGTGCTCCCTCTTCCCCTCCGCTCCTCTTTGGGGAGGGGGTTAGCCTTGAGGTGAGGGGGATGCTGGGGCCTGACATGCTGGGCCAGAGCCGACCTCTGTCGCATGTTCCCAGGCCAGGAAGGGCTGCTGCTCTCCTCTTGTGTCCGTTATCCTGTGTCATTGCTGGACCCTGCGGCAGCTCTGCCTGGGGCTTATTCCTTCCCTCTGACCCAGGAGTAACTGCCCTTTTTCCCTCTCCGTGTCTTCTCCTCCGTGGCCTGTGCTTCTCCGAGGAGCCAGTAGGTGTCTCTGTTCAGCCTCCAGCCCCGAGCAGGGGAGACACTGCAGCCGCTTATCTAGGGGAGGGTCAGGCCACACTGATGCTTTGGGAAGGTCAGCAGAGGTCATCACGTCTGTCTCTGCTCCACTGGCTCAGGGGCTGTCCGCTTCTCAGCTTTGCATTCTCAATGACTAGGACAGCCCCAGTACATACTAGCTGCTCAATAAACATTTTGCGGCGTGGATGGCTGCGTCTGTGAGCTCCTTGTCGGCCGAGGCCGTGGATGGGGGAGCCTTCGGCTGGCGCTGAGCCCTAGCTCTGGAAAGCAGGGATGGGCTGCTTTAACTCACAGATGTGGGTGGCTGAAGAGGCAGTTAGTCGTGTGGATCTCAAAAGACATTTCTCTTCAGACCAGGAACAAGGGGGCAGGGGGTTAGCATGACCTGTCATGAGGCAGAACAAGTACGAAAAGCAGCCTGGGGTCTGCCTGGACCTTGACCCTACGTACACACTTCACACTGTCCTCAAACCCAGCTGAGCGCTGCACGAAGGGCTGGGGGTTGGGGGACTGGACGGGGCTGTCTTAGTGAGAGCAGGGGTGCACCCACGGGTGAGGGGCTCTGGCTTGAGATCAGAGTGGGGGTGCTGTGGCTCCTGTGAGTCGGGGGGAGGGGCTGTGGGAGCAGGGACCTGAGCCCCATGGGTGCTCCTTCAGACACCCAGTGTGACCTGGGCCCGTGTGCACTCTGGAATTCAGGTACTTGCAAGTAGAGTCAGCTGTGCGGGAGGGCAGTGTGCAGGGAGGGGTGTGGGGAATGCAAGCGCAGGGGCTGGGAAGAGGCTGCCTTTGTATGGAGACCATGGAAAGGGGCCCAGGGTCTAGGCGATGAGAGGAGGTCTTGTTTGATATTTCATGCCGTGGATCCCAGGCCATGATCATGAGCCACGTGGGAGCAGAGCCGCAGGGACTCTGGTCACCAGCTCCTGGCCATGGTCACCCGGGGCCACTGAGTCGTCCACACATACCCCCCTCCCGTGCCCATTTCTGCTGATTGGCGGCGGTGCCACAGGACTGAGTGGAGAGGGGTCTGAGGCCAAGTGTGGGCTCCTGGGGCGGGGCCCAGTTCGCCTTGTGTCTGCTGTGGGCGCAGGGCAGGATGAATTTGTCAAGTGAAATTTTGGCCAACCATCTCATTTTACAGATGAGGAAATTACTCAGAGAGGGGAGGCAGCTCGCCCAAAGTCACACAGCTTGCAGAGTCGGGATTCCCCTGACCCCTGGTTGGTTCGGTCTCGTGCCTCTCTGACTTGCAAGGAGCCTCTTATCAAGCCAGGGGACCCAGTGCCTTGCTTCCCTGCTCCCCCCACCGTTGGCTGGGGCCCTCCCCAGCTTCTAGCCACCCCCCTCTGCCTGGGCAGGGTGTGGAATGGTCCACAGAAGCAGGTCCTGCTCTCTGGGAGTCGTGACCCCAAAAGGGGTACGGAGGAGGTCCGGGGCAGAGGCGTCCCCCCGGCAGGCAGTACACACACGCTTGTCAGGAGCACCCCGGGTTAGCTGCGTGTGAACACTGGGCCCAGTTGAAATGGACAGGGCAGGACAGGCTGATGATGCTCCTCTGAGCAATCCACGCAAGCTTCCCAGAAGAGGGGGCTTCCTGGCAACACGAGTCCCTGTGTCCTTGCTGACTGTGCAGCTTGGACATGGCGGTCAGCATATCCGAAGTCTCTACTCGGCAACAAAATGGGGGCAAGAAAGAGCTTATCCTCATGGGGCTGGGGGAGGAGCGAATCAGGCACATGTAATAGAAGCCCATCTTAAATCATAAGGTGCTTGCTTTTTTTTTTAAGATCTTTTTTATTTATTTGAGACAGGGAGTGCGAGAGAGAGCAGAAGCCTGGGGGGCAGAGGCAGAGGGAGAAGCAGGAGGAGCAGACTCTCTCCCTGAGCAGGGAGCCCAATGTAGGGCTCGATCCCAGGACCCCGGGATCATGACCTGAGCCGAAGGCAGACGCCTAACCGGCAGAGCCGCCCACGCAGCCCCAGAAAGTGCTTTCATTAGATACTGTCTGACTTTATTTTTGTAAGATTCAGGAACAGGCAAGGTAATCTTTGGTGATAGAAGTCAGGCTAGTAGCTTCCCTCGGAAGGGGCGGGAGGGAGCCCTGGGGACCACTGGGGACGCTCCGGGGCTGGATCTGTGAACCCAGCGAATGGAAAGTTCCTTGGGCTCTACGTGTGCGATGCGTGTGCACTTTCTATACACATATTATATGGTCAATTTTAAAAGTTTCTAAAGTGGTTCTCATGGCTAGAGTCTGGTCACTCGACAGAATGTCCTGGAGGAGAGCTAGAGTGACATTAATGGAAATAGCAGGTGGTCTTTGCTGGACACATTTTAGGCAGTGTTGCTCATCATTCATGTGCATTTTCTCATTTAATCCTTATAACCAGCCTCATTTGACAACACTCAGAGAAGGGACATAAATGGCCCAATGTCACACAGCCAGCCCCCGGCAGAGGCAGGCCCAGGCCAGGTCTGACTACGGAGGCCTCCGGAGCTGCCCTGACGCCCTGGTCTGTCTGCTCGCGGTGGGGTGGGAGGGGGTGCGGGAAGCGGTGGGGAGCCTCCTGGACGGTGTCGTCTTGGCCACTCTTCCAGGCCCGGCAGCTTGTGCTGGAATGTGCAGAACAGCCACAGCTGCCGGGCCAGCCCTAGTCTGGAGATGCCTCTAGAAATGGAAGTGGACGGGCAGCAGGAGCCAGAAGGGAGGCAGTGTCCGGAGAGTAACAAGCGCTGCTGGTGCCCTAGGGGTCTCCGAGGGGCACGGGGGAGGCCGGGGGTGGGGGTGGGAGGACAGATGATGAAAGCCTCCAGGGCAGATCCCTGCCAGGTAAGAGAGGGAAAACCAATATTTCTCCCAGCAGCCGGAGGGAGGGGGGAGCTGCTCTGCATAATGCGAATTCCCACAATTGTCCCCGCCCGCTGGGGGATTTGCATCTTCTCGGAGACCTCCCTGCTCCCCGGGAGAAGACAGGAGGAGCCGGGGCACATGCTGGCATCTTCCCCTGGGCTGGGGGCTGGGAGGACGCTGGGAAGTCAGGCGCTTTTGTTGCCTGTCTTACTTGGCCAGGCAAGTCAGCCTAACTCAGACTAAGCCACCCTGGCGTGTGGCCTTGTCGAGGGGGAAAGAGGTGGCATTGTGTTCGTGTTTATATGCAACTGGCAAACCAGACAAAGCCTTATTGTTGTCCAAGGTTTCCAATCAGATGGGGACAAAGAGGGCCTGTGGCTTCATTCCTGGTGCTGGAGGGCAGACAGCTTCTTAGCCAAGGAACCGGCTCACCTCCTCTGGGAGCCCTGATTAACCCTCCGGCCCCTTCCTGTTACATCCCAGTCCTCAGCAAGGGCGTATATATATATACACGCTGGGAAGGGTGTAAGTACATTGGCGAAGTTTGGTTGTTTAGGGTTGATTTCGTCTTCAGTCTATTTCCAGTACCTTTTCCTATTACCCCCTTTGACTGGAGGCTGGCTGAGGGCAAAGAGTATGAGGAACCCTTCCTTGGAGCCTCTCCTTGCGAGTCCCTCTTTGAGCAGTTGCCCATCGAGCCCAGGTGGCTGACTCGAGCTCCCTAGTGCAGCTTTGGCTCTCTACCTCAGGATGTTTGCACATGCTGTTTGCCCTGCTTGGAACCCCTTCCTCTACCACCTCTCCTCCTCTTGCTTTGCTCCTGCACATGGACTCCTCTTTTGGGCAGCCTTTTCCTGCTGCCTCCTGCAGTCTGAATGAGGCCCGTCTTGGGTGCTTCGAAGCCTCCAGCCCTCCTTCCTTTTGGAGCGCTCCCCACACTGCGTTGTAACTGCCCGTTTAAGGCTTGGACTCCGTGACTGGGGCCTGAGCTCTGGGGAGTCAGGGATTGGATTGGGCTGTTTGGGCCACTTCTGGGACCCAGGCCCTAACACAGAGCCCCGCACACAGGAGGGTCTCGCTGGATGTTTGTGGAAAGAGGTGAGGCACTGAGTGCCAAAGAGAGATGCGAGGTCCTGGAGCTGCTCCTTCAGGAGCCCACTTGCTAGGCCTACCTACGTCGGAAGGGTCGCCCTTCCAAGTGGAGTCTGTGTGACTCCTTCCGGCTGAGTCTGAGCCCCAGACCAGCTGCTAGAGGCAGGCATCGAAAGCCCAGCCTGGGCACCAGGGATCACATGGTTTTTGCTCTGCACCGAGTTCCTGACAGCGGCACACAGAGGTACGTGTGTTCCACAAACATGCCTGGATGCCAAGCGTGTAAGACCCCTGTGGGGACTGGGGACCAGGAAAGGTGCTGGCCCTCATTTATTCGTCCATGGAACCAGGTGAGGGTAATTTCAGGTATCCTGCAGTTCTTGGTAGGGAGAACCCTTCCTCCCTCATGGCCACCGCCCCCGCTGTGTGCACGTTTGCCAGCTTGCCCATGTAATACTCCCAGCAACTCTGGGAGGCGAGTGTTATTGACCCATTTTACAGATGAGGAAACAGGAGTTCAGAGTGGTTACGCTGACACGTTTGCTTCATGGCGCTAGATTGGTAGGCAGTAGACCTGGGATCCAGGGCTTCTAGCATGCCTGCCATAGCTGCCCTTCCTTCCAGGCAACTAAGTGCCCTGCTTAGGAATCAGGGAGCCCCAAGTGCGAGTCCTCAGAGCACCCCTCCCTCCCCCCTGCTCTCACTTGGCGCCTGAGAGTCCATGACCTTGGAAGGGCCTGTGTCCGACCACAAAATGCAGGTGGGAGGGAGACGTCTGGCTTTGACAAATAGTCCTGTGGTCCCAGGACATTCAGGGCTAATTCAAGTGCAAACAGTGTATTAGTATTTATTACTCATGCTCCACTGCTAATAAAATTTGAGTTTTAAAAATAATGGTGAGCAAATGAATTGGTCGATGGTCTGTGGGAAGAGGATGCAGGGAAGGATATTTCATGGAGAGGAGTGACGGGGGACTTAGCTCCAGCAAGTTCCTTGCGGGGAGAGGTGGGGCGGGGCGGGAAGCTCTCCTCTGGCTGCCCTGTCCGGGACACTGTTCATCTGCATATTCACATCTGTCGGAGAGTCTTTGTCCAAGGTGGCAGCGTCTCCAGGCTGGGTGCCTATGGCCCAAAGAACCATTTACATCATCTGTGCTTAAACTCCGAAATTTGGAAAGGCACTTCCTTCAGGGTCCCATGCCCGTGATCCAGGGGGTGCCCCCACCTCCGAAAACTGAGTTGAATGAGCAGGTTGAGCTCTGCCAAGCAGGGCAGAGACCTAAGGGGTTCCTCAGATAAACAAAGGGACATACCATAGGCTCCGTGATGTTTGAGGCTGTGAGAAAAGGGACAGAGGACCCCAGGTGTTGAGGGGACTCGGAGCTGGGTAGCCCTTTGGAGTGACGAGAAGTCTGATTGTCAGAGCCCCTGCCCTCTGCGGGAGGCAGCACCCCTGTGTCTGTAATTCACTGGTCTTGCCTGTGTCTCAGGAGCATCCTGGGCTGGAAAAAAGTATAATTTAAGAAAGACAAGACCTGCTACTGTGTGACTTTGAGCAAATCATTTAACTTCTTTGGGACTTAGTTTGCTGATCTATAAAATGGGACTGCTGAGGCCTGCCTGGCCCGTCATGGGATCAAGAGGGAAAACAGGGCTGTGCAAGCAGAAAGGATATGATGGGCCATCTGGTGTTTGGAGACGGTGCTCACACTCTCCTCAAGAAACTGCTTGGCTTAAAGCTGGGCTTTTGCAAGGTTTAGAAGATATGAGGGGACCTGGGGTCTGTGTGTGTAGGTAGTACTTACAAGAGCTTTCAGTATGTATCTGTCAGGAACGATGGAAGGGGGCGTGGCATTTTCCTCCCCTTGCCTTCTTGACCCCCACATGGACTTAGCCCCAAGTAGGGCTTAGACACCCAACGTTGCCGTGCGCTGGACTGAGCACTCTGCCCACGTGCTGTCCAAGTCTCACTCAGCCTCGAGGCGGGCACCAGTGTGATCCCATTTTATTGGAGCGGGAAACTGAGGCCCGAAGCAGTGAGGGGCCTACCCAAGGTCACAGTTAAAATTGACCTCTGCCTGGTTCCCTTCAGCGCCTTGCGCCCTCGAGGTTCTGGCCCAAGGATATCATGCCAAGGGTTGCGTCAGTGACCCTGGGGTGACCCTGTGGAGTGGATGCTTTCTCTTTTCTCTCCCATGTACCCCGAAAGGGAGACGTGCCCCGTCTTTGGATGCCCTGAGCATGAAGATGGACTTCAGTGCACCTGGCAGGTGCTTCGCCTTCAAAGCGCCGTGGGCTGCAGTGAGCAGGACTTCCAAAGGCCGAGCCAGGGTCTGTGGCCGCTCAGATGCCTGCCTGATTCTGATTTTGGCCTCTTGGAATCTCTGGTGGTTCTTCTCCAGTTCCAGAAGTGACCTGGCCATGTGCTCTGAACATCTTTGCCCCAAACCCCGGTCCCAGCTCCGTGCACCTGCCCGGGCCCACCCTTCCTTCATTCCAGGATCTCTCAGTCTGGCTGTCCCAGTGGGGTCCGCCCTGGGTGCGGGCACAGTGGCCCTGCAGGGTTAGCAGGGAGCATCCCCCCCACTGGGAGGCATTGACTCAAGATCTCCCTGGAGGGGGAAAGGGTATTGTTTAGACATTTTGTGTAAATTAGTAATATTGTAACTGTTAATTGAATGTGCATCGATTGCCTGTCAGAGGTTTGATTTAATCTGTCCTTCCTTTCCCGGTCTCAGTCGACTGCTTCAGTGTTTTGCTTGGTCTCGTTTTTCTTTCTCTAATGTGGACGCCTCCCCGGAACCCCCCAACCTTGGTCTCATTTCGCTGGCTTCATAATGAACATCTTCTGTTTTCTGGCAGTGGCCTTGGCCTCCCTGCGGCCACCAGTCCCTCCCACGTGGATCCGCACAACTCGTCCCTCAACTGGAGTTTTCTCAAGTATCTGGAGACCCAGGCGAAGACAGACTTGGCCTGGTGCCTTTCTTTCGGGATTCGAATGCTTTGAGATGTTCGGAGGTCTGAAGACTTATGGGATGAGTCCTGGTTTTGCTGATTCATTCGTTCATTCATTCATTCATTCATTGTTTTGCGGGGGCATCCACTTTATGCCAGGCCCTATGTTCAGCTCTCAGGGAACACATTTCTGAGTTCAGCATTTTGTGGTGAAGCTGGGGCAGTGGACAGACAACACAGTGCAGCATTATGGGCCGAAATGGAGGCCAAGGCACTGAGCCGGGGGGGGGGGGGGCGCGCTGCACAGAGAGGACATGGAAATCAGATGTGGGCAGCAGAGGAGAAATAATACCTGTAATACAGCTTCAGCTGATTTCAGAGAACAAGTAGGAGTTTGTCTGGTAAAGAAAAGGTCAGAGGCAGCTTAGGCAGAGGGAACATCGTGTGATGGCTGGGCCAGGGCGGGAGCTGGGGGCAAAGGTGGCCAAGAATAAGGCAAGGGGCTAGAGACGCCTGGGTGGCTTAGTCATTAAGCGTCTGCCTTTCGCTCAGGTCATGATCTCAGAGTCCTGGGATCGAGTCCTGCATCAGGCTCCCTGCTTGGTGGGAGGCCTGCTTCTCCCTCTCCCACTCCCGCTGCTTATGTTCCCTCTCTTGCTGTCTCTCTCTCTGTCAAATTAATTAATAAAATCTTAAAAAAAAAAAAAAGGCAAAGGGCTAATCACAGTTACAACAGAGCACTCCCTAAACGTTGGGCCGTGGCTAAGGGTTTTCCTCGGATTATCTAGTTTGTACCTATAGCCATCCCGCATGCAGGGGCCAGTAGCATCTTTCATCTCTGCGGTGGCAGAGTCCGGATCCCACGTGTCCTTGGTGGGAATGCAGGGGTGCTGCTTCCCTCAGACCCTGCGGCTGCACAGCAGTTGTCTGGCCCTAGGATGCTGTGCCAAGGGTTTGGTCAGTGACCTTGGGGTATCCCCATAGTGCCAGCTTTTAGAGGGGCTTATGTGTGTGCACTGGAATGTGTGAACTGTATCCCAAAAGCTGCAAAGAATCACTAAGAAATTTTAAACAGAGTAATAGCTCGATCAGATTTGTTTTTAGAAATAATCACTCTTGCTGCGGGATGGAGGAAGAATGGGACGTGACCCGGAGCGCAGGCACAGAGAGCAGTAACCATGTGTCAGTGACCCTGTGCAAAGGCTGGTGCCACCTAAGGCAGGGGGATGGGGGTTCGGGCAGCACGGAGGACACAGGACACCTAGGGATCGATTGTATGTGGGTGAGGGATGCTGAGTGAAAGGCAGGTGTTCAGGTGATTCTCAGATTTCTTTTTTTAAACCAGAGGTTACAAAAATTTATTTTTGTAAAATACCTATATACATCTCATCCAAATAAAGTCTTGTCAAAAGCCAGATTATTACCTGTTCCAATTTCCAAATCAATGCAGGATATCTTTGTTGATCGTGGAAAGGACTCATGCCCCTGTTCCCTAACATGAGAAGACACGTGCGTGGTACGGCGTGCTGATTCTTTCTGCCCACTGACCGGGAGGCTCGTATAGGCCTGGATCTCACACTGAGGACCATAAGCTGATACAGCATCACTGACATTATTTAATAGCACTGTTTCCCCAAACACAGAAAAGATGCATATGAAAACTACCCAGGGTGAAAAAGAAAGCCTTGTGGTACTTCATACCCTCTCAATGTAACTGCAAGGCTCATTAGCTACAGAAATTCCTCATTAACAGTTACCCCAGCCAGGACGGGGGGCTTCTTCTCCCCAGCGTTACTGAGATGTAATTGACAAGCCTCGCTGTAGAAGTTTAAGCTGTCCGGCTGTCCAGCGTGGGTATCGTGGAATGATTGATTAATGAATTTAATTACCACCCATCAGCTCATAGATACAATAAAAAGAAAAGGCAAAAAAAAAAAAAAGGCAAAAGAATTTGTTTCCTTGTGATGAGAACTAGGAACCAACTTTCTCAGCAGCTTTCTGTGTCTCCTCCAGCCATGTCTACTGTGCTCATCCCCTCGTACATGACCCCCCGAGGACCAAATCATCCCATAACTGGAAGTTTGTCTCTTTTGACCACCTTCCTCCAGTCCTCCCTCCCCCCTGCTCCCCACCTCTGAGAACCACAAGCTGGTCTCTTTTTCTGTGAGTTTGGATTTTTGGTTTGGGTTTTATTTTTATTTTTTTAGATTCCACCTAGAAACAAGATCATATGGTATTTGTCTTCCTCTGTCTGATTTATTTCACTTAGCGTAATGCCTTCAAGCTCTATCCACGTTGTTGCCAATGGCAGGAGTTCCTTGTTTCTCGTGGACGAATAATATTCTGCTGTATATATATAGCGCATCTTCTGTGTCCATCCGTGCGTTGATGGACACTTGCACTGTTTCCATGTCTTGGCTGTTGTAAATAACGGGGCAGTGAACGTAGGGGTGCAGATAGGCCCTTGGCGTAGTGTTCTCACTGTCTTTGGATACATTCCCAGAAGTGGGATAACTGCAATATACTAGTGCTCTTTTTAAGTTTCTGAGGACCCTCCATCGTGCTTTCCACAGAAGCTGCACCAGCTTGCACACCCACCAGTAGTGCACGAGGGCTCCCTTTTCTCCACACCCGCACCAGCTCTGGTTGTCTCAGACTCTTCTTTTGGGGCAGCTGGGAGTCACTTACCGAGGCCGGGAGTACAGGGAAGGACTGGGTTGCCGTAGGAGATGATGGACTCAACCCGGTTGTTGACTAGCTAATTTGCAGCGACCGTGGCGATCTCCAAGGGACAGTTGAATATGCCCACCCAGAGCTCAGGACAGAGGCAAGGGCTGGGGTGCATATTTGGGAACTGAGGCAATAGGGGGCACATGGGTTTGGAGGAACTCCCCGTGAAAGACATTTTTTTAAAAAAAGATTTTATTTATTTATTTGTCAGAGAGAGAGAGAGAGCACACCAGGCAGAGTAGCAGGGAGGCAGAGGGAGAAGCAGGCTCCCCGCCAAGCAAGGAGCCCAATGCGGGACTCAATCCCAGGACCCTGGGATCATGACCTGAGCTGAAGGCAGCTGCCCAACCAACTGAGCCATCCAGGCGTCCCCCCCCATGAAAGACATTTAATGGGAGAAGCGGGGAGCTGGTGACGAGCTCTGAAGACTGTCCACTTGGAGGGGCCCGAGTCCGGGAAGGAACCAGAAGAAGTAGACAGAGGTAGAAGGACTGGCAGGAGAGGAGGGTGTCTCAGAAGGCAGGGTAGACATGGGGGAGTGGTCCCAGCGTGGAGTGCTGTAGAAAGGTACACACGATAAGGCAAGAGCAGCGTTTAGGGGTTTGGCAGCTCAGGGGTCCTTGGCAACCTTCCTGGGAGAGGATTGGATGGGTCAAGGGGAGGGGGAAATTCCAGGAGGGAAACGGTGTTGGACAGGACAGGAAAGGACTTGTAACAGTGACCTCTGCAGCCTGGCCTGGAGGAGAGGAGAGACCAGGAAAAGCTTCGGGCGAAGGCAGAGGGTCCAGGGAGGGCTTCTCCAGCCTGAGAGACCCGACAGTTTACTGCTGAGGAAGATCAGCAGAAGTAAAGCGGGGAGGGCGACCAACCATTCAATTGCCCATTCAGGACTCAGAGGCTTCCTGGGACTCAGACTAAACCTGGGATGATCCTGGGCAGACTGGGACAGTTGCTCATTCTGGGAGAGTTTACTTTCACTGCTGAGCTGGTCAGTGTTTGACAAAGGGCTTGTGTGGAGGAAGCCCTGATGCATAGTGTTTACTGAATGCCATGGTACGAACACCCTTGCTATGGTGAGAATACCCTTGCTATGGTGTGAACGCTCTTGCTATGGTGCGAACGCTCTTGCCATGGTGTGAACACCCTCGCACAGTTCATTTTAAGCTACCAACGTGACATCACTGAAGGCAGAATGGAGAAGTCTTGTGAGGTGGTCTGGGCTGGCTCCAGCACACAGCAGAAGAGAGCCAAGAGGAAGGGCCTGGGGGGCAGGAGGGGCTTCCCCTCAACGGGGACCAGAGGGAGGAGGCAGGGCTCTGGGTGAATTTCAGAGCCATCAGGAAAGGGAGACCCTGCTTGGCGGCGGTAGGGTGGGCCGGGGACCAGAGGTGAGGCTGGAGGGAGCCTGACCTATGGGGGCAGATGCGGTCAAGGGTGAAAGTGAGAGTATTGGAGTCAGTGCAGGTTTGGGGAAAGAAGAAACAACCGCCAGGAGCTGGGCGGCCCCGGGGAGCCAGGTGCAACATGAGGCAGAGGCCGCAGGTGGGCAGCCAAAGGCACATTTAGATACACGTGTCTGTGCCGTCATTTGGCTGCTAAGAGGGACAATGAGGGGACCCTCTTACCCCACAGGCAAGGTTAGGGTGAGGTATGGCAGCACTGGGCCGGCCTGGGGAGGCGGGAGAGGCCCATGGGGGAGCCCAGGACGGAAGCACCTGGTCAGGCCTGGCCAGGCGTTTAGAGTCTCTCTCCTCAGCCATGCCCCCCGTTCTGGCTGCAGAGCTGAACACCTCGCCTGGGAGCCAGCCGGCATCCCGGGACTGTCCAGGCTCCTGTCGGGCTCAGGGCTCAGCTTGCAGAGTCCCTCTCTGCTCCCTGTGCTGCACTTTGTCTGCTCTTGGGCATGTTTTGGGGCTGACCCAGACAACAGGAGGCTTGGCTGGTACCGCTCGAGGCTCATGACTTCTGGGGTGTGGGGAGCCAGCACCGTGGCCTCGAAGTCAGAAGGACATGAGTTTGAGTCCCAGCCATCATTTAAACTCCGTGGGTCCCTGGTCCAGATGCTTAACTTCCCCAAGTCTCAGCTTTCTCATCCATGAAAGGGGAGTAACAATAGTATTTGCCACAGAGACCTGTGAGGATTCGATGAAATAATCCACAGAAAGTGTTGGGCGCCATGCCTGGGGGCACAGACTGAGCTCAGTTACTGTTAGACGTGATCGCTGTGGATGGGTGATTGTCCCCGCTATGACCGCACATGCTCTTTCCCATCTGCATCTACCCCCTCAAGTGAACAGGAAGGTCTTGGCTCCCTGTCCCTCCCCTCTGCTCTCTACTCCCTCCCTCCCTTCCTCTCTACTCCTCCTCCCACCCTCCTTGACTCCTCCCCACAGCACTCACTTGCTGCTAATATATTCTACTGCTATACTCCGGCTACATATTCTACTGATTTTATTTATCATTGGTCTCCCCTCACTAGACTGTAAGTTCCACAAAGGCAGGAATGTCTGTGTTTTGTTCACTGCTTTATCCCCAGAATCAAGAAGAGTAGCCTGGTATACAGTTGGTATGAAATAAGTATTTATTAAATGAATTAATAAGTGAAAGCCTCAAATAGCCTGCAAACTTTATTCTTTTTTTTTCTTTAGATCTTATTCATTTATTTGACACACACAGAGAGAGATCACAAGTAGGCAGAGCAGCAGGCAGAGAGAGAGAGGGAAGCAGGCTCCTGCCTGCAAACTTTACTTGCTATTTGTGTCGGCTCTTAACATCTCCGTTCCAGAATCTTTTGCTATTTATAAAGCCCGATCTGGATGGTCTTGCTCTAGTCTAGTGCAAATGGGTTGCTGTAGGACCAGGAGGGAGGGGACAAATCATTCTACCTGAGGTGAGACTAGGATACGATTCACTGAGAAGATGATGCCGTTGAACTAGCTTTGAGGGATGAATAGGAGTTTTCTGAGTGAGCAGGAAAGGAAAGACTATTCCAGGCAGAGCCAGTAGCAGGAACAGAGAGGGGCACAATGATGTAAAAGTCCTTGGAATGTCTGCAGAAGAGTGAACAGTATCTGGGTAAAAAGAATGTGATGCCTGCCGGGGCTGGAGGAGATGCAGTGGAAGGCTTGGGATGGGATCTGGCTGATGTATGGAATCACACCTAAGAGAGGCAGACTCCAGAGCCGGGCGTGTGGGTGCCGCGTGCCTGCCAGGGGCATGCTTCTATTTGCTGTGAAGTGGGGACAACCACAGTCCTCACCTGTAGGGCTATAGTGGGGATTAAACGGGTAAAATATATGGAGCACTTAGTACCTGAGCAAAGTGATATAAAATATTAACTATTATTATTACAGCAGGAACTCCGCGAATGCTGAATTTTTTATATGCGCATTCGTGCACATATGCTCGCATTTGCATTGCCACTTGTATGCATCCCTTGCTCATACATAATGAACAGTCCTTAAGATACAAAAATGACGCTATAACCTGCCTTCGAATCAGCGGGCACGGTTTTAATTTTTCGGCAGTAGGCATGAATGTACATGAATACGGTATTAGTAAGCTCAACTCGCTCCTCCCGACCACAGGGCTGCATTTATACCTCGGGGGGCCAAAGCCAGGAATAAATCTGAGACCCAGACAAACAAAGGTAATCATAAAGTCCTTCTTAGAGGGGAGGAGCGGAAGATTGTAAATGCGATTCTGGAAGCATCGCGTTGAGGAATCGCGGAGAGGGTGAGAGGTGCCGGAAGTCTGCAGATGGGCAGATGGTTCCACAAAGGAGGAAAAGGCAGATTAAAAAATATTTTAAAGCACTAAGTGTTATGACATTTTCCTCCAACATCTTGAAAGAGTTTACGAAGCAGATGGTTTTGGAGCTCACCAGGGCTGGTAAGGGTTCATGAAGAACACGCAAGGTCAAGTCCCATGTCCCGTTCTTTTTCAAAATCTTACCGTGTTTCAGTATCTTAGACATGGTGTCTTAATGTCAGGGAGCCTTAAGCCATGTCTTGATGGTGTCTTTAGAGATAAGATGGAAATCTATTAAAAAAAAGAAGAAGAAGGAAGGAAAAGCTGTAAACAGCCTAGTGGTACAGACAGTTGATTTGTAGCTGGCGGAAGGCATCGAGGAAAGGCCAGGGTGGACCTGGAGAGATTCCGCAGTCCTCTATTTATTCAGTTGCTCATGGTTTTGCGTGACGGATGTTAAGTGAACCGTCCCCGTAGGTCTCTAGTACCACGGGTGTCATCCTCAGCCCCATCCTTGTGACATATTTGTCGATGTCTTGCATGGGGAGAGGGAAGGCAGACTATCGAATTCACACATAGCACCAGGCTGGCCAGGAAAGGAGCTACACGGCTGGCTGACATAAGCAGTGTGTGGAATGATCGATAGGCAGGACGATGGGCCCAAACCAAAGGAGATGGAATTAACCAGGAGCGAATGTGAACTCTTGCATATAGATTAAAAAAAAAAAAAAAAAATCAATCGCCTGAACACAGGATGGGGAGGGCTGGCGTGGCGTCCTCCAAGGCAGAGGACTTGGCAGTGGGGCTGACCACGGGCTCTGTCTGCCTAGGGCGTGCTGAGAAAAGCATCACGTGGTCAGCCGCGGGGCACGTTCCCCACCCTGCACCCCCCTTCGAGCATAGTCAGGGGTGCATGGTGCCTAGAACCCAGAGTCTCATTCTGAGACACGTTGATAAAAGCTACCATGTGTCCCTGAGCAGGCCAGCAAGATGGCAAGGGACTGCAGGGAGGTTAGAGAGAAGACGCAGAGCGGTTGCTTGGGACATTGGAACGTTTGGGGTGTGGCTAACGGAGAGGGCCTGACTTCTTTGTGTCACTCTCCCTCACTCTTTGCCCTGCCAGTAGACATACAGGACCCCTCCTTTTCTTTCCCACACTTCTGTCATCCGCTCCCTACCTGGCTCACGGATCTTTCAGAAATGACGGACGAGAAAGCAGGCGGGAAGACGGGTTGTGGGCAGCAGGGGAAGCACCCGGCTGGAGAAGTTTAAGTGCTCTCAGGTCCTAGCCCCGGAGCAGGCTTCCATACAGTCACTGTCCTTGATAGGGAGGTTGTACCGCTGTTTGCTGGGCATGAAGACAAGGGAAATGCATGTGTACAAATGAGATCTGTGGGATCTCCGTATTGCCTGGGGGAGTTCTACCTGGAAGGAAATGCAAATGCCTTCTGGAAGTTCTTTCCAAACCTTGGGGGGAGAATTTAATCATTCTTTCTTCTCTGGTTCCCAAACACTTTGTGTTCCGCTTCTCTCAGGCACATATAGTATTGATTAATACATAGTAATACAGGCATATGCTGTGTGTGTGTATATGGTGTACGTCTGTCTGTGTCCATACATTTGTGTGCATTTGCAAGCTACGCCCCCACCACACTGTGAAACCGCCTTCCCCTAATTTCAGCTTCCGCCGCGGTCCCACACCATGCGCAAAGTAGATGTTCAATAATGGATGAGAGAATCTATTGCAGAATAAATACACGTTCTTCTGTGTACAGGTTGGAAGGCGTACTCACTCGTTCCTAAAAACCACCCGAACAAACAAACCTTTGCATGGGTTTCCCTTATTAAGGGGAGGGACCCAGGCTGGAGGGCAAGGATATATATTTACATGTCCTACAGCAAGGAACACCAGAGAGCACGTTTGTGATTTATTGCCAAGGCCAATGTTTAAGTAAAAACCTTGTCTTAATTATTTAGCTTTAATAAACAGGAGCGTGTTTTGATGTCCCCGCTGCAGACTTTCATATATCACACAGCCGTAATGAGGGCAGAAGTCTTTCTTTAGCGATGGGAAGAAACAAACATCAGCACCACCCACCATCTCTGAGGTTGCCCGCGTCCCTCCGGACGTGTGTCTTTCTCCAGGATGGGTCTGCTTTCCTGGACGGGTCTGGCACCAGGTCAGGGGGAGAGGGCATGTTTTTGGAGACGCTGTCCCTTCTGGGAAGAAAGAATGGAGTCCATTAATTGGTTACGGGCAGGTTCTTGTAACGGAAGTAGACACTGTCCTGTGGACACCACCCAGTCCCCACCCCAGTCCACACTGGGGGGGCGTCTGATCCCACACTGTGACGTCTACCTTGTGGAATGTCTCACTCTCCCAGGGGCACGCACATCCAGCCTCTGCAAATCCTTGGGACTTAACATTCCAAGTGTATTTTCCCTTTCTTTCTCCATGAGTTAGAATCAATTTTCACATTAGTAATGAAACTGTGTGTATTGCATTAGCCATTATCATTGGCTTCCTTGCCGCTCTGGGCTGGCTGGGCAGACTGCCTCAGGTCCCTTATCCCCCCTGAAGTACGGAGATAGGCCAGGGGCTGCACTTGGCTACTTGTCTGAGACCTTTAAACTGGCAGCTTACCTAGTCAGTCTCATCGCAGAGAAGGAGGAGGTCAGGAGGGGAAAAAGAATGGATTTCCATCCGCAAGTCGGTGTAATTCGTGGGTACGTAAAGCCTACAGGACAATAATGCTGGGTCCAAGCCAGGGCTCAGGGCTCCGACTGTGTCCCAGGATGGGCGAGGGGTCCTCCTACGGGTGTCAGAGGGAAGGCCAGTGACCTCACTGGCCGGGGGGCGGGGGTGGGCAGGTTAGAGGTTTCTTCTCTGCTTATTCTCTGTGCTGGGAAATCCCGAGTAAAGAAAAGGAAGCAGCCCAGACTAACTGCCCCTCAAGCTCCTGGGGGACCCCAAGGCCAAAGCCACTTCTGAATCAGGTGAGAGCTGCTCAACTCAGGCTGTGGCGGGGAGGGGAGGGCTCCCTAAGGTAGGAGGTTAGCACCTGGGGCTCTCTGCCTAGGGGAAGGCGCCCTCAGGGGGCCGTCTCCCTGTGGGAGGAGAGTGTAGCTCCCTTGCAGGGGCTGGGGTAGCTTCTGGGGGTCTGTGGGATAGTCCTGGGTCTTGTGTCCCTGCGGTCTGGAAGAGGTTCTGGGTAAGAGGTCTGGCACATCGCAGAGTGGACCCCTGGAGCTGTGAGTGTCTTAAACTCTCTGTGGTAATCGTCCCTTACCTTGGTAGTCCACTGTGGGTCACCAGAAGAAGCAGTTTTGCAAAGTTTCTTTTGCTTTTTTACACCACCACCATAGGAAAGAGTGCTATTTGCCCCTCTGCAGATGGACTCTGAGTCCAGTGCTCTGCCTGGGATACACAGCTGCCCCTTGTGGCCATCTGCTTTAAGCAAAGCTGGCTGGGGACCTTACTTAAAGTATGTTAGGTCCCACAAATCGTATTTGATCTAGAGCTTAATTCGAGCTGCCATGAGCAAAGTTATTATCAATGCCTACGTATTTAAAGTGGTTAAATATTTAAAGCCATGTCAGCTTCTCCTGGCTGAACAGGATCCCCAAACACAGAAGCCAGATGCCTTCCCTGGGAGCCAGACGGTGGGTCTCTGCAGGGGCCATGCATGCTGGGGGTTCCATGGGGTTCTGTGGGGTTCTGTGGAGCAGCCCGAGGGCTAAGGAGGCAGCCAGGTAAAGGGAGCGAGCGGCTCTAACCTACCTGGCTTTCAAAGCCCTTCCCAGGCACACCACCAAAGGCACTTTAAAAATTCTTGGGTTTCTGTGGGGCTAGGACTTGGTCATAGGTGGAGAGAATGTGTGTCAGTGACCCCATAGGGTGGGGGGGGGGGCAGAAATGGAGTGCAGCTGGGGCGGGTTTGTCAGGGGCCCATCCAGGCCTCTGGGGAAGGATCCCTGGGGTCCCAGGGGCCTGCCACCTGGGGAAGGAGCAGGGCCCTCTAGATGGTGTGGCATGCTGCTTTTGGGGGGAGAACCCAAACCACAGAGCACAGGCTCTGAGCCAAGAGATGTGGCCGTGTCGCCGGGTTTCTTCCTGAAGGCACTTGTCTGCGGTTTATAACCTGGGGTTTATCAACGTGTAGGGGTCCCTGAGAGGGTTCAGTGTTGGGGTACAAAGTCAATAACATTCATCAGGTTCTCAGGGAGGTCTGTAGCCTCAAAAATCCCAATAACCACCCGTCTGCTGTGTCAGGCCCTCCCCAACCTGCCCTGTATTTTATCTACCCCAACCCCCCAAACTGGGGTCTAGGCATAGGATTTAGGTAAAATCTCTTGAATGTTTTATGCTAGTTCAGGCTCCAAGGTCTTTGTTGGTGCCGTTCTGTCTCTGCCTCCTTCTCCACCTACCAAACTCCTGCTCATTCTCTGAGACCCAAGCTCAAGCCTTTGCCGAGCCATTCCCTCTGGGCAGAGCCAATGGCCCCCTCCTTGGAGCCCCCAGTAATCCTTCGCCGGCTTTCTGGAGCACCTGTCACTCGGGTTGACACAGCTGGTTCCTGTATCTATTTCCCCAGAAGACTGGAGGCCAGGGGTGCCTTCCACCTTCAGAGGAAGCTTTTTGGGTCGACCTTCAACGCAGCATGGTATATTGACCTAAGTCCCTTCAACCACGTTAGAGCAGGCTAAGTTTGATCCTGTGGGTCCTCAGAACTCTGGTCCTAAAGTAGGGGAGCGAGGTCAGGGCTGGAGCTGGAGGGTTGGGGATAATCACCTGCCTCGTCATCAGGGAAACCATGTTTGACCCATGTCCCCAAGGGAGTGGAAAGAGGAAAGTGGGAAGAACTAGGACCTTGTTGAGCACGGTGCAGGTTCCCAGGTTGGGGTCAGACATGGCGCCCGAGGTGTCTCATTTAATCACCACAGCAACCTAACGAGGGGAGTTCCTGTTTTCTCTCATCTGTGTGTGTGGAAATTGAGGCAGAGAGCTGGCACAGTTTCCAAGGCTATGTGGCTGGTCAGCAGCGGGGTCAGAACTCGGCTGCCGTGGTCCGTCATGAGGCCAGAGCACTACCGTCTCCCACGGTGTGGGGGGCGGCATCTCGGAGCTAGAGGAGGTCTGGGCCGGGCATGGCGGGGTAGCCCGCAGCTGGGGCTCCCCGAGGGGAGGTCTCACCCCTCATCCTGGCTGTGAGGAAACCTCCCATTGTTGCCAAAAGGACTGAGGCATCCCAGACCTGCAGCCCAGCTCGCTCAAAACCAGCTTATCTCGTTTTTAGAATGTTCTTTCAGCTGGAACTATATTAAGTTAATTTAATTGAAGGTTGTTTTCCTAAGATGCTTTTTTTTTTTTCTAATTATAAAATGATATATGCTCATTGAAGACAGTTTAAAAATACAGGCAGGCAAATGTAAGGGGGTGGGAGGCATCCGTCACCCTACTGGGGAGTAGTAAGCGCCATCAAGTGCTTGAAGACACTATTGTTATTAAGCCTTCTTTACACTCGAGGAGAGCAGATTCTGAGAGGTTAAGTAAACTGGATGAAGGTCACACAGCCAGGAAATGATGATGGCTGTAGTAGACGCAGTTGGCTCCAGGGTCCCCCCTCTTAAATTCCCCCTTTATTATGTGAAGTACCAACAGCAATGAATTTTGAAAGGGAGGAGTTGAAGCAGTTTACTGGGTTTTAACTACTCAGAACTCCAGAAATCTTGATTGTAATTGTCAGGTGGGGACCACCGGCTCCAGGAATCTTTAGATAACAACACCTAGAGGGTCTCTAACTCAAGCTCTGTGAAGACAGAACAAGAGTTATTGGGAACCGCCGAGCTGCTCTCCGTCATGAGAAGTTCACTCGGGCGGTACTGTGTGATGAGTGAGGGATGGAACAGCGAGGGGCGTGGCTCGGGCCGCTTCACTGGTGGGCCCCACGTTGTGGTCCAGTGTCCCACAGTGTGACCTCGGTACCCTTGGGTTCTCCCCAAGGTGGCCCTAAGGCCAGTGACCCAGAGGCCTTGGTCTTCTTGGGTTGGTTCAGGTGCCGGCCCTGAGACACAGCCGTTCTGTGTTTCCCACGGGGTTTCCTGGGGCCGCATCCTCCCCGGGAAGCGGTGTGCGGGGACGCCAGGCAGGAGCCCTCACTTGAAGACTGCCCCTGACCGCTGCTGCCTAGCCTTTTCGGTTTGATTCATCCCCAGTTGGCGGGGGTTTGCTCATGGATTTCTCAGTCTTGCACCCCGAGAAAGATGGGCTAAAGCTAGATCTGGGCCAGAGAGTGATCAGGAGTGTGTTCCAAGGAGGCCGAAGGGGTGCAGAGAGGCTGAGCCCTGTGAGAACAGACCGGACAGTTTGGAGTGACTCCCTCTGGAATGGCAGAGGACTTTCTGAGGGACTGTGCCTGCCCGCTTCCTGCCGGGGGTGGGGGTGGTGGGTGGCTTCTGTGCCTTCCATTCCAATAGTCCGATTCCTTCTCCCCAGAGATCCACTCACAGCAGGGGGACTGCAGCCTGGATGGTCGTCCCGCACCTTGAGGGGGCTGGGCCCAGCGTGTCCCCGTGGGAGTCCTGTCCCAGACTGTATAGAAGGCGAGGGCTGGAGTCTGTGGCCCACACAGGGACGGTGCATAGGGACGGCCTGGGTCTTGAATGCCTCAGCGAGTCACTCCCCTTCCTGAGTCAGATACCCTTCCCCCAGCCCCCACCTACCTCCTGGAGTCCCCTCCCCACCATGTGGCTCCTAGGACCTAGGACCAAGGCTTCGGGCCTCCCTGGATGGGACATAAAATTGAAATGCAAGAAGTCGATAAAGCATCTTGCTAGAGGAACCAGATGCCACTTCGATCTCTAATCTCAGGCTCTGAAGCCGAGCACAGCTTCCAACCGGCGAGGGCTCTGCCTGGCTGTCCAGCTTCAGGCTGTTGCCTGCAGAGCCCCGGGAGCCTCCCCAGCACCCCGCCTCCTGGCTCTGGCAGCTTTCCCTCTGCGTGCTGGAGTCTGTTGCGCCCCAGGCCCTTGGTTAGCCATCCCATCTACTGACTGCCCTCCTCTCCCCGCCTCCCCCCCCGCCCGCCTCCTCGGGAGCCTGCACAGTGGTCTCCCCCTGGGAGCCTGGTCTGGAAGCCTTCCCTAGAAACATTCGTGCCCTCTGTACCCTGGGCATGCCCCCACTGTAGCCTTCAGCATCTGAGCTAGTTTGTTTTGACATCTCTCTTTGCAGCTGGACTGTGGGCCCCGGGAGGTCAGAGACTCGCCTAGGGCATCTCTGTGCGTCCAGATTCTAGCACGCAGTGACCTCAGCAGGTGGCTGCATGGCTGGAGGGACAGACAGACATACGGGGAAGTGGGGTCACAGCAGCCTGAAGTGTCACACACATTCAAAGGCAGTAACCAGATAAGTGGGGGGTGGGTTGGGGAGAGGCTCTGGGGTGGGGGTTGGAGCTGGTGAGACCAAACAGGGAAGACTTCCTCCTATTTCCAGCCCCTCAGAAATGGTTTTTTTGTCCTAACAAAGACGCATCGGTTTTCTACATGGAAAATCAGAAGATCTGTCTTCGGGAGAGACCACAAATTCCATGAGCTTGTCATTATTTTTTAATTAAAAGACAGCAACTGCCAGTATTTGGTAAATTCAGCCTCCTCCCTGTGGGTCCACTAATGTGCCGAATTTATTTTTTATAAGAATCTGTTACTGAACCTGCTCGGTGGAAAGAGCCTCGTTAGAGCTTTAAGGAACTTCTCATTAGCGGGATAAATGTGCCGGGTGCAGGGGGAGCTGCGGCTCGCTGCTGCTGGGCTCCGGCCAGGGTGAGCAGGCTGCCTGGCCTTATGTTGGGGGGACTCCTGAGCCTTCCTGCAGGAGCACACATGTGCTGGGGCGGGGGGCACCAGGGAGATGCACGGGTAGTCTTGTGTGAGTCCCCCCCGCCGCCCCCCGTTACCTGGTGCCTGTAGCAACTCAGCCCGCTGGCAATGCAAGCCTGCCAGACTCCCCAGGCCTGCCCCATCTCCCCCTGCTCCGCCAGTTCCCAGGAGCCCCCTGATGAGTCAAAATAGCCATCAGCCGTGTTACAAGTGCTGGCTATGGAAGGGGCGTAGAGGACCCAGGGCGTGGATGTCCGGGTGATGGGCCTCTAATTCTGACTATGCGCTAGGGGTGGGTGAGGGTACACAGAAGACACTGATGCAAAGCCTTGATTCTTCTTCTTTTTTTTTTTTTTAATTTATTTATTAGAGAGCACAAGAAGGGAGTGGCAGAGGCAGAGGGAGAAGCAGACTCCCTGCTGAGCGGGGAGTCTGACATGGGGCTCCTTCCCTGGACCCCAGGATCATGAGCCGAGCTGAAGGCAGACGCTTCACCGACTGAACCACTCAGGTGCCCCACAGAGCCTTGATTCTGAGGTTGAATTGCACAGTGGGGAGGCCTAGGGCACGGGGGCCAGGGAGGGGTTCCAGGCAGAGGGAGCATCTGAGCACCGGCATGGGCATGGCGGTGTGGAGATAGGAGGGGGTAGTCAGAGGAGGGCCCAGTGTCTCGCTGGGCTGGACATCAGGCTTGTGGGAGGCAGGAAGGAGAAGTGGCTGGAGGCGGCTTGGTTCCTGATTGTCTCGCTGTGGGGGGTTAGACATTCTCTACTGGGGCCTGAGAGACATGACACCATCCTGTTAGTGTCTGGGGAGGAGGGCTCTGCAGACCGCAGGGAGGATTCGGAGGGGGAGAGAGGAAGGTCTCTGGTGCAAATAGCCGAAAGCAGAGGCAGGGCCCCAAGGCCCCTTCTGTTGTCAGCAGACTTCTTCTTTGGGGCCAGACTTTGGTGTGGAAGCACAACCCCAAAAAAGGAACTTTCTAGGCCTGAGAAGCATTGTGTGTTAGAGGCAGAAGGGCCCCAAGGCCACTCTCCCAGCCCCTTCATTTTACAGAGGACACAAAGCCCCAAGGTACTGTGATTCATCCCAAGTCACTCAGAAGAGGGGGCAGAATTTGCAGGGAAGAAAGGGCGCTCTTGGCCAGGAGAGAGCCTCCACTTGGGCGCATAAGCCTGCGCCCAAACAATGCCAGTCAGACACGTGGACGGGGGTGGGGGGTGTCGGCGCACAGCTGGAGGCAGGCCCGGGTGCGGTCTGGTCCGTGGTCTGGTTCGTGGTCAGGTCTTCCCTCCCAGGCCGCTACTGCTCTCGGCCCATTGTGCCATTTGGAAAAGGCACCCCTGTAAGGGGAGGGATGAAGATCCGAGCTCCCCCACAGCTTCAGCCGTTTCGTGTCCATAAATTAGCTTCTCTCACTTAAGCCTGTTTGAGTTGGGTTTTCTGTCGCTTGCCTGGATTTGGTTCTCAGTGCAACAAAAGCTGCGAAAGGATTTTGAGCTGGGGGGTGACGGGCTCCGATTTCTATTCTAAAAACGTCATTCTGGCAGCCATGGGGACAAGGAACTGTGGATGGGCAAAGATGGGAGCCGGAGACCACCGAGGCACGGGAGAGGTGGCTGAATCACGAGGGTCGGTCATAGCAGAGCAGGCAGACGCCGGGAGTCACGGTCCGACCCGGAATGGCATCGGCGGTCTGCTGCTGGTGGGCTGGAAGGATCTGGGGCACTGTGGTGTGGACCGGGCTGCTGAGTGACCCTGGAAAGAAGAAGAGTGTGAGGAAGGTGTGGCTTGGGGCAAGGGGCTGGGGTTCTCTTTAGAGCGGGCTACATTTGAGATGCTGGTGATACAACTGAGTACGGTGATAGCAAGTCAGCGGTTGGATGCGAGCCTGTTGCCCAGGCTGGAGGTCCGAACTGGGGAGTCGCCAGTGATGAAGAGGAAAGACAGTAATGTGGGGAGAAAACAGAAATACTGAGGAGGAGGAGAGGGGTGAGGACAGAGCTCTGGGGAATGAGCGCCAGGCAGAAGTGCAGAGACCAGCGTGGAGGGTGAGAAGTTGTGGCCAGAGAGTGAGGAGGCCGGGGCGGTGTGGTGTCCCACATGGCAGGGAAGAAAGGGCCCCGAGAAGGGGGAGAGGAGGGAGTGGTCAGCTGCACCCACGGTGCAGAACAGAAGTGCAGAAACGTCTGCAAGGTTTGGCAACATGGGGGCGCTGATCAGAAGCCCGACCGGAGCGACCAAAGAGTGGACAGGACGAGAGGGCTGGGGGAATGAGCATGAGAACGTCTTTGAGGGGCGCTGTGAGCAGGTGTGGGGACAGGAGCAGTGGCAGGGAGGGGGTGGGGAGGTTGGGAGGGGACGGAGATTCTAGGGAGCACGTTTTAGTTCTAACGACCAGAGGTGGCAGAGCACGTGCATACAGGGATGGGAATACTGGGTATGCGAACCAAAAGGATAATAGGGGAAAGCGGGTCACTTCCAGAATGAAGGCCTTGAGAGAGGGAGGGGTTGGAAAACGAATGGTGTGGCATCTGATGGGAGAATATTTGCTTGGATGACGGAGAACGTGACGACAGACAGAGGCAAGTCTAGATTTCGGTGGGGGATGTTAGGGGGTTCCTGTGTACTTATTTTCCCCGTGGACTTTGGGGCAAGGCCATGAGGTACAAGGGACGGGTGAAGGTATAGAATGCCAGTCAGGGGGACTTGGTGTCACTCTACCAGGGATCTGTGGAGCGGGGTGGTCACAGGGCAATGATGAGTGCCTGTTGAAAGCTTGTGGCTCTAAACTACAGGGCAGGTGACCCGCCGGCCATGTGGGGCTGTCTGGACACATTCCGGTGCTGGGGTGCAGGCCTGGAGAAGACCCTTAGTTGAGCGCGGGTGGATGTGGGATTTTGCCAGGTGAGAAAAGGCTAAGAAGGAAGGTGCAAAGGTTTGGAGGTTAATTTATAAGGGACAGAGTCTAATGAGCTGTGATTATGCATATCCCCAAGCTGGAGAGAAGACATGGAAAATGCAGGTTTGGGGTCATCGGGGTAATAGGCAGTGGTGAGGGTTTTGACAGGTGGCCAGGGGCGTGTGGGGGGTGAGGAGGAGGAGGGCCAGTGACCAAGCCCTGAAAGTCAGCATTTAAGGGGTGAGCGGCGGGGGGGTTCAGGGGAGACGGGTGGAGGAAACCCAGGCGAGGTGCTGCCGTGGACAGCACGAGGGAAGAGGAGAAGCTGGGACCGACCATGGGGCTTGCTTCTAGGCAGTCCCGGAGGCTGGAACTCTTCATCTGGAGGCCACCCGGGTCCAGGGGAGAAGGTTTGCAGAGGAGAGGTGGGGGGTGCTGGCCAGAGCCAAGAAGGGAAGGGAGGAGGCGGGAAACAATGAGTAGGGTCAGAGGATCAAGTGTTAGATTTGGAGGATAGCGGGTCCGGGTCTGGAGAAATGAGAAATTGGTTAATTTTCCAGAAGCTGTAGGGAGAGAAGTTATGATCTGAACTCGGGGTTATATCTGGAACCAGCAAACAGCACTTGGCTTGCAGGGCCTGGAGCTATGGAGGAGAAAACCCTCTGGGCCCGGCGGGGCAGGGAGAAGTTAAAAGGGGTCAGGGGAGGGACGGGGAGTGAGGACGGGCGCTGCTGGATCAGGACCGGCTGAGGAGCTGCACCTGTGCCCCAGGTGTCTCACCCCTCTCGGGGTGCTGAAGTAGATGGAGCTCTCCCAACCCCTGCTGAGCAGGGGAGGGGCCGAGGGAGGGAAGACTCAGGAGGGCCAGGCCCCAGGGTCAAGACAGACTGTAACCCCAAGAATCCACTTTGGAGGGAGGTGCTGTCGAGCTGGGCTGGATGAGGGGATGCTAACAGGACGGCAAGTGTTGTAGGTTTTGCCCCCAGCCCCCACCCCCACCCATACCTGCCCCATGAAACTGACACGCACAAGGCTCTAGGAGTAAAAGGAAGGTGGATAAATAGGCGTTAAAAACCTAGGGTCTGGCCCAGATGGGGCCAGCAGCGATAGCTGTGGGTTGCATGAGTGTTTTGAGCCCAGGATTTCACTGGCAGGGACAGTCTGTGCTTTAAAACAGCCCTGGAGAGTTGGGGGGATGGTGGGCAATTCGTTTTTCTCTGCCATGAGAGCCTTTGCACGTCTCACAGCATGTTCTGCCCTCTCTCTTTGTATCAGGGTGGGTGGTCAGGGCTCTGCGTGGGAACACACTGTCTCTCAGCCTTGCGACCCCTACAAGGCCTTCTGCCTCCCCTGGGTTTTCTTTTTCTCCAAGTTTCTCTTCCCACTCCCCCAGCGGGTGTGCGGTATAAAGTCAAAGGGGGGCTCTGGGTCCCTCTTCCTCCGAGGCTCCTGGGAGGGGCTTGGTTGGAGAGCCTCTGTGCATCTTTTCATCTCCTGGCTGGTGAGGGATGTGCTTGGCTTGAGGACGGCTTGAGGACGACTCCGGCGGGGGTGGGGAGGGGAGATGGCAGCCACGTTGCTGGGAGGGTGGGACCTGAAGCCCACTGGGTGGGGTGGTTGCTCCCACTGCCTGGGAGACCACAGACTGCTGCCCACATGTCTTCCTGGCCATGCACGCCTGGATCAAAGTGCAGGTGTCGCGGTGTTATCCACCTCCTTTTTTTTTTTTTAAGATTTTATTTATTTATTTGACAGGCAGAGACCACAAGTAGGCAGAGAGGCAGGCAGAGAGAGAGGAGGAAGCAGGTTCCCCGCTGAGCAGAGAGCCTGATGCTGGACTCGATCCCAGGACCCTGAGACCATGACCTGAGCCGAAGGCAGAGGCTTTAACCCACGGAGCCACCCAGGCGCCCCTATCCACCTGTCTTTACCACGGCTTCACACTTAGCTCCTGCAGATGGATCCACAAAGCCCCAGAAAGCACGGTGCTCGGTGCTTTTCGCAGGCTGGGACCCCGAATGCAGAGCCCGGCTAGTGGCTTCCTGTTTATTCATTAGGTCTGGGAGCCACGGCGGGCTTTGGGGTCAGATGAGAAGTGGAGAAGATTCCCTGGAGCTGACAGGAGCCCACGCAGGTCCCGCCTTTGTTTCTCCCAGTCTGATTTGCACTGAGGTTGCTGTGAAAGCTTTCTGCTGGGTCTGCCATTTATAGGAGTAGCCTAGCCAGCACTCCGGACTTTCTCATCTTCCCTCCGTGAGATTCACAGTGGGACTGAGGCTGCTGCCAGAGGCACACAGCGGGCATCCTTCTCTCTCCCGGCCCACCTGCCTTCCCTGACCCACCCACTCCTAGACGGTTGACTTGGCGGCTAGCATCCAGAAGCATCCAGGGTCCTGATGGAGAGGTGGGGGAGGGGTGGAGAGCTTGGCCCCGGCTCTCCTGCAGTTCTTTGGCCGCCCAGGAGAGCTGAGAGTGGCACCAAGTATGCAAGTTCCTTTTATGTCTGTCCCCAACCACTCTGTCATCATGAGAGGCCTTGGGGTCCGTTCCCACTGTCCCTGTTATGGATGCCCCTGCCCACTGCAAATCACAGCCAGGCTGAGGCCATTCGTCTCAGGGGCAACAGAAATTGCTTTGCCTTGGATTTGATGATTTGGGCAATGACAGCGTTTAAACGGGCACTTCCTACTTATGTACGGGTCATATTTCTAGTGGTTTATTTACAAATTGGCTGTTGGCTCCTTGAAAGGAGAGAGAGGAGGAAGCAGGCTCCCCGCTGAGCAGAGACCCCCGATGTGGGGCTCGATCCCAGGAGCTGGGATCATGACCTGAGCCGAAGGCAGAGGCTTTAACCCACTTAGCCACCCAGGCACCCCTTGAAAAGAGTTCTTAACAGAAATAGGTTTCCTGGTGATGCTTAGGTTTCCAAGCCAGTGCATGGGGGCTGTTTCAACATCAAAGCCAAGGATCTGATAGCTGCAAGCCTTGGGTTACAGGTCAAGTTTACACTGAGAGGAGAATAGGCAGGGGTGGGAGTAAGCCTGGGTGAGGACGAGGTCACCACCCCTGGGTTCATGGAACGCCATCGGGCTGGGACATTCATTGATTCCTGATTCCTTTCTT
This sequence comes from Meles meles, assembly GCF_922984935.1. Lineage (NCBI taxonomy): Eukaryota > Metazoa > Chordata > Mammalia > Carnivora > Mustelidae > Meles > Meles meles. Next base: position 103,664,320 of record NC_060073.1, on the reverse strand, counting down.
CACCTCACACCCGTCTTCAGTTCCCCTTTGCTCCATCCTCAGAATATATCCCGAATCTAGACCCTTCTGCTAGCTACCACCACCCTAGTCCCAACTGCTGCCCTCCCTCCACCTCCCTGCTACGTGCCCCACCCCCACCTGGCCCTGCCCCACCGCCCCCAGCCAGAGTGAAGCTTTGAAAATGAAGTCAGCTCAAGTCTTTTGCAAGGATCACTCAGAACTGGGTCCAGGAGGCAGGAGACTGGCACCTACCCCTCCCCTTCCCCCTCCCACCTCTACCCCAACCATTCCACTTACCTTGGCCCACTCCACCGTGAAGTGGGGGTCAACGTTTCTCGGGCTCCTGTTTTCTTTTGGAGCTGCCTGGTTCCCTTTTGTCCCTATGTATTCCTGCTTACTTTCTCAGCATCCTGGGTGACCTCTGTCTTTGGAGCGGGCTTACCACCTACCCTTTGCTTTAGGACAGAAAAATGGCACCTCCCTCCTCTCACCTGCTGTGTATAGACCCCAGAGGACAGGAGGACAGGTTTTTTTTTTGTTTTTTTTTTTTTACTGCGCGCCACAGGTTCATAACTGCAGTAATTCATCTCTTCTGCACTCATTCCTTAATTGTGAGTGGCAGTCACGTTCCCGCCCCCGTGTCAGTTTAGCTCAACTCCGTGCACCAGGCCTCGGATTCCTCCTTATTAGTCACCTTCCCTCCCTCCCCGGCATCTTGCCACCCTTCGCTCCTGGGCCCCCAGCCTTCTCTTCCTGGGGTGAGCTGACCCATCCAGGCTTCATTCTGCCCCCTGAAGGCACCCACCTCTAACTCCCACTGCCACGTTGGCCTGATAGGCTCAGGCTGCCCTGATTCTCAGGCAGGCGACTGCTTCCTGGAGCTGCCCCAGAGCAGCTTCCAAGGCTGACTGTTCTCTCCTGCAGCTCCATGAGTGAGTTGCTGCGCCCAGAATCTGGGACTGCAGGAGCCCCTGGGGGTCATTTTGCTCTCCCCTTGCCCTCTGTCCTTCCCACCAAGAAAGAACCTTCTTCTCTGGCCAGGGACTGTCGTGTTCAGCACCCTTCTCTTGCGTCTGCCGGCAGGCTTCATGCCGTGGGCTCCTGTCCTTGCATCAGGGGAAAAGACAGCCGATGTCCTGCTGCTGGAGTCACCCGCCTCTGGGGCTGCACCCCCGCCATCCCAGGCTCTTCTCTCCACCACTTGTTTACGGCTTCCCAGCCGCTCTGCTGTCTGGGTGACGGGAGCACCCAGCCAAGACAATCTGAATTAATTTTGCAAGTAAAATTTCATCAGACGACCTATCAAGCGCTTCACTAAATCAAGACATATTACATCTCGTGTGTGCCCTGAGCCCATTTATCATGAAAGTCAGCCCCTGAAATGCCAGACAGGCTTAGGCCAGGAAGGAGGAACATTCTTCTGTGAAGTGAAAAGGGTCTTCTTTATCTCTAGATGTGTGACCTGAGGGCCTTTGCTCTGCTCTTTTGCAGAGAAGGCACTGTTGACGGTCCTTGAGATTCAGGGTCAGATGACCCTGAAACAGAACCCCTGCTTTGATGCTTTCTCGCTGTGCAACTCTGAGCAAGCTGCTTAACCTCTCTTAGCCTCTGTTTTCTTGGGTGTGAAATGGAAATCAGACCTACCTTAGAGGGCTATTATGAGGTTAAATGAGATGAGCCTCCCTGAAGTCTCCGTATGGTAGCAAGGACTGTATGAATGTCCATTCCTTTCCCCCAAACGAGGTCAGTTACAAACCCCATGGGTGTTTCGGTTCTGACAAGCTGACGTGCATCTGCACGTATCTGCATATGACACGAATGATAGGAAATTAACAAGCGAGTAGATGCTTTGCAGGTTACAAGGACGAGTATGTAGTTGACAGAGGGGAGGGAGATGGCCTCAGGGCAGTTTCTGTTCACACAGAAAGAAAGTAGGCAGAAGATGTCACCTTCCAGGCACGGTATGAGTTCTGTAGGTTGGTCCCTCTTTTGTGTCTTTTTTTCTCGCCCTGACTCATCACCTGTGAGTTGTTGGTTTCACAGAGACCTCTGAGATCTTGACAGGGCCTCACTACGGTGATGTTGATGGACCCTCCCCTTTCTGCTTTGTTGTTTGACTTTGCTCCTGTCACCTTTCCAGGCAGCAGTTGACTAGAACCATTTAGGAGCAGGCAAAGGGAGATAGAGACACGTGCTCTCTTATCTGCTGCCAACTTAGGTTAGGACTCCTTCCAGAGAAGTCTGGGGTGGTGACCCTCATGGGATATGGCCAAGACCCCCTTCGTGACAATTATCCTCTAAGCTTGGCCTCCTGGGAGCTGGGAAAGTGAGGTCCTGGGTTCCCCAGGACTGGTTTTGGAGGGAGCCCAGGCACCCTAGTTCCCTCTGCCTTCTCGGCTGCACATGCAGGAGGCACGTGGGCACCAGCGCCGCTGTGAAGGTCCCCCGTCTTTTGTTGGGGCTTACCTGTGTTGCGCCCTGAGCTGAGAGGGCCAGACGGAAGAGTCTTTCCGTCCACCGGGAGCTCCCAGTCCTGACTGGCAGTGGTGGCGAAGGACAGAATGAATTACGGGATGTAACTTACTTCTTTAAGAACCACAATTAAAATATATATATATATATATATATATATATGTATTATATATATGTATGTATATATATATATATATATATATGTATTATATATATGTATGTATATATATATGTATTATATATATGTATGTACATATATATATACATATTAAATATTTCCATGCAAGTGAACGTAAGAAAAGGACACTAATATGCCTCTCTCTCGGACAGAGTACACAGAGCCCGAGCTGGTCATCCTTCTCATTACTCAGGGTCTTATTAGAAACAGCAGCTACTACCCGGATATTCTAGGTCCCACACCAAGTGGACCCGACCTGCTCCGTTCGTGGGTTCTTTACCCATTTTGTGATTTTCACCTCTCCTTCTTTATCTGTTGCTTCTTGCTGTTTTTGCCAGCCTGCCTGCCTCCCTTCTGTTTTGCATTTAGTATGAATAAACTCTATTAGCATTAGGCATAGAATAGAGTCTGGAAGGGTCTCTCTTGTTTATTTTGAGTTGTTGTTGTTGTTGTTATTTGGAGAGAGCTAGAGAGCTTGGGGGTGGGGGTTGGGAGTAGGAGGTAGGGGAAGAGGGAGAGAGAGAATCTTAAGCAGGATCCATGCCCAGCGAGGAGCGTGGGGCTCGAACTCATGACCCTGAGATCATGCCCTGAGTTGAAATCAAGAGTTGGATGCTTAACCAACTGAGCTGCCTAGGCGCCCTCCACACTGAGTTTATCAGTAAGTTTACTTAATAAAACAAGGAATGAAATTGAATATATCATAGTTGTATCACTAGAAAGCAAGAGAGTACTTCCATGAGCTCTACAAGAGACAGTCTGGCCATGGGTAAGACTTAGTCAAATTGGGGCTCCCATTTTAGCCCTTCCATTTACTATTTGGGCGATTTTAGATTACTTTGTGCCTCAGTTTCCTTGCCTCAGAAATGGGATGATTATAATGGCTGCCTCACAGAGTTGTGAATTAAATGACAAGACAGCTTTTAAACTGCTTAGCACATATCTGGCCCATAATGAGCAGGGGATGTTCACGACAGTGATAAAAAAAAAATAGCCAGAACGTCTGATCTGGCGGAAGAGTGGTAGAGGTGGTATGACCTTTGTGGGGGGTTTTCTAGGGACCATCTCTCTCTGCCCAGGATTTCCTCTTCCTCCTCCTTCCCCTCTTCCACGCCTCTGGGAAGCTCTTTATTTGGTCTCAGTGCTAGATGGATATTAATGCAGAAATGTTAGGGCTGGAGATTTCCACCGCCTTTGAATAATAGGCATTTGGAAAATTAAATATTTCTGTCAAGTAGGCCATAAATCTTGCCTGTTTAGGAAGGTGAGAAATTAAAATTGCAAAACAGCTGGGGAGGGAGCGTGTGGTCCAGCCCCTGTGTGTGGTCTCAGGATGAGGGTGGGTGGAGCCCCCGGCTCCCAGCCGCCTTGGAGCAGGGACGGGAGCAGGGACAGGAGCAGGCCCGCGGGGCAGAGGCAGTCAGGAGGTTGCCTGCTGCAGGTCCTCAGCCTGGCAGACTTTGAAGTCCAGATGGTTTTGATGGAGGCTTCCCGCTTTGTGTTCTAGATCTGCATCTGGCCTGCTCCTGCTGGGCTTGAAGCCATCTTCTCTTCTTTTCCTCCCACTAGGGCTTTCCTGCCCACCCACCTGCCCACCAACGAGGCGCCCCCGCCCTCCTCCCCTCTCAGAGGCAGCGTGCGGCACCACCGACAAGAGCTTTCCCTTAGTTCCTTCTGCTGCTGGAGAGCTACCCTGAAAGGGGGCAGCCCACTCTGGGCATCCCCTGCTCCAGCAAAGGCAAAAGCTGTGAGAGGGACTTGTCTCCCGGACCACACAGAGGGGGCAGTGCACGTACTCCCAGGAGTCAGGAAACAGTAAAGACAAGAAGATAAGCGGTTGGATAAGGGATAAGCGGTTGGAACATTCCTGATACACCGGATACCTAGGAAATACAAGTACCAGTGAGAACAGACTGTCTTACCTTATATTGGGCATTGAGCTAAATTCTTTAAACACATTAAATCATTTAGCCCCAAGAGTCTTAAGGTAATATTGTCATCCGCTTTAATAAGGAAGCTGTGATTCGGAAAAATGAAGTGACCTTCCCAGATGGAAGGGCTGAGAATTAAAACCCACATCTGACTCTTATTTTTTTAATATGTATCTTTTCAGATTCTGTTTATTTATTGAGAGAGCGAGTGAGTGGGAGAGCATGAGCAGGGTGAGGGGTGGTGGGAGAAACGGACTCTTCGCTGAGCAGGGAGCCCACTCTGGGGCTCGATCCCTGGACTCCTAGATCATGACCTGAGCCCAAGGCAGATGCTTTACTGAGTGAGTCACCCAGGTGCCCCCACATCTGACTCTTAATCACTTTGGATCTCTAGCCAATAAGTCCTTATTGAAAATTCAACAGGGAGTCCAGCCTTGCTCCTAAGAAGCTCAGTCTAGAAGGAGAGCAGGTGAGTATATTTGAGGATGGATGACCAGGGAATAGGGAGGGCTTCCTGCAGGAGGTGATGCCTAAGCTTAGTCCAGAAGGAACAGGAGCTAGCCCAGGGAAGAAACATTAGTAGGGTGTTGTGAGGCCGAGGGAAAAGCTTCAACAAAGCTATGAGTGAGAATCAACTGAGTGAGAGTTTGTGTCTAGGTAACAGGAAGCAGGTTGGAACTAAGGTACGCAGGACAGAGAAAAAGCCAGAGAAGTAGCAGAGATCAGACATGAAAGGCCTTCTATGTCAGACTTAAAGGCACCAGGAAACCACTGCAAGGATTTTCCCAGAAGGGAACAGGTTGAGATCCTCTGGGGGTGGTAGGACGGCTGGGTAATAAGAAGCAGAAAAATGAGGCTGTGGCAGATATCGGTGAGAACCGATGTGGCCTGAAACTGAGGCCTGCACATGGGCAAACTTGAGAGACTCTCTAGAAGGCAGAATCGAGGGGACTTAGTGCCCATTAGACATGGTGGGGGGGGGGTTGCCATGTGTAGAGAGGGAGAAACCAGGTCTGAGGGGCCAGGGTGGGCAGCCTGTCCCCACATATGTGTGGCCCACCTGCTTGGTGGCCGTGGAGATCCTCACCATGGCACAAACGCTGTGTCTGGCCTTGTGTGGATGAACGGGATGTGTTCCCTGCCTGTGGGATGCACATGATCATTGAGCTGTCAGTCATGCCGGCCAGGGCCCAGCTGGCCCAGCTCCCACCTCTTAGTCCCCTCCAGGCAACCCCCTTCTTTGTCCCTTACAAAAGGAAGTAGGTTCTTCCTGTATCGGACATATGGACGGTGTCATTACTGGCCTCTTTTCCTGTATGGCCTAGGGCTGGCTTGGCCAGCCAGCACTGCGCTTGGCCCTAGCTGCTTCTAGGTTCCTAGCATATGGCCATGGGGAAGGCAGCTGTCGGAAAGCCCCCCTGTCTAGGAGCTCTAAGTTCCAAGTTCCCTTACACCCCAGCTTCTCAGGACTCTACAGACTACCTTCTGGGGCCAGGATGAACTGGTGCCTAAGGAGAAGCTTGTGAAAAGGAGATAATACAACCCCTAGATTTCTGGGTTTCCTGGGAAGAAAGCAGAGTAGGGGGCAACCTTCCCTTTCTGGGGTAAAATGTGAACTTTGAAAATCTGGGGACGGAAAAGTAAGTTCAGTCTTAGGCCAAGCTAGCTAGGCCAGGGGCTGAGAGGGGGACAACAGCAGCCTCCCCTGGTTTAAGGGCGGCATGGGTGGGCTTTGTTCCCCACCCAGATGGCTTCTCTTAGCTTAGCAGACCCAAGCACTTAAGTGATTCTAGCCTTTGGTCCGTTGGTCCTCCATCCAAGGAAGTTAGATGTGGTGCTCCTGGTTATTCGGCTCTGAATCCCCCCACCCCCTTTCCTGCAGAAGAAGCCCACCTCCTGTTCAGAGAATTGATGGATCCCCATGTGCCTGTTCTGTCCGTTCTGACACCGGTCACACCTGGGGCGGGTTATGCCTCCCGGGCCTACCTGGAGCACCGGCTGGACTCCTGAGGATGCCTGAGGGCCTGGCCCCATTATCTGGCCCTCTCAGAGGAAGTGTGCCATGCCAGGCCAGGCGTGTCTCATGAATTCAATACAAGCTCCCAGGGAGCCTTTGAAAGGCTGAGTTGGGGGTTGGCGGCGGGGCGGGGTGGTCGTCCTCGTGGTGAGATAGCATGTGCAGGGAGAAAGTCGGGGTGGGGATCGGCGATGTCCGGGAGCACAGGATTCCTGGTGGCCGGAGGAAGGGCCCGGGGCCTGGGCGTGGATGGCGGCGAGCCTGGCGCCCCCCGCCCGGCCCGTCTCACCACGTGTGCGAGGCCTTCGTTACTCTGGCAACTCGCCCGGCTCAGAAGGCACCCGGCAGCTGAATCCAGCCCCTTGTTACGGGGGAAAATGCTCTCATTGAAGCGCCCGAGCGGAGCTTCTGCTTTTTATTGCGACCGGCGCCACCGGCTTCCATTTGTAAACTTATTAGTGTGCGCGCGCGGCCAGGGGCCCGGGAATCCGGGCGGCGGCGCGGGGCGGCGGAAGGGGGCGACGGTCGCCGCATGCTAATCAGGGGCCCGGCCGAGCCAAGGGGTGGGCAGAGGCCGCCCGCCGCGAGCGCCCCAGCCCAGGCGTTGCCCTTGGCCCTTCGGGCTCCGATTCCCTGCCCTTGCGCTAGGAGTGGAGTCGGAGCGGCGCACGGGTGGGGAGGGTCTTGGGACCCAGCGAGGAGACAGGTGTCTTCCCGGGGCAGGCCCCCCGCCACCTCTACCCAATATTGGGATGGGTCGGCTCCCTCCCCACCCCCGGGGGTGTCTCGGACCCAGGCCCGGGGCTCCCCGCAGCCCCAGCCCGTGGGCTCTAGCCCGGCCCGCGAGGGGAGGCCCCGGAGCCCGGAAAGATACTGCGCCCGCGCCTCCTTATTCTGAAGGGGCCGGTGGTTAGCCGGAAAGTGGGGCCGGCGCCCCGCTCCCAGAAGGCTCCCAAGTGGGCTGACGAACAGAGCTTGGGCCTCCCGGAAGCCGGCTGCTCTGGACCCATCCCCGGACTTCGCACAAGGGCAGCTCTTTGTTGACAGCGCCCGTCTCTCTCCCCCCGCCCCGGGTTTCCTTCTCCCCGCCTCCTCTTTCCGGTGATCAGCTCCACGTGGGGGCGGGCTGGGGGGGGGGGGCTGTCTGAGCGGCGCCGTCCCCGTCCTGACCATTCTGCTAGGGACCCTTCCCCGGGGAGGTGGCGCAGGCTCCGGGCCGAGGCGGTGACGCTGGGGCAGGCGTGGGAGGACCGACTACCGAGCCCACGTCATCTGGCCCGCGAGGAGCGCTGTGCTGCTCTCCTGCCAGCGGGCGGAGGGGCCTCGCCGCCACGGAGCGGGGCCACCTGGCCACCAAGCGAGCCAGGCTTCGCTTGCCTCGTCGCCACCAGCTGCTGACCTCATTAGGGCTGGCATCATGGAGGAGCGGGCGGTTAAAGGACCAGAAGAGCTGGAGCTAAGTGGCTGCGAAGAAATTGACAGCCTCCCTGGAAACTCGCTTCCCAATGAGCTGCTGCATCCCTCCTCCTTTAATTAGCAGGAGGGAGCTGGACAAGTTGTTACAACTGCAGGGAAAACGATAAAAGATGGCTTTGTATTAGTGTGGCAAATTTTATTAAACTGAGAGAAAGGGTAACTGAAACATGACAGCCGTGTGTGTAGTGCCTCCTGAATTTGTAATAACCCAATCTTGTTCTGAATCATCCCTGCGTTGGCAAACGGAATATAAAGCATTTAACAGATCCAATATTGTAGGAGGTAAAACAGAGAACAGCGGAGTGGGAAGGGACAGGTAGAGGAAGAGGGCCTCCAACCCAGGGCAGCCTTGGCTGGTTAATGAGACCCGAACAGAAATACAGGGTCTGGCTCTGGGGTTTGTCTCATTAATTACTCCTGCCCCCCTGGCTCGCTTTTACATCGTGGTGTTTCCACTTATAATTCAGAGGTACTATCTGGCCACAAGAGAAAACTTAACTAATAGCCCATTAGTTGGTAGGGAATGAACAAAGCCATCTTTCCTAAGGGGAGTAGAAAGACAGGGTGTGCCTGTGGTTATCATTTTGATGATAGACAGGCGCGTGAGGCCCAGACAGGTTAAGTCCTACGTCCAAGGTTTAGTAAATGGCAAGCTTGCTCTCGCATCTGGGTCCTTCAGAGTCCAAAGTCCGCACTTTGCCTGCTACCTTAGGTCTCAGATTTCAGCTGACAAATGAAAAGGGGGAAAAAATCATTTGTAGAGGCCCTTGAGTGAGGAATTGTAGCTCTTGAACTCTAGGGGGATATCAAGATCTCCCGATCTAGGCAAGATATTATTTACTCTGCTTTTCAGAAGAAGTGACTGTGCTCCAGAGATGTGAAGCCACCTGTCCACGGTCACCCAGCGAGGTGACTGAGGAAGGAGACCAGACCATACATTCCTTCCTACTGAGTAAAGCCTCAGATGTCCGATAATTCCATGCTTTATTAAAACAGGTCTATTTAAGATGATTGCGAGCTGAATCTGCGGACTGAGCCTGACTGACTCCTGCCATTTCCTATTCTTTGATCCTCAGTGGAGACAGCAACGTATATCGTCGTCTTTCCTGTGGCTCCTCCTGGAGTTGAAGGCTGGCATTTAAATCTGACCTCTCCCCTCGCTCACATTCTTCCTGCCAAAGAATGAGTTGGACCCTCTCAGGGGTTTCACTTCCCGCTCTGGAGTGATTAACATGTCCCTTCTCCTGGCACACAGAGGAAATGAGCAAAGCACTTCTGTTTGGAAGAAGAGAGAGAGAGAGAGGGAGAGAGAGAGAGGGAGGACAAAAATACATAACACAACCCCAGGCTCCAGTTTGGGTTTGCAAAGTGGAAAACAAAACAGAACCATTTCCCAGGTACTTTTATGTTATTGCCTCTATAATGTGCCCAAAAATATTTTCCAAGTGATTCATCTACAATCCAATAAGAACAACGGCTGTTGCCATTCGTGGGAAGGAAGCTGGAGAGCATTAGTGAGCCATTTTATTTTATGAAGGGGAAGTGGCACAGGTGTTTGGAGCCATTTGCCTGAGGCATCGAGGCCGGTGCCCGGGGCGTCTCTAGCTCCGGGCGGGGCAGCTGGCGGAGGTGCAGGTTGGCTGAGGCACCAAGCAGACAGTACCCCACGGCTAACTCGGGTTGGGGCTACCCAGGCTGGAAGCTTTCAACTTCAGCGCACTGGCCTCCTGCCACTCAAAGATCTTTGTCGCCTGCCAACTTTCAGAAAGTATCATTAACGGTAATAATTCACATTTGTAAGGGACTTTGTAGTTTCCAGGGCTGCCGTTTAGCCATCATCTGGTGTGATCTTGATAACCACCCTGAGACTGAAACAGATACTGTCATCCCCATTTTACAGATGAGAAGACTGAGGCTTTGAAATGTTTAGTGCTTTATCCAGATTAAGAGGCTCCCTTCCCCCACCACCTCTCTCCCCCTGCTGTTTCCCTATGTCCCTGCCCCCCTTGTGAGTGCTGGGGATTTTCTGTTGATAGAGCAGGAGGTGTGGGCTTCTCTAATGGGTAATGCCGCACAGTGTCCATCCCTGGGACAAGAGGAAGGTTGTTAACCAAGAAACAGAAGTGGTCAAGGGGACCTCAAGGTGGCAGGGGAGAAACTCTGCCGGGCCCTACTCTGCTGAATACAGACATGGAGGAAGCTGGGCATAGGGAGTGGTGCTTCTCCAGACAGATGGGCAGGGCCCAGGAAGGGTAACGAGGGAACCTCAGAGTGGGTCTAAGGGGACCAACAGAGGCCAGGTTGGATAGATGAAGGACCCTCTTGTTCCTTTCCTCTTCTTATTTCCAGGCTGGTAGAAAGGTCTTATTGAATCACTCCAGTCTCATTAGTCGTGCATTTGGGATTAAGGCGAAGGACCTGGGTTTGCAGCAAAGCAATAGTAAGGGGGACAAGATGAAGCTTAGGGGACAAAGGTCAAGGGAGAAGGCGCCTGCTGCCTGCCTCACTGGAAAGCCTCCCTCTCCTGCCAACCACGGAAGGCCAGGCAGGGCTTGAGGAATTTGAAACTTAATTGTCCACAACAATGTGAATTTACCTAACACTGTTGAACTGCACACTTGAAAATGATTAAGACGATAAACTTTACCTCGTGTAGTTTACCAATAAGAAAAATAACTAATTGTAAGAACTGCTCGTGGTTGATGAGTCAAAAGGTTTATGAGGGTTCTGACAATAGACAGAATTTCTCTGCCCTACCTTTTCCTAAGCCTTCCGCCTCCCCTCTTCCAAGCAATGGCTTTCAACTTTTTATCTCCTTCTTCTGACATTTACATATCTCTAGAGTTCTAAATAATATGTATGTATCGTTTAGCCTAATGCATCAATTATATTATCTATTGACTTTCTATTTATGCTAATGAGGGTTCTCTTTTGCCACCGTCCCCTCTGATTCTTACCCTCTATGTAGGGTATTTAAATTCTCGTTAAGTCAGTATTCAGGATTTATACTGTGCCCATTTGAGTATGATTCACAGCTGACAATTATATTATGGTTATGTTTCTTTTTTTTTTTTCCTGATGTTCATAACCTCTTTGTTTTGCTTAATTTTTTTGCTTTAATTTTCTCTGTACTTACCAATAGCCTCTGAGAATAACTTTCCTGAAGGTCAGGCTCATCAGACCATCAGTCCGTTCCAACACGTGTCTTGGAGACTTCGCTTCTGGACATTGCTGTCGTGTCCAGTTGGCTTATGCCTGGGCCTGTGGCTCGGCTGTGACCCCAGGATGACCCATGCTCTGGTCCTAGGAAATCCCTTTGCCTTTCTGTAATATACATGCCTTCTTTCCAGGGTCTTGCTGCTGCTTTTTTTGGCTTGCTCCATTGTTTGGATGGAGCTCATTTATTGGGAGTTTTCTCAGGTTTAAAAAGATGCGCAGTGACCAAAGGCCTGGTGAGGACAGGCCACAGTGTGGCGCTGTGCCCCCTAGACTCGTGTGTTCCTCACCCGGGGCACAGCAGCCTCCTGTCCCCTGGGTAGGATCTCCTGCTTTCTGTAGCCCCTGTGGACTTTCTTCCTATCTCTTCCTCCTGCTGAAGGATTTTGATTTTTAGGAAGGCAGGGCCCTCACCCATGTCACATTAGTAAGGGACAGAACGGTGACTTGAACCCAGCTCCATGGGTTCAAGTCCAGCATCTTCTTCCATCTAAGTATGATCTGTACCCCTCCTACCATAGCCAGGACCAGTGCTCCCAGGTCCTTGCCACTCATCAGCCGTCAGGCCTCATGCAACAGACCTCACCTCTAATTCCCTTCCTCTTTTTTTTTTTTTTTAAGGTTTTTTATTTATTTATTTGACAGAGAGAGAGAGAGATCACAAGTAGACAGAGAGGCAGGCGGGGGAGGGGGGGAAGCAGGCTCCCCGCTGAGCGGAGAACCCGATGTGGGGCTTGATCCCAGGACCCTGAGATCATGACCTGAGCCAAAGGCAGTGGCTTAACCCACTGAGCCACCCAGGTGCCCCTAATTCCCTTCCTCTTTACCCAGTCCCATTGTGGATGCATGTCCCCAGCCTCCTGCGCCCCTGCCTGGCTCCTGTCCAGGGAAGGCATTGTCCCCCTGGGATGAAACCCCAGGGGCTGTAAGATGACCTGGGGGTTTATCCTTTTCTGGGTGGCTGGTCTGCTTGGTGGAGGGGAATGTGGTTAAAAGGATCAAGGTCTTCCCTGCCTCCTCCCTTCATCTGTCACACAGCCCTGCTCAGGCCCCTTTGAATTGGCAGGATGTCAGTGGAGGGGATCCCCTCTACGACATGCCTGGTTGCCTTTGCCTGGAAAAACTCGGGTCTGAATCAAGCAAGGGAAGGCGTAGCGCCATGGAGGAGAGAGTCAGGCTCCTCTCCATCAAGTCCTTTGTAACTCAGTAGGCGAGAGCTTGTCATGGCAGCAAACAGGGCGGGAGAGCCTGTCCTTTGCGGGGCGGTCTCTGGGAGGCCTTGGCTGGCCTGCTGAAGGACGCTGCCTCCTCCCTCCCCTCCTAAAGCATTGCCTTCTTTGGGAAGTTTTCTAGGCAGAGTGGAAGCAAGATGGCCATGCTTGCCTGAAGTCATGCATAAGTAAAATCCACAGATAATTCCCAAGCTCTGCTTTAGCCATTAGTTTTCATCTTTCTTCCCACAAAACCTTTCTCCGAACTGCTAAGGGAGCAATGCTGATTGATTTGTGCCTTTCCCCTTTATGTTTCCTCTGCTCCCGCTGTCTGCTTCTGATGAAGATAGAAATTAGCTATGAAATAACCCGAGTAAGGCCACTTCTTCTGCACATAGGTAGACAAGCAAGAGGCTTCAGTAATCCATAAAGTAGATGATCAGGCCCAATGCCCTTTACTACTTATTCATTCATTCTTTCATTCTATGCTGTTTACTCTATGTTGTTTACTCATTCATTCATTCATTCACTCCATGGAGTCTTCTTGATTGAAGAAAGTTCTAGGCTCTGGGGTGATGAAATCATAGCATCTCGCTGTCGGAGTTATTTAAAGTACATTTGCAGCAGCGTGACCTCTTACAGACTGTAGTCACCCCAAGTCCGTGAACCTGGATGGATTTGCTCATTGGGTATGGGGTCGTCCGGGTCCAGCTTGGGCGGCGGGAGAGGCTGTTTGCTCAGAGTGAGAGCCCGGTAAGTGTGTGTTGTTGATGGTGATGCTTGGTCAATAACGCTAATCCTGCCATTGTCATCAGGGGATAAATCAGTCCTCGCGTGTGTGAGAATTTCCCCTTGAACGTGTTTCCGAGGATGCTCAATCACACTTTTTATGGGTTCCAAGAACTGGGGAGTGATGAAAAGGGCCTTGGCAGCTGGCTGCCGGGGAGAAGTTGAGCAGAAAAGAGGGAGTCCGTGAATTAGGGCCCCGCTGCTCACCCATGCTACCCCGCGGCCGCTGAGGACCCTGGGCCTCCGCTCGGCGATCTTCAGCTCAAGCTTGCGGGTTCTTTGATGGCTGCTCCCCTCTTGTCTCTCTGGGTGGGAGGAGGAGGTAGGTGCGGGGATGGGAAGTTGGCACCCGAGAACGTGGGACTCAGAATGGTTGTGAGCAAGTGTGTAAGAGAGCAGAGGAGGACTGGGCAGGGGAGCGGCTGGGACTGGACTCGGACCCAGCAGGCTGTGGTCCTGGCCACTGAAGACCGCGTGTGCGTGGCCGTGAGTCGGGAGCCAGGGAACCGCAGAGGTCGAGAGCTTGGGGTTCAGGACCTGCTCCCAGCCTGACGGCTAAGCCTGTGCTCACGCTTCTGCTCCTCAGATTGAGGCCTGGATGGAAGGTGGTTGAAATGGCTGATGGCAAGGCCTTGGGGCTCCAGCTGACTCTCCTCCACCAGCTCAGGGATTGGGGGCGGAACAGCCCTGAGAGCATCTCCTGTGACTCATCCTCTCCCCTCTGGGACCAGCCCCAGGGCCTCCAGGGCAGAGTCCCTGATAAGGTTTAATTCTTTGTTGCCTGTCTTCTCTGCAACCTTATCTTGAGCTTCCTGAGATCAAGTCAGTAACCTCTCCCATCATCCGAACGTGCCCTAACTTGGGCCAGGCGTGTGGCAGGGGCTCCGTAAGCGCTGGGCGGACGGAGCCGGGGCCGCGCTGCGTGGTCATCCCAGAATGGACGGGGGACAGCGCCCGAAGCATGTGTCTGAGATGGAGTTGCCGGGCAGGATGGGCTGCCATGGTTCTGGGTCTGCTTCCAGGGAGGGGAGGGAATGGATGGAAATGACGGTGAGCAAACACTAGAAGGGTGCGTGTTCTACCCCCGGGCCTGTTGGAATGCTTTACACAGATGCCCTCATTTAATCCTTTTTTTTTTTTTTTTCTCATTTAATTCTTGGTACAGCCCTATGAGGCAGTGTTCTGATTACTCCCACTTCCCAGATGAGGGACTGGAGACCTGGCTTACTCCTGTGCGTCCTTCACGTCTCTTCCTTGGCAAAGCCTCGAGTTCCCTCCACCTCCCTGTTACTGCATTTCTTGCTCTTCCTGGCTGTTGGCTTGTCCCGCTTCCCTAGGACTGACCGTAAGTTCTGTTTGCACAGGACGAGGCCTGTCGTGAACCCCTGTATTGAACCCCTGGTACCCGGCAGGCGGCTGGTATGGCGTAGATGCCCAGTGCACGTGTTTGAATGAATGAATGAATGAATGAACAGACCGCAGGAGCGTCCCTTGCTCTCCACTGACGCGTTCCCCCAGGCTGCAGGCAGGATGGCTCTTTCTTCTGTGTCTCTCCACAGGGCCCATGAGCAGAGGGGTGCCCCAGAACCAGACCCCTCTGTGGAAGCCGTGTTTGTTGAGCTCCTACTTTGTGCCCAGGTCCATACCGAGTGCCAGGGAAGGGGTCCCTGCCGTCAAGGAGTTTCCAACATCTTCTGCGGAGAAATCCTTTCCTTTGAATCTCTCCTGTGCTGCTCATGAATAGCCCCCACTTCATCTTGTAGGAGTTGTAGGAAGGGACAAATGAGGGCCATTCTCGCAGTCTGCTCAGCCTCGGAGGACCCTGCCAGAGCCACCCCACCCCTACGTAGACCAGACGAAATGATTCAGTTGTGCACCTTAATGCTGGGATCTTTTGCTCGCTTCTTTTTGGGGACGTGAGGTTTTGTTTCTTTGTGTTTTTTGTTTTTTTTTTCAAAATTGGAAGCATGTAAGTTTTCTGCTCAGCCTGTGGCAGACCAGGGGTATCTTTCCATTTACTGTTTCCAGTCTTGCCTCGCCTCCCCTCGCCTCTCCTCTCCTCTACTCTCCTCGCCCAGCCACTGCCTTGTACCTGGTGTAATGTTCCCACCTTATTCCGTGGCTCGTCACGGAATCTTACCTGCATCACTTCCCTCTGGGTGCCTGGGTCTTCCCACCATCTTCCACGCTCCCCTTCCCCACTGGGACATTTTTGCAGGAGATGCCAAGGGTTTTCTGCATGGGGTGTGCTCGTGAGAGTGTGGACGTGTCTCGGCATGTGCCTCACACCCTGCCCCAGGCACAGCTGCATATCCAGCTCCAGCTCTTGGCTGGTTCCAGACACCACCAGCCTCTCCGACCTCCTGCTCGGCACCGCAGGGACGCTGGCAGGCCTCGATGTCCTTGTGAACTGCGCAGCAGAAAGCTGCTGAGGGGACCCTGAGCAGCGCGGCGCAAAGGTGGTCCCCAGGGCATTCTGCTGCCACCGGAAGAGGCAGCTCCTTGTATTTTGAGGCGGCGACCATAGGAAAACAAAGTATGAATGGCCATAATTTCCTGGGCTCCTGAGCAAATTTGTATTTCATTCTGATTATTGAATGTGTTGCCTAATTGTGGCTATAAAAAGAAATAGTCCATCTTCCCCATGAAAGCCTGGTGCTGGCTAATTGTTGTTTAATTAGTTGATTCCAGTGGTCGAGGGGTGAGTGTGGAATTACAATTACAGCTCCTATTATTTCACGGAGATGGCTGAATTAATTAGTGGGACAATAGGATTCCTCATTGTTGACATCTTAAGAATCCACAATAATAACTTTAAGATGGGTTGCAATCATAGAAGTTGGTAATGGATTTGTCTTCTCTGCTGGGTGAGGCTGGACTTTAGGAGGACCAAGGCCTCCCTTTCTGTCCCCCGCCCAGGGGATGGATGGGAGTCTGCAGAGGCGGGTGCTCTCAGTCAGAGTCTGACGGGCCAGGGGTGGCGGAGGAAGCAGGGAGGGATCCCACACCTGTGCTTGGCTCTCTCGTGACCTGAGTGGGTGGAGGCCAATGGTCATGTGAGCCGGGGAAGAGGAGGGAGGAAAGGGCCCAGCCAAGAATGTGCAGGGTTTGATTCAAGGTCAGTGAAGAACTTTGCTTAGAGCTCTGGTGATCACGGACAGCCACGCTGGCCAGGGGCTGGTGGCAGGGCTTTCGGGGAGTCAAGCAGTGACAAGGCCAAGGTCATGCAAGGAGTTCTTGGAACTGGATGGGTCCTCAGGAGCCTGTGTTCCCAAAGCCTCTCTCTGACTACCAGCCTGCGCTGGGCCAGGGACAAGGTTGTTTCCTGTTGGGTTCCAGGTGACCTCCAGCCTTCTGCTTAAGATCTTACCTTAGCTCCCGCTGGGCATGCCCAGGTTGGGGTGGGGAGCTGGGAAGATTCTGCTCCCTCTCCTTCATTGTCATTTTCCGCCCTCTCCCCAGGAGTCACCAGAAGCATCCTCCCCTCTGGATGTAAAAGAGAAATATTGTACTGTAGCTTCAGCAAGAGAGGTGATAATGAGGATATAGGAGAAACTGTTTATCCAGGTAGTTAATATATGAATCATCCTGAAGGTCACGTGGTAGCTTTCTTTAAAAGAGAGATTCCTACCCCAGCCTCAGCCGCACACGTGGGCCCGTGGGCCAGGGTATTGTTCTGCCCCGAATTCGGGATCTTGTTGGAGTTGGAGCCCGGAGACGTGAAGTCTGGGATGGTGGGGTGGGTGGGTGAGTGGGCTGTGGCCTCTGAGGAGAGTGGAAGGGGCTGAGATCCTGTGGAAAGCACTGAATGGGGTGATGGAGGTCTCTCGGATTAGAAGGAGGACCTTCTCCCTTCAGGTTCTGAGGACAGTTGCCCAGTGAGAGCTGGACGGGAGCCCATTCCAGGCACCATGTTCTGGGTGGGCTCCTTCCCCTTTCTCCCACCAGTGTCCACTCTGTTCTTCCAGGGCTAGAGGCATCCTCCAAGGGGACAGAGGGCCCAGGGTTTCTTGGAAGGCACATCATTAAGATTTAATGGGACATTTCCTGCCAGACAGAGGGATTGTAAAATGCAACTAATTCAGATAGCTAGGGGAGCACAGAGTCATTTCGCCTGTCGGCTAGCAAAGGCCAGACATGAAATTATGCCAGTCCCCTGCTCTCCTCTCTCCAGCCCTCCCCACCTCATCCCTGGGCTGCAGCCTCGCTGCTCCCAAAGCAGCTCCTGGTCAGTGGCCCTCCCACCGGCGGCGGGTGTGCTGAGCAGCCCGCAGAGGGTAGTTAGCAGCGCTGAGAGCTTAATGAGGAATGCCACGCCAGGCAGGGTCCAGGCGGCCACAAGCCCCTATGCAGGGCACAGGCTCCTTGGCTCGAGCCCTGGGGACCCCAGCCGCAGCCCAGGCAACCTTTTGATTCCCCTGCAGTGGGTTTTCTGGAGCCTGATCTGTCAGGATCCTATCCCTTTGGCAGAGGGAGCTGAACGGCTGAAGGAAGAGAGTTGGAGAAGCGGATGCGGTGTGTGCGTGCATGTGTGTGCAGGCGCCAGCGAGAGACAAAGGATCAGAGACAGGCAGACAAAGGGAGAGAGGGGGCCAGAGTGAGAGAAGGAGAGAAATAAGAGTGGGGGTTGGGAAGTAGAAGGGCAGTGGTTGCCTTCCCCCCGGCAGGATCATTTGGTCAAGGCCGGTCTCATCTATGAGTCTATACCCACAGGAGCCTAGAAACGAGGACAAGGAGGGACAGAGGTGGGCACAGCCCACAGTCGTCTGGGGCTCTCTGGTCTGTGCCTCCATGCTCCGGTGGAGAACATGCTGGATTAGACTCCCAGGAACCCCGAGAGAGGCGGGGTTTTAGAGCTGCCCATAGGCATAAGGTGGAACCACCTCTAGAGGTGGCCTCCAGAAGCCTCTGCCTCTTACAGCGGGTGTGACCTCTCTGAGGTCACGTGAACACGAGGCTGCTGTTGCCAACCTCACAGGGCCGTCACAGCCAGAACTTCCGGGACAGACAGGTAAGCCGATGTTAGCCGCCTTGCCTCCCTTCTGTGACAGAGTTGCCTAAGGCAGTGTCAGACACAGGCTCGGCTCTGCACAACCTGGTGTCATCAGCCTCTGGGACCCGAGGACGATTCAGGAGCTGCCCAGCAGGACATGGGATGGGGCCGGGCCCAACCTGCCAGCAGGTCCCTACCCTGCCTGCCACGTATCCCTCGCTTTCTTGCATGGCCCAACTTTGCCCATCCCCACAGGTACCCTAAGTGAGAAGTTTGCTAATGCCGCTAGCTTGCTGGTGGCTGAGTTTGAGCCGGGCCTCAAGTTCTGGGCTAGGTACTCCATCCAGAGCAGGGCTGAGGCTGGGCCATCTTTCAGGCAGTGCCGGGCCTCCCCTGTGTCTGCGGCTCAGAGGCAGACTCCTTCCTGAGGACACAGCATTTGCAGCGTACCTACTGTGTGCCGGGCCCCGCCCCTGGCACCGAGGATGCCGCAGAGGGTAAGGCTGGTGGGATGACCGGGTGTGATAAAGATGATCAAGATGTGATAAGTGTCATGACGAAAACCCCAGGACAGATGAGGTGTGGGGGGTTTCGGGGGACCTGAGGGGGCATCTTTCTGAGGTGACGTTCTTCTGCTCAGGTGTGGAGGGTCAGAAGGAGCCCTCCCCACATAGGTCAGGGCAGAGCCTTCCGGGTGAAGGGAATTAGGCTGGAGCAAAATCCCTCACGTGGGGCATGCTTGGTGTCCTCAAGAGACAGAAAGATGGCCAGAGTGGCTGGCTCATGGCGGACGAAGGGAGGCTGTGTGTTGGGGCCAGAGCTCCAGGCGTGGCCTTGAGGGCCGGGCAAGAATTTGGATTTTACTCTCAAATGAGACAAGAAGACAGCGGAGTTTGAAGTAGGGAGTGACACAGTCTGATTTATATTTGAAAAAAGTGATACTGACTGCCCTTTAAGAATACATTATAGGGGGGCGCCTGGGTGGCTCAGTGGGTTAAAGCCTCTGCCTTCGGCTCAGGTCATGATCTCAGGGTCCTGGGATTGAGCCCCACATCGGGCTCTCTGCTCCGCGGGGAGCCTGCTTCCTCCTCTCTCTCTGCCTGCCTCTCTGCCTAGTTGTGATTTCTCTCTGTCAAATAAATTAAAAATATTAAAAAAAAAAAGAATACATTATAGGGGAGGAAGAATTAAGAAGTGACGTGTAGCAGGCTGGCTTCGAGCTGACGGCGGCTTGGATGGAGGGCAGCCCTGGCAGCAGCAGAAGTCTGTTGGGTGGGATCCAGATATGCTTGCTTCCCTTTTCTGAGGAAGGTACACTTCACAGACATTAAAATGCACCGTGTAATGCGAAGTTCTGTGAATTTTGACAAAGGCGCACACTGCGTGACCAGAGCCACTTAAGACACGGAACGCTCCTGTCACCTCACAAATTCCCCTGTGCCTGTTGTCAGCCTCTCCTCCCACCTCCTTCCCCTGGCCTTCCACCAATCTGGTTTTGTTCCTGTGGGTTTGTCTTTTCCAAAAAAGTCGTGTAAATGGAATCATACAGTACATGGCTTTTGGAGTCTTTGCCCAAGCCGTTCCTTCCCTTCATGAAATGCACCCGAGAGCACTCTTTGTTACTGCTGGGTAGTATTCTATTCTATGACAATACCGGTTTATTCATTCACCTCTTGAAGGACATTCAGGCTGTGTTTCATGTTTGGCAATGTCAGGTAAACCCTCGAGTACAGGTTTTTATGAGTATAAGTTTTGACTTCACCTGGGTCAGCCCCAAGGAGCGGAATTGCTGGGTCATCCGGTAAATGTAGGTGGTGTCATTTCATCAGAAACCCCAACCTGTTTTCCAAGGTACCATTTTTGCACCCCCACTTAGCCATGGATGAGAATTCTAGTTGCTCTGAATCTTTGCCAACACTTGGTATTGTCCTTTTTTTAAAAAAAATAAAATGTTTTCCCCCATTCTAATAGATACATAGCGATATCTCATTATGGTTTTAATTTGCGTGTCCCCAGGCACGAATGATATATGTTTTCATCTGCTCATTTTGCAATCCCTCTATCTTCATGGGTAAATTGTCTGTTTAAGTATTTTGTACATTTTTTAAAAAATATTTTATTTATTTGACAGACAGAGATCACAATTAGGCAGAGAGGCAGGCAGAGAGAGAGAGGGAAGTAGGGTCCCTGCTGAGCAGAGAGCCCAATGCGGGGCTTGATCCCAGGACCCCAGGATCATGACCTGAGCCAAAGGCAGAGGCTTTAACCCACTGAGCCACCCAGGCCCTCCCTCTTTTGTACATTTTTGTATTGCTTATTACTTTTCTTATTATTGAGTTTTGGGAGTTCTCTATATATTCTGGATGTACGTTCTTTATCCGAACTGTGATTGGCACAGGTTCTCTCCCACTCTGTGGCTTATCCTTCCTCTCATGCTCACTCATTCTTGCTTGCTCTCTCTTAAATCACAAGACCAAAGATATTTATAAAAATAGAACAAAGACTAAAGCATAATTCTTTTATCACAGATCACTCCTCTGTTGTCGTTCAGAGTGTGGTTTCAGAAGACAGCCTCTATGAGAATCTTACCTTGATGGACCAGATTTTGTAGTTTCTCTGTTTTTTAATTATAGTAAAATACACAGAGCACAAATTTAGTATCATAGCTGTTTTTAAGTGTATGGTCCCATAACATTAAATACAGGTACATTATTGTATAACCAGCCTCTAGGGCGCTTTTCACCTTTCAGAACTGAAATCTTCACCTGTAAAGCAACAGCTCTGTATTTCCTGCTCCTCCAGGCCCAAGCGACAACCATTCTTTCTGCCTCTCTGCCACTTAACGAGTGGAATCATACAGTATTTATCCTTTTTTGGACTCACTTATTTAACCGAAGATAGTGTCCTCAAGGTTCATCCATGTTACAGCCTGTGACAGATTTTCCTTCCTTTTAAGGCCGATTGATGTTCTAGGGTATGTAGATGCTACATTTTCTTTATCCATTCGTGTGTCAATGGACATCTGATTGGCTTACACTTTTTGAAGATTTTTATTCATTTATTAGAGAGAGAGAGTGCGTGTGCACACATGCGTGGGAAGGGGGAGAGGGAGAGGAAAAGAATCTTAAATAGACTCCCCGCTGAGTACAGAGCCCTGACATGGGGCTCACAACCCTGACTGAGCTCATGACCTGAGCCAAAACCAAGAGTTGGACACTTAAGTGACTGAACCCCCCAGGTGCCTTTTGCTTACACTTTTTGATTGTTGTGAATAATGCTGCTATAAAATTGGGTGTAAGCTTATCTCTTTGAGACCCTGCTTTCAACTGTTCTATATTCTTTTCATTCTTTGGACAGTGCCTTTTGAAGAGCGGAAGTTTGGGGTGCCTGGGTGGCTCAGTGGGTTAAGGCTCTGCCTTCAGCTCAGGTCATGATCTCAGGGTCCTGGGATTGAGCCCCACCTCGGGCTCCCTGCTCAGTGGAGAGCCTGATTCCCTTCCTCTCTCTCTCTGCCTGCCTCTCTGCCTACTTGTGATCTCTCTCTCTCCATCAAATAAATACATAAAATCTTGAAGAGCAGAAGTCCTGAATTTGATAAAGTCTAATTTGTCCGTTTTTTCTTTTATGAATTGTTGCTTTGGTATTGTGTCTGAGTACTCATTGCCTGATCCAAGGTCACAAATATTTCCTCCTACATTTTCTTCTAGAAATTTTGTAATTTTAGATTTGATTGTTTGGTTCATGATCTATTTAAAGGTATTTTTAAAAATATGGTGAGGGGGAAGGGTTAAGGTGGGTTTTTTTGTTTGTTTATTTGTTTGTGTTTTGTTTTGTTTTCAAGTGGATATCCAGTTGTTTTAGGACTGTTTGTTGAAAAGGCTACCCTTCCTCCACTGAATGACTTCTACATTAGTTATGTTTTTGAGCTAGGATTGATAGGACTTGTGTTTGGGTGTGGAACACGGGGGAGAAAGAGGAATAAAGGTTGACTGAGTTTTGGCTCAAGCATCTGGTAGGATTATGGTGCCATTTTCCAAGTTGGGGGAACTTAGAGGAGAACAAGTTTGGGAGTTGGGAGTTAGGCTTTGGAAAAGCCCATGAGGCATAAGAGCATTTGGCAAGGAGACAGCTGACAAAGGAGTCTGGAGTTCGGGGCAGAAGTAAAGGCTGGAGATACAAATTTTGCAAGTCACTGGTGCAGAGAGACAGGTAAGCCAACACTTTTTATGTGCCATGTGCTGAGTGTAGCAGTAGAGCTTTGTGCGAGGGGGCAGGGCTCTGGGGCAAGGAGTAAGGGCGGGAGCCCAGAAGGGCCTTCGAGGGGGCCAGGTGAGTGGGTCTTAATGAGTGAGTGAGAATTTTCCAAGAGAGGACCTGGAGCATGGCGCTTCGGGGGAGGGATCAGAATATACACAGGTGTAGGCGTATGAAGCGTGGGGGTCTTCGGGAACCTGCAGCGTTTGGAGCCGCCAGAGGAAAGGTGCAGGGATCTGGAGGATGGGGCAGGGCTGAGTCTGGAAGAAGACAAGGCGGACTCAGGAAGAGCTGTTATGTAGAGAGAAGAGTTTACACTTTCTCATGGAGACCCAGGGAGAAGCAATGACAGACTTTCTGCGAGGTCATGACCATATGCCTCTGCCCTCACGTGTCTGTTTCAGACAAATAACCAGGGCCATGGTGACAAGTGGGGACCTGGAGACAGGAAGGGGGAAGGTCAGGGAGGAGGAGTTGGGTGCCTATGACAAGCTGATGTGTGCACTTGGCAGTGGTGGGAGGGATGGGAGGCTAGAGGGGGCAGTGAGGACATTTAGGACAAGTGCCCTTCTCTCTTAAGGCTCCCTCCTTCTGCACTACAAGCCAGTCTACCCTTCCTCTGACCCGTGGAGTGTGTTTGTCCCTCGGGATCCCTGATTAGATCAAACCCCACAATGTAGATGGTTCTCTGGGCTTTGCAATCCTGATGTGCGGTTAAAATCAAGGCACCTGCTCACTCCTGTCTGCCCAGGCTGGGCAGCGAGGGGGGACCAGAGCCAGGCCTCTAGTGGACAGCCGCTGGGTCTGATCCTTCATCCATCGGCCTAATCAGACCCTGTCTGTCCTGACAGGAATACAGATGTGATGCTTCTTTTTCACTCTGTCTGAAATTGCTTTGTAATAACAGCAGGAGTTAGAGAGGCATTTTTATTGATTAAACAATCGAGGCAATCTGTCTTTACAAAACTGAAAATATAGAGGTGTCTCTTTCTCCCTCTGTATACATTACACATGCTTATTTATTAGTGGCAACAGTCTCTGCTTATAATCAAGCTGATGTTTATGATGGGGCTGCTTTACCATGCCAGGCCGAGATGGTATAATGGGAACTGGAGTGCAAAGAAGCCTAATGAAATGACACTGACGATCAGGGGTGAGAGGCCCCCAGGGAAGGCAGCGCCGGCGGGGATGAGTGGTTGGAGGGGACCGTGGAGCCATTTTGATGCGGAAAAAAGGATTCTCATCATGTCACATGGGCAGAACAACAGGGCTTTGGATCGGGTGGCTCCAGGATTGAATCCTAGCTCTGCCATTTATTGCGTGTGTCACCTGGGAGAAGTTACCGAAAGTCTCTGTCACCCGAAATGGGGATAATGATGTCTCGTAGGATGGCATACGCGAATCACTTAGCACAGTGTTAGGCATGTGGAGTTATTACCTCGATCTTTCCAAAATGGGGTTCTAGGTAGGGCTGGGTGTGTCAAGGTGCTTGGTTTGGTAACTTGGGCGGTGAGCAAGTTCGGAGCTGCTCAGAATTAAAGTTCAAGCTCAGCTCATTCATCTTAGATCCTGCTTGCAAGGCTGGCCTGCTGTCTGGAGCCTGCCGGGTTCCTGGGCCAGGTGCTGGTTAGCTGTGGTGCTGGGGGAGTTTTCTGGGGGAGGGAGCAGGCCGCGGGAGGTTGGTGAGTCACCTTTCCAGTCGAGGGGGTGGAGCGTGGCCTTGTTGGACAAGGAGGCTGCTGCTGGAGCGACTGGCTGTGTTAGTAAGAGATCTTTCTAATTCCAAGCTGCTACGGTGTAATTGTTCCAGCCCTGCAGGGCTCTGTAGGAAAACCGCTGGCAGTCGCTTGGCTGCTGGGTTTGCTAATTCGGTTTATCACCCTCGATTGTGAGCCTCGGCACACAGACCTGGGGCCTGCAGGCTCAGGAGGGCAGGCGGCTGGAGGTGAGCGAAACAGATGTTCGGAGCAGCCATCTCTGCTGGTATGGGCCTGGACTTGGCCTGCTCTTGGGGATACCCAGAATCCAGAGGGAGGTGAAATAGCTTAGGTGGGGTTCTCTGCATGCTTCTGGTCCTCAGGCTTCTGGGTGCTCGGATTAGGGTCTCCTGGGGCAGAAGCTTCTTGCAGCATGATGTTCTTGGTGTTGAAATGTTAGGGTGAGGTGACCACCCTGCCAGTCAACTCCCTTCCTTACTGCCTGGCAACCGACCAGTAATTGCAAACCAGGTATCCACTGTGTGTACGCACCAAAGGGGATGGGGTTTCCCTGGAGTGGGTGGCGGCAAGCATTGTACAAGGTCTTCACGGGCTCATCTGGAGTAGGCTTTCAGAGGTCAGGGAGTTACTGTGAATTAACTAACCTTGTGAGGAAGGTCTTGCAGCGGGAGTGGGGTTTGCAGGATTCAGTCTGCAGGCCTGGGAGGCATTTCAGGAGGCCAAGGGTATAAGCCAAGGTCAAAGTGTTTGGAATAATGAATGGAAGAGTTTGGTGTCAGGGAGGAGTAGGGACAGTGTTCTCAACATTTTGGCTCAGATGATTCTTTGTTATGGGGCTGCCCTGGCATTGTAGGGTACTTAGCAGCATCTCTGGTCTCTACCTACAAGATGCCAGTCATATCCAAATCCCCGAGCCCCCACGTTGTGACAACCAAGTATGTCTCTAGACTTGCCAGACATGTGTGCAGAGTCACACCCCTGTTGAGAACTGTTGGTGTAGGGGATAATCAGAGATAAGAGCGAAACATTGCTTGGGCCTTCTGGAAGGGCCTTGGGTTTCTTGTTAACATTGGGATTTCAGCTCAGCAACAACAACAAAATCAACCTGATTAAAAAATGGGCAAAAGACTTGAATAGGCATTTCGCCAAAGATGAAGGGCCAATAAGCATATCAAAAGGTGTTTGATGTCACTAATCATCAGAAGTATGATCAAAACCACAATGAGGTATCACTTCACACTCATTGGGGTGGCTACTATCAGAAAAATAAAAGTAAGTGTTGATAGAGATACGGAGTTGTGCACCGTTGGTGTACCCCTGTGGGAAAACAGTATGGCAACTCTTCAGAAAATTGAAAGTAGACTTACTATATGATCTAGAAATCCCACTTTTGGGTGTAAATCCAAAAATAATTGAAAGCAGGTTTTGAGGAGGTATTTGCACACCTGTGTTCATAGCAGCGCTCTTTAGAATAGCCAGGAGGTAGAGGCAAACCACATGTCTATTGATGGATGAATTAATAAACAAAATGTAGCCTATGCATAGAATGAAATATTATTTGGCCTTAAAAAAGGATGATCTGTCTCATGCTACAACTTGAATGAGCCTTGAGGACATTTTGCTAAGTAAAATAAGCCAGTCACAGAAGGATAAATATGGTATGATTCCACTCATATGAGGCATATAGTCAAGTTCATAGACGGTGGTTACTTGGGACTGGGGAGAAGGAGCAAAAGGGAGTTGTTTAAGGGGTATAGAGTTTCGGTTCTGCAAGAAGAAAAAGTTCTGGGGATCTGTTTCGCAACAATGCAAATATACATAACACGACTCAACTGTGTGCCTACCATGGTTAGGATGTAAGTTTTATGATATGTATTTTTTACCACAATAACAAAAATTAGAGGGAGTTGGGACTTTCTTCTGGAAATAACGGGGAGATGTAGGAAGATGATTCAGAGAGGTTTTGCTGTGCAACCGTCATCATCATCCATCTTCAGAACCTTTCACCTCTTCAACCTGAAACTCTGTACCCATTAAATACTAACTCCCATGCCTCCCTCCCCCAGCCCTTGGAGTCACCATTCTGCTCCATCTTGATAAATTTGACTCCTCTAGCTACCTCATAGGAGTGGAATCGTACAATATGTGCCCTTTCTTTTCTGGCTTATTTCACTTAGCATAATGCCTTCAAGTTCCTCCCTTTTAAAAACTGAATGATATTCCATTGTGTGGACATTTTGTTTATCCATTTATCCGTTGATGGGCATTTGGTCACCAAGAGCTTTTGCTCAGTTCCAAACTCCCTTTCCTGCCAAGGGTCCCCAAAGACAGACGCAGCGTGGGGCCCAGCGGGATGGTAATCTGAATGCAACGGGCAGGCCAAGCGGAAGCCAATGCTTGTTCAACAGCTTGAATTGGGGCCCAAGAGTGACCCCTATCTGGTTATACTACCCTAGTGGTCCTCAGGCTTTACCAAGCACCCCCGCCATGAAGAGGACTGGTGGAAACACAGGCTGCTGGGCCCAGCCCCCGAGTTTCTGATTCAGGAGAGAGTCAGAAAATTTGCATATTTATTGAGTTCCCAGGTAATATGTACACTGCTGGTCTGGGAGAGGTTTGTACTATGTAATTTTAACTCATTGCCCAGGCCAGACAAAACAGTTTGCAGGCTGTAGGTGTTCAGTGCCTGACCTCCTCCTAGCAGAGCTCAAAATCCTCCCCTTGACCCCGTCTTCTGAATGGCGAAGACCTGTCTAGGAAGGGCTTGACAGATTGGAGACACCTGCTTTTAGCCGAAGATAGTCTCCGGAACTCCTATTGGCTTAGCCACTGGAACATTCTCAGTGCTGACTACCCCATTCTCTTGAGCCTCTTGAATTAGACGCAGCTGCTGGAGGACAGCGCTCAGAATGTCTGAAAAAAAAAATGTCCAGAGGCATTGAGCCTTTGACCCTTTAACTTTGGGAGCAATTTTTGTATGCACTCCCTGCCTGCAGGGGGATCTAAGAAGACAAAACATGACCCTTCCCATAGAGGATCCCCTTGGGCCTCTCACTGCCCCCCTGCCTGCCTTGCCCCTCTGTCCACAATCACGGCTCTCCTCAGCAGGGCAGAGCGCATTGGTCTCTTTTAATATGTATTTAAAAGGTATTGATAGCCTAAAGGGCCGGAGGGACCCATACACAGCCCTGCCTGGGCGGCTGGCATTTTCAGATGTAAGCTTCTGTCTCCTTCACTCCTAAAAGGTGAGAGCAGGAAGGGGCCTCAAAGTCATTCTACCTAAACCCCCGAGGCCAGAGCAGGAGGTAAGTGTCACAGGGTCATGCAGCCAAAGGAGGGACAGAGTCAGCTCTGGGACCCTGGTCTTACTGATGCATCTTGACTGAAGGTCAAGGTCTGGGGCCAGGAGGTCTCAGTGGCCTTTCCATCCATAAAAGAGTAATTCCTATTGGCTTTTTCTTCTTTCTCTCTAGTGTTTTGGCTCCACCCCGTCGCCTGCCCCTTACCCTGCTCCTGCTTCCTCTCAGCTGGCCTGCCCTTACCCACAGGCCCCAACACCACAGTTCTTGGGTTCACCTGGCCTGGGCTGAGCATTTCCTCGCAGCCTCAGATTTTGTCTTTGCCGGGGAAATAGAGTGAAATTGTCTTGCAGATTCTGCCTTCCTCCCCAGAAGGGGTCCTTGACTGTGTGGATCAGCCCGGTGACCTGGGTCTCTGGTCCCAGATGAATTCTTAGTATGGATTCCCTGCACCCTGATGTCCGGGTACCACCTGCTGCTGCTGGGCGCTTATCGCCCTCGCTGCTGTTTTTCTAGGCTGTGCACAGGGTCTGACATATGATCGGCGCTCAGTCTGATTGTAGATAGTGGATGCATACATAGGCTTCGTTCCTTCCCTTGAGTTGGATTCGGGTCTTGGGAACCCCAAGCCTGACCATGTAGTGACTCGGGCATGACTGAGTGACCCATGTCCGTGGGATCTTAGACCCTTCGTGCCACAGGGTCGCTTTCTCCAGACCCATCTAACCTTCATTTGGGGAGTACCTACCAATGCCAGGCACCTGCTAGGCGTTTATGCACGTTATTGATTTTCTCAGCAGCCCCGGAGGTAGGTATTGCTGTCTTTATTTTATAGTCTGGTTAAATGAAGATGTTGAGAGGTTAAGGAGCTTTTTTTTTTTTTTTTTTAAGATTTTATTTATTTATTTGACAGAGAGATCACAAGTAGACAGAGAGGCAGGCAGAGAGAGAGAGGGAAGCAGGCTCGCTGCTGAGCAGAGAGCCTGATGCGGGACTCGATCCCAGGACCCCGAGATCATGACCTGAGCCGAAGGCAGCGGCCCAACACACCGAGCCACCCAGGCGCCAGGTTAAGGAGCTTTTAAGAGCCTTGCCTTAACTCGTCCTCAGCTCCCTCCCTCCCTTCCGTGGCTTTCTGTTGCCTGACCCTGACCTAAGCCTTGAGGCAGTCCCACATTGTGGGGGTAATTGCCAAGAGGCGTGTGTTCAGCGGTTAAGTCACAAGAGGTCTGGCTTGTTCACGTGCATCCTTCTTGTCTGGAGGGGTAAACTGAGGCAGGTCACCGCACTTGGGGGATCCAGCCATATCTGAGCACCGGGCTCTCTCGTCCTTCTTCCCAAACCTCCAGCTGGGCTCTGGCAGGTGGGTCTGGGCACAACTGGGCCCCCTGCTGGGCAGGGGCGCTAATGCATCCTGAGGGCCACCCTACAGCCACCTGCCCTGAACAAGTCTGTTCAACTCCGAGTCACTTTCACCCGTCCTCTTGGTATCGTGTCATGGTAGCCAGAGCGCCGATCGTGTCAGGAGTTTAGGTGAAGAACGTGTTGGAAGGGTGAACCCCAGATAATGGGGCTGCACCCCACGCTCCCTTCTGCTCCTCCCTCCCTCCCCTTTGCTGCCCTCTTTTCTCGGGAGTTGCGTGGGTCAGGACAGTCACACACAGCTCTCCGATGTCTTCGTCCCACGCGGCCCTGCTGTTTGCCTCCGGACTAAGGCTCACAGACACCCATCTTTGGTGCCAGCGAAAGGCTGATGCTTCTGTTTTGCTGAGCTGTACAGTTTCTGAGCTGGGCCTCTTTTTGAGCTCCCCTCCTCATCTGTATTTGCCGGCACAGGAGCTCCTGTTCCCATCAGATGAGTCAGGGGAGAGATCTTGGAAGAGTAATTAATTTGAGCAGATGTGTGTCAGTGTCCCAGGAAATAAGAGCTATGGGTACAAGCCACCTGCGGGCTGCTCTGACTGCAGAGCTCCGGGAACAGGTGTGCCTCTCCTTAGGAAAACCCACGAGGTCAAGGCCGTTGGTGTTACCAAAAAACCCATCACTTTACTGAAGTCTTTGCTACTACGTTCTTTAAAATCGGAGCTCTTTTAGTTTATATAAGTGGTTTACAGGTCATTAAGTACTTGACAGAGGGGCTTTAGGGATAGGAAAACTTTATGTTTGAGCTTAAGAACCCATGCCAATTACGCATCCTTTAGAGATGAAGATGAAGCATCTCAGAAATTGTATGTAAGCCCTGGGGGCCATGCTGTCTGGCTCAAATGGGGCTCCCCACATCCTTTCAGAGATGGTAGCCGGGGATTCCTACAGAAATGTTTCTCTTCAGTGATGAACTCTGCGCCCCTTTCCCAACTGATCCCCTACTCAAGGCTCCACCCCCTCGGCTGTTGGGGGCAATCACCGGGCTGAAAAATCAGAGTTCAGTTCATGGCCTTTGAAGATTTACTATCCTATGCTGTTTGTCTAGTGGACTCCCTTTCTGCACCCCAAAGCTCCCTTTCTTACCTTCTCTTACTGGGACCTCCCTGCTCACCCCTGTGCCCTCAGGCTGAGCTCGGCACCACACCCCAGAGCTGGAGGAGGACCCAGAAGGCCTGGAATGGAGCGTCCTCCTCTCCCCACCCCGATCTGCAAGCCTGCAACTCTCACACGTCCCAGCCAGAACTCCGAGGGCGGGTCCTCCCGCGTGTGCTGTGGATCGCAGCCTGTTCCCTTCTCGCCCACCTCCCTGCCGGGATGGGTCCAGCGGCATATGGGGGCGTGCCCTCTCATGGGTCATCTCGGAGAAAGCCACCTACCACTGCCTGCTGAGACACTGAGCTCCAGCTCGGCTCCTTTTCTTGGCCCAGTGACTGAGAACAATGTGGCACACTCAGTCCCCACTCCTTCACCCCCCCAGTCACTCTCCTGTCCACTTCAGTCCTGTCTCTGTCTCCACCACTCTGCCCCCCACCTCCCAGCTTGGGGAGGCCACTGGTAGCTTTCACGTGGCCCGGTCCTGTGGACACTGCTCATCTTGGCTTCTCAACAACAGGGAACCCCCTCTTCTGCTTGGAGACCCTTTCTCCAGGCTCTGGACAGGGTACTCCCCTGGCTCCCTTCCCACCCCCTCTGCTTGTTCCTGCTTTACTCTTGTCTAAATATTGCGGGTCCCCAGTGTTGGCCCCAGGACTTCTCCTCTGTCCTCGCTTCTGCACCCCGTGGTCTTGCCAGATAAGCTCACCGATCGCCAAGCATTAAGTACCATGTATACAGTGATGATTCCAGAGTTCTCTCTTGATCTCTGGTCTTGCAATTCTATCTGTGGACTGTGTGACACTCCATTTGAATGTCCTACAGGTATTGCAAATATACACACACCCAACAACCCAAACTCTTGATTTCTCTTTCCAAATCTGTGTCTCCCTAAATCTTCCTCATCTTCGTAAATGGCATCCACCAGTTTGCAAGGCCAGAAACATGGGAGTCAGCCCTGAGTTCTCCTGTCTCAACCTCACATCTCCTGTCCCACCAAGTCCTGCCAGTGTACTGCCCCTGTGGGTCTCATATTTATACCCTCTCTCCATCCGCCCTGCCACCTACCACCCGAGGCCACCATCATCTCTGACCTAGGACCATAGCTTTCGGATTGATCTCTCTACTTCTATTTCTGCTTGCTGGTCGTCACGGAACACGGCGTTTTAAAACACAAGATGTCGCACGTTACTTCTCTGCTTCCAACCCTTCAGTGGTTTTAAGGATAATGAAGAAAATCCTAACTCCTTGCTGTGCCTTATAAGGCTCTGTGTGATCCGGCCCATCCATGAGATTATCCAGCCTTAGCTTATATGCTCTTCTTGATTGGTTGTCCTCCCAGCAACCCTTCCTCCCATCCTCCATTGTAGCGGAGGCCCGATTGTGTTCAGACTGGGAGAAATTTTCGTGAAAGGGGTGGTGTTATTTTCAGGGGGAGATGAGCCCTTCTCCCCTCCACCTCCACTCCAGGAGGTGACCGTGGTGAATCTGAGCTAATCACGGGGTGCTGTGACTCTGTGGCCAGTGACTGGCTTCAGGGCGGGTGTGGGACTGGATCTGTGCCTTAGGACTTAAGAAATGTCTGTTGGCCATGTGTAGGAAGGATGTGTTGCTCTCATGAGAGAGTTGTACATAGGGGTGATGCCTCCATGGTACCCTTCCTGCTTTTCAGATGTTGGGTCAGGATGTGGTTCTGGACACCATGAGGGGGGACGCTGCCAGCACTGAGGGTGGCAGATGACAGGGGGCTGGTCCTCAAAGACATGGATGAATGGCAGAATCTACCCTGTGATCTACTGTCTCCCTTGAGTGGGATAATAGATGTCTTTATGGTTCCGGTCACTTTTGTAGGAAGACTTCTGTTGCTTGTAATTGACCTCATCCTCGCTGATATTCTTCCTCTTCTCGCTATGTTTCACCCTCATCACCCTATCAGCCCTTGGACAGGCCAAGCTCTCTCCTGCCCCAGGACATTTGCACACACTCTCCCCTCTGTTTAGAGCCTCTCCACCTGCTTTTCCCACGGCCACTCCTTGTCCATCCTTGGGTCTCTCATCGCCCTCACATCACGGCTTTCTTGCCTCTATTATTTTTTTGCTGATACTCTGGTTAGTTTCATTTGTAACTTCTAGAGCATTTTTTAAAAAAGATTTTATTCATGCATTTGACAGACAGAGATCACAAGTAGGCAGAGAGGCAGGCAGAGAGAGAGGAGGAAGCAGGCTCCCCTGCGGAGCAGAGAGCCCGATGTGGGGCTCGATCCCAGGACCCTGGAATCATGACCTGAGCTGAAGGCAGAGACAACCCACTGAGCCACCCAGGCGCCCCTCTAGTGCCTTTTTAAAAGTATTTCTTGTGCTTACTTTTTTCTTCCCCTCTAGACTAAGCTCCATAAGGGCAGAGACCGTATGTCTCGCACGCCACTTCAGCCCAGCCACCTTGCACAGTATCTCATGGAGAGAAGGTGCTCACCTCCTGTGTGCGCATCGGTTGCCTGACTGAAGGAACCGTCTGATCCGTGCTAATTTTCCCGCCTTTATCCTCTACTACTCGGTGACACTGCATGCTTTGTGCTGTAGCCCTGCTGATAGGATAGTTTCTGGAACATTCTGTACTCTCTCTCACCTCCAGACGCTGCATGTGCCTCGAACAGTTCTTCTTCCTTCTCTCAGATACTCCCACTCATTCGTAGGTCTTGGCTGAGATCTCGCCTCTTCCCAGAGCCTCCCTCCCCAGATCGGGAGCTTCAGGATGCCCTTCTGACCCACCGAAGCCCTCACCAGACTGAGGTCCCTAACTGTCTGCCCCTCCCCCCCAAGACTGTGAGCTCCTTGAGGGAATGCCTTCTTCCTCACTTCCCTATCACTGTACCCCTAACACCAGCTCACAGTAACTGTTCAATCCTTAGTTGCCGAACCCAATCTTTGACATTTCTGAGTGCTCACGGTGCGCCAGACATTGTGCTAAGTGTTCAGGATACAAAGGTGAATAAGAAATTGCCTTTATTCTCACATTCTAGAAAGGGACACCGGCCTGTTAACCAGTAAATATAATATAATGTAGTGAGTGTGGGAAAAGGGGTTGTGGGGACTCAGGTGAGGGAGCGTGAATTCTGCCCGGGGAGTAGGACGTGGGGTGCTGGGAGAGCTTCAGAGACAGAGTGGGAGAACAGCTGGAGGGGGGTTCAAGCCCACAAAGTTATTTCCAAAGAGGAAGGGTGACTCTCTGTGTTTATGTGTATTGGTATTTACAGAATGTAGAGAAGAAGGGGCTGGGCTAGGGAGGTATGTTGGGGTGTGTGTGTGTGTGTGTGTGTGTGTGTGTGTGTGTGTGGCCTGTGTTTGATCCCGTTCTCCCCTCACCTGGTGCTCCTTCGTGTGTCAATACTGGGGTGATGGGGGGACTTCGGGACCCTGGCTTGGTCCTTGGCTACTCTCACAGAGCTGGGGACACACCAACCCCATACCACTCTGGTCTCAGGCGACTTTGTCCCTGGGCTCCCTGGTTGCCAGAAGCATCGCTAGTCACCTCAGAGAGCTGGCCCCTTTCCTTCTGCTTCTGCTCCTTACCTGCCAGGTGAGCAGGGACGAGGCCCTTCCTGCTGTGACGGGGTGATGCTGCTTCTCAAGGTGGTGGGTTCTTGAGAGGCCTCAGGGGGGCTCGCGGAGCGTGCAGAGCAGGGTGGGGGCTTGCAATGGCGGATCCCTCCTTCCTCATCCCCTCCTGGGCTGGCTCTACCTGACAGGGGTCTCCTTGCCCTGCTCTTGTCCCAGCCCCCGGCTCCCTGGGCGCAGCCCTGTGGCGAACAGCAGAGTCTCCGTGTAGCATAAAAGCGGTTCCTTCTGCTGCTTCTTTTTAAACAACAAAAATAAAATTGCCTCTCCGTCTTCCTTGGTTGCCTCAGCCGAACGCCTTGCCAACGTGTTTACATTAAGGGATCGGCGGGGGTCCTCTAGGTTGTGGGCTGTGTGTGTTTTTCCTATCTGGTGCGGCTCCCACTTTGTCTAATTTCCTGATATGGTGCGGCATGCTAATTTTTTCTCTTAAAGGTGTGAGAGGGAAAGGGCAATTGTGGCTCTAGACGAGTCCCTCCTCAGCAGCCCCGTGCAGTCACCGCCCCCCCCCCCCCCCCCCCCCGCCCCGTGTCATGCTCCAGCCCAATTAGAAACCTGCTTGGCTTTTAGGAGCCAGAGTGCCTGCCGAGGAAGATTCCTATTCCAGGCCCTAATTACAGCTTGATGGAATGAATAAAGACATTGTGTTTCCTGCATTTTACTTACAGAGTTGCTGATGCAGTGAATGTTGGAGGAAACGTCTCTTTCCTCGGAGAGATTAAAAACCAAGTGTCTCAGCGACTGATCCGAGTGGCTGTTTTGGCGACAGACTCCCTCCTGCCCCTGTGTGGCCCGGCAGTGGAAGCGGACCTGGGGTCCAGAGTGGGGTGGGTCCCGAGAGGGACCTGCCCTTTCTCCTCTTCTTCGTCACAGTGGGAGACCCAGGCTGGATGGCCTGAGTACAAAAGAGAGGGTTTATGCAGTCCTGGCTGTGTGTACCGAGTTTTCATTCATTCTGTCCTATCGCTGTTTTTCGAGGACTTACTAGCCCCACTGGGCAGATGAGAGGCTCAGGATCCTGCCTGAGGTCACACACAGCTTGCAGGGGGCAGGATGGTGGTTTGAAGTCAGCCTTGTGGTGGTGCTGAGTTCATGGTCTTTTTGCACTGGCCCCAGGACGCTTGCCTGGCCTGCTTGGTCCAGTCTGCCCTAGACCTGGGTGGGGCGGGCGGCCAGTTCTTTGCCTTGAGAGTGGCTGGCAGACTACAGTGGTTAACGTTCACTGCATAACAAACCTCCCCCAACCTTAGTGGCTTCAAGCAACAAACTTTATGGTTTTTCGTAGCTCTGCGTCCCCATGGGTGTTCCTTGGGTTTGCACTAGCTCGACGAAAGCACGGTCTGGGATGGCCTCCCTCGGTCTCACCTGGGGCGAGAGCCATGCTGTCTCTCGCTTCCTCAAGAGGTGACTCTGGGCCTCTTCGTCTACCTATTTCATATGCAGATGAAACGTGGACACAGGTACAGACACCCATCCTTCGTCTTCGCAAAAACCCGCCAGCGTGAAGCCCGTCTATCTTTACTCATTCACGAGGCGGTGGAAAGTTCCTAGCAGTGGAAGAGGGACACGCCAATGGAGAACCCTTTCTAGAGCCTCTGTTATTTTACGTTAACTAGTGTCTGCTTGGCCAGAGCAGGTCCCCTGTTGGTGCTCGGATTTAAGAGCCGGAGAAGAGACCCGTTCTCTCCCTTGGAAGGGCTCACGCACCCCATTGCAAAGGGTGTGCATCCCAAGATGGGGAAACTGGGATCGTTTTGCCATCTGCCGTGAAGGGTGATGTTCAGGAGGTTGTCGCAATATTCCTGGTCCTGTCAACCAAGGGCTCAGCGAGGGGGACCTCCCGATCCTCTGTATCTGGACAGGATGCCACCAAGCCTGTTCCAAATAGTTGTTTCTTTTCTTTTTTAACATGCAGGGAATGAGAAAACAACCTCCCGTGGTAATTTATCCACATTCTCATAACCGGCTATTATCTTTCATTATTTTTTATTTCTTGGGACCAGATGCTTCCGATGCCTGGGAGTGCATGTTTGGACTGGGTGGCAGGGCCCATCCCCGCTCCGTGGCTTGTCGCTACAGCGATGGTGGAGGGGACAGCTCTGTGCTGCCTGCCTCCTCATCCTGCCTTCTCATCTCTTCTCTAGGACTCGTGGCGTGTCCCGGTTTCTCCATCCGAATTTTACATATTCCCCCCACTATCTGCGAAACGCAGACCAGAGTGTTTTAGAGGTTCTGAGGAATCAGTGTAGTGATCGAGTCTCTGGGTGTCTTGCCAGCTCCGTCTCAGAGTCTGCATTCCGGGCCCCCCAGCCTCTCCCCTGTGCCTCCAAGGCCATGGTGACCTGTTTTCTGAGTAGTAACGGTTTCCATGAGAGATTTGTGGAAGCCAGTTCCAAGGCCGCCTGCCTTGGGTACTTTCGGGGTGTGGGCCTCATTTCGAGGTTGCTCTGGAACTCTCCTTCCACCAGGGGGACAACAGGGCAGCAGGAAGTATAAGCTCCTTGGGTCTTTCCCCAGCTTTACCGTCTTGGGTCCATCACGGTGGGAACCCATCAAACACAACAAGGCCCCTGAGGAGAACGTCGCAAAGGTGAAATGCTTTGGGGCTGCTTAGCACTATTGGCTGGTTTTTGTTTTTTTTCCCTTCCTGCATTGGCTTGGGCACCTAGCCCTGGGCCTGGCCCAGGAGACGCGCTCCAGAGGGCAACTCACCCTTCGACCCCTGTTCTGGAGGCCGAAGGCCCCTGGTGGGAAGGGGTGGCTCCTGGTTGCCAAGATGGGAGGAAGAGAGGGGGGAGGTGAGACCCTGAGAGTGGGGGCCCCGAGGCTACACCACTGAAGCCTACGTGCTCTGCCCTCAGAGGAACTCCTGAGGCTCCCCGCTCCGGGCCCTGCCTGCTGGCTTTCAGCACCGAGGTTGACTCCTGGTGCTTGTTCACTGTCAGCCTTTATGGGTCCCGTTAGAGCAAGAGAGTAAAAGGTTTTATGAGGGTGGTTTTTTCCCCTTTGTCTTAAAAAAAAAAAAGTAAAGCGTTTTCCTGCAAATTAAACAAATGTCAAATCAGCTTTGTTTGCCTGAATGGCAGTCTTCCAGAAACGGTGCCTCAGGCTAACCCAGGGAAGCTGGGGTTTCCACTCCTAGGGCCTCCCCAAAGGCCTGCCTGTTCCTAGTCAGCAGAGGGCTGGGGCTGGCTTCTTCCTGCTTCTCCAGTCAGGGCTGTAAGAGGTCCTGTCCCAGGAGCTGTTTGTATTATTGAGAGTGAAATTGGGGGAGGGGTAAACCTGTAGCTTTCTTCACATCCTCCAAGAGGTCCTCAGCCCTAGAAAAGATTAAGGGCTCATGAGAACTGGTCCAGCTCTCTCTTTATGGACCAGAAGAACCTCAGGCCCACACAGGGCAAGTGATCCAATTCGAATCACACAGACCCTCAGCGGCTGTTTGTTTATAGATCGGATCCCCATGTTCAAGGGGAGGGAGGCCCGAGGGAGGAGGGGAGGCTTTTTCTCACTTGCGGGCGATTTGCAAAGCAGCTTGTTTCTTAATTGATTGTGTGTGTAGTGGTGGTTCTTTTTGTTGTTGTTGTTGCTGTTGTTGGAATCACTCCCAGAAGTAAAGGGGCTGAGATGAGCAAAATAAATAAGGAATAAACAGGCCCATCGCGTGGGGGAGGCGGGAAGTAAAGGGCCGCTGTGAGTTTGGGGGCGAAACGGATCAGAAGTGAATGGGCTGCGGTAGAGGCTGGGCCGGATGTGGCCTTCATGCAGCCTTAATGAGATGGAAAAGGAGCGGCATCA
This sequence comes from Meles meles, assembly GCF_922984935.1. Lineage (NCBI taxonomy): Eukaryota > Metazoa > Chordata > Mammalia > Carnivora > Mustelidae > Meles > Meles meles. Next base: position 103,626,840 of record NC_060073.1, on the reverse strand, counting down.
ATGATGAAAACCTGGAGGGAGTTTCTGTATTTTCTTTTCTGCCACAGCGGGGCCAAGGGGTTCATGTTTTCTTTAAACGAGGAGCCCCGGGCTTTGGTGTGGCCCCCGACTTTTGCAGGCCCCTGCAGGCCTGGAGGACTGATGTGGAACTCTAGCCTTCCGGGCCATTGATCCTTACCTTTGATCTTGCCCGGGTCTCCTCCTCCCAGCTCAGTCACCCGCCAGGTACCCCGGGGCCGGCTTCCGTCTGCTCTCATCCTTCTCCTTCATCCAGCGCTGCTCCTTAAATTTCTAGCTTGTACCACGTACCGTCTTGATCCCGGAGCTCCTGGGGGCCAGCTCCCCGCAGATGGGCCCCTCCTCTGTGTTACCGTCGAGGAGCTCCTGGGGGCCAGGTCCCCGCAGATGGGCCCCTCCTCTGTGTTACCGGTGAGGAGCAGTGTCTCTGCCACTTCTGCTCTCTCTGGAATGATGGGGATGCTGAAAACATCCTTTTGTGATTTTCAACTGATAAGAGTTTTTGCTTCCTGGGGCCGATCTCCCTTTAGTGGATAAAACAGAACCCTGTAGGAATTGATTGCCTCCCCTCTGGCGCCTCCTAGGCCCGTTCAGGGAGGGCCAGCCCCTTCCTGGGAATGGGGAGTTGGCCGGGTTGAGGCCTGCCCAAAGAGGAAGGAGGAGGAAACTGGCTTAGCATCTTACAGACATTCCCCAGCACTGACGTCATCACAGTCCCTGGGGGTGGGCATTCATAGCCCATTTTGAAGATGAGATTATTTTCTTTATGGAGGCCCAGAGCAGGAAAGGAGCCCACTCCAGTCTTGACAGCAGGAGGCTTGACTACAGGACCGTCTGCACCCAAGGCTCATTGTCCCCATGAAAGGCCTGGGTGCGAGGGTACCCTCCTTTCCTAACTGTGCTTTCATTGGTATCTTGTTAATGCTGGAAATACGCCCATGCGCTCAGTGCTAGTTCTCGTAACAGGGGCTGGAGGCAGAAGAGAAGGAGGAAGAAGGCTGAGGAATGATTTTTGATGGGGAGTCTCCAGAGCAGAGATCACAAAGCGGGAGGAGGGGCTGGGTCCCGTGGTCCTGTGGGCAGACGTGCTGTGTCCGGAAATGCTGCTGCTTTGAAACGACTTTGAACGCCTTTGAGCCGGGCAGACATTTTCCAGTGAGGCCACAGGCCCACCGTTCCCTCCTGCCACCTGCCTGTCTGGGTCACACTTATTGTATTGGCTTGGCTGGCTCGGGAGAGTGATTCTGCACATCTCGCCCCAATTCTGCATTCTGCAGTGCCGGATCTGTAGCTTGAAATTGGCCATTTTGGGCCTACCCACACCATAGAAGTCAGCAAACACGACACATCAGAGCTTTTTATTTATTTTGGTTACTGGCTTATCGTTTGCGCGCTCGTGTACCTGCACACCACTACGAGGAGGCGTTTGCTTTCGACACTTGCTCTAAAAATCTCTCCAATTTGTTCCAGGCATGTTCACCCAAGTTCCTTTATTTAACTCAGTCTCATTCACGTCTCTCAAAGACTCTGCATGGTGGATGTCATCGACCCTGTCTTTGAAGACAAAGAAATGCACGCAGGGTAGGGCCAGAGCTGGAATTCAAAGTCAAGTCCTTTGCCTACAAGGTCAGTGCTGTTTGATGGCTCGGCTCCACTGGTTAGTGGGTTAGTTTCGCCCCCCAGGGACACTCGACGAGGTCTGGGGACATTTTTGGTTGTCTCGGTAGAGGGGGCTCTCCAGGCATCGAGTGAGCAGAGCCCAGAGATGTTGCTAGAGATGCACAGTGTCCGGGACAGCCTGTGCAGGATTGATCCAGCGCTAGATGTCTGGGGTGCCAAGGCTGAGGCCCCCTGGCCTAGCTGGTCGTTCCCCCATGCGTATTTCTCTTCCTCTCCTCTCTTGGGAAGAGATGAGCAAAGTAAAGGGAACTTTCCTCTTGGTCAGAAAGGGGGAGCCGCTGATTGTCCAGCTGAGGCTGATTCCAGAATGGAAGTGGTTCAACCCTGCCTGGTTTACGTCCGGACCTAGGAGCCAAAATAAGACTGGAGAGGTTCAATCGTGCCTGAGCAGAGGGAGTTGGGCCCTGAGTGAAGACATGGAAGGATTTCACAAGAAAAAGAAGTTGGGGGAAGGTGATAATGAGCAGAAAAAGCTCTGTCCCAAGAAGGGGCCAGTGGGATTCTGTTAGCCTTAAAGACTGAGCTGGGGAAAACGTAGGTCAAAATTCAGATGAGAGGTTTAGTCAAAATACAATGAGAACCACATTGGTGGTTCCCAAATCTGCCTCATTAGCAGAACAGGCCAGGTGACTTTAATAAGGGAAAAAAAATGTATGTGGCCTGGCCCCACCTGGGACTTAATTGGAAAGGCCAGGAGTGGGGTCCAGAACTCTGAGTTTTTGAAAATTTCCAAGGTGGTAGTGATGACCCACCAAGTTGGAGGGCCCCCGAGATAGATGGGTGTGCGGGCTGTGACGCGTCAAAATGAGGATTTGAGGGAGGCTAGGAATCAGGAGTCTTTCCTGTACCAGATGCTTGAAGACTTGGCCCACGCCATGCCTAGCTCTGGGCTCACAGCGGGAGGGTGCACGGGCCTTCTGTCCTCTAGGAGCGCTCAGAATGGTGTTAGGCATAGGCAGCAGAGTCTGAGTCATTTAACTCACCAGTTAGATAGGACAAATACTGCTTAGAGCACAGGGTCTTTGCGAAGAGGAGTGCGACAGCCATCAGTAAGTTCCTAGCCGAGCATGGGGCCGCCGGGAATGTTCTAGAACTGGTTCTCAGTGTGGGAGCTTCCTCTCTTTCAGTTCAAGTTCCACGTGGTTTGAGGATCTCCTCTGTGTCCGGGATGTTCCAGGCTCTGGAGGCTACTGAAGGGAGGGAGACCCGGTCTTGATCATCAAAGAGCTTAGAGTCTGGAAGGGAGGCGGGTGTGGAAGGCCCCGAGCTGTCACATGCAGAACGCCAGGCCCCCGTGTACAGAGCGACGTGTGCCCTGCTTTTCCTGGGTCTGGGGTGAGAGTGTACAAGGGCCAGGGGAAGGCGCTTAGAGAGAATTCCTGGGGAAGTTGCTGGATTTTGCAGGAGGAATAAGGTTCTTTAGACAAGGAAGGGGCAGGAGGCTTGTAGACAGCCTGCGAGGAAGGTGCGAGGGTAGGGGGTGGCTCAGAGCAGGTGCGTCCAGGGGGTGGTCTCTGGATCTCACGTTCCAGAGTCTACAGCCCCCCCCCTTTTAAAAAAGATTTTATTTATTTATTTGACAGAGATCACAAATAGGTAGAGAGGCAGGCAGAGAGGAAGGGAAGCAGGCTCCCCGCTGAGCAGAAAACCCGATGTGGGGCTTGATCCCAGGACCCCGAGATCATGACCCGAGCTGAAGGCAGAGGCTTAACCCACTGAGCCACCCAGGTGCTCCCAGGCCCTTCATCCTTGCCCTCACTTTCTCTCTCCCTCCCTTCTTAGCCTCCTGGGGAATGGCACATCTCAGGTGCAGACACTTGAAAAAGTTCATCTGCTCAGTGCTTGATTTATCGGTCAAACCTTCGGTAACCGATTCCCAGTCTCATAAAATATTAAATACATCCATATATTGAATATCACATTTTGATATGTTTTCACGCCTCATTTGCCACCGAAGTCAAGGACAGACTCACATTTTTCATGGCACGGGGCCCAGATTTGTCCTCGTACGGTGTTTTATTATATCCCCTTTCCCATCCCTCCGCTGCGGACCCGCCGTTTCCACTGGAACAGCCACACTGACAGCCCAGCTTGGCCTGGACCTTCTCAGGCCCAGGGCAGAAAGGCCACATATATCATCCCCAGGAAAGGTCGTTTACATAGCACCGTAAACATCTGCAGAAAGGCAAGGCCTCCACCAGCCGTCTCCAGATCCTGCATCAGACGGTGGCCAAGCCAGTGGCAGAGCCGAAGGGGAAGAAGCTTTACGTTCCTTCTTCCCACCCATTCCAGGTCTTATGCTTGCAACTGATGTTTACTGAGCACCTGTTACGTTCTCAGGTGCTGAGCTAGGCTCTGGGGATTTTAAGATGATAAACCGTTGCCTCACCTTCAAAAAGAAATGTATGGATGCCATTCAGGGCACGAGAAAGCCATAGGTATACAGAGAGAGGTGTGTCATAGAGACTACAAGGGTCTAGAGGAAGGCATGGAATTCTCTCGTGGGAAGTATGGGGAGGCAATGGGCGGCAAGAAGGACTCCACAGAAGGAGTGATCCTCGAGCTCAGTGTTGGATGAGGGGTATGTGTGCAGAAGGGACAGGGAGGACACGGACAGGCCTTGGAGGGGGGAAGAGCCTGTTCCTGAGTTGGGAGCTCTTGGTAAGGCTGGGAAGGCGTGCTCAGGGAAGAGTCCAATGAGGTTTGAGGGTGGACAGAGGTGAGGACAGATCATGGAGCTTCTCTGAGGCCGTGAGGATAAAAGGCTCATGGGCTTTTTGGACTGTGTCCTCTGGACAGTGGTCTCTCCTCCAGGGTTTCAGGTAAGAGAATGCGGTGATCAGATGTGTCACTGGAGATGGTTTCAAGCAGGACAGGCCAGTCGGGAGGCTGTTTTTCTCATCTAGGTGGGACACCATGAGGGTAGAAGCAGGGGCAGGAGCAGAATATCACTTTGAGACATGTGGGAAGTGGGTTTGACATTGGTGATGGAGCCAGGATTGGGTGGGCATTGAGGCGGGCTTCCCCCAAGGGCGGAGCCTGAGGCCAGGATTTCAGTTGTAAGAGGTTCGTTTGGAGGCCGTGATCAATGGCAAAGAGAGACAGGGAAGGGAAGGGATCCAAAGCAGGGAGAATTAACGAGCAGGTTACAGCTACAGACACATGGGTTCAATCCCACTGGGGTCTCACAGAGACAGTGGGGGAACACAGCTCTGATGTTTCCCACCCAAAGGGCCAGGAAGTTGGGGTCCTCATCGTGTAGTTCTCCCATGGAACTGGCTCAGGTTGAGTCTGTGTTGAACTCCCCAGCCCTGCGGTCTGCGGGAGGAAGCCCCCTGGACTGGGAAGTCCAGGTACTTGCAGTACGGGGATGGTGCTTGCTGGGGATGGGGGCAGGGCCCCACCAACACCTGTGTGGTGGGGAAGCAAGAGAGGCATGTCGAGAATGATTCCCAGGACAACTGGTTGTGTGGTGATGCCGTTCGGAAAGAGAGGGTTTGGGAGAAGTAGTCATTTGGGAGCAGAAAGAGGGATGATGAGTTCGGTTTGGACATGTTGAGTTTGGGGGGCCACAGGGAAGCGTCTTATTGGTGCAAGCAGCTAATTGATGGGATCTGGAATTCCGGATAGGGATATGGGCTCGAGACACGGATTTGGGCTTCATTTGGGTAGAGATGCAACCAAAGCCATGGGGTCAGAGGAAGTCACAGTATCATAAGGGCTAAGAGGAACAGGTGACTAAAGAAAGAGCTGGGGAACACGAGCATTTATGGAGGAGGAAAGCTCAAACGCCACCCGAGGAGTAACTGGACAGGTAAAGGACACACAAAATCAACCCAGGGGACGGAGGGAGGCAGTTTCCAGGAAGGAGGTGGTTGGAGGCGACAGGACCTTCTGAGAGAAGGTGCAGTGAGGTGGGGCAGAAGGCGTCCGTGGGGCAGTGAGGGGGTCATGGGGCCTCTTGGGGGAGCATTTTCAGTTCAGTGGTGGGAGCAGAAGCTCAGAGCAGAGGCAGCTATATGAAGTTGATGAGCAAAGAAGTGGCAAGGTCAATGTGGCGTTTTAGAAGATCATTCTGGAACTGGTGTACAAGATTGGAGAGAGGGGAGGCAGCGAGAGGGCTGCTTCAGGCATCCTGGATCCTGGCTTGGAATGGAGCAGTGGGCTTAGGAAAGGGGAGACAGATGGGCGGCAGCTTGCGAGGAAGACCTGATGGGCCTCCAACTTGCTAGGCTGAGCGGGGCCCGTTTGCGGTGGCTCTCAGGGCCGGCCCCGCCGGTCACACTCGGCTGGGAGCCTGCAGACTCCGCCGTTATCATGAGCCTGTGTGCGTTCTGGGGCTGAATGCTGTTCCCATTAATACACATAGTCGCTGCCCTCCTCCTACTGACAGGGTGACCTCGGCCATGCCCCTAACCCCTCTGAAGCTCACAGTGTGGAGGAGGCCATGATGCCCATCTCGCCCACCTCCTAAGTCGTGGGGCTCAAGTGCCTGATCTTTTCAAAGTGCCGCACAGGCTTGTGTGGGTTTTTAACTATGGACAGAAGGAGCATTGGGGTCTGTATCTTTGGAAGGCCCAGGATGGCGTCCACTGATCCCGACCCTGCTGCCTTCTGCTCTGTTTCTCTGCTCACTGGGCTCTGAGCCCCCAGATGTCCCCTTCTGGAAGCGCCAGTGTGTGCTGACCTTGGATGCTTCCACCTCAAGGTGGACAGGCCTGGCTGGATGGCAGTCTGTGGACAAAAAAAGTGACCTGCCAGCAGGAGCCCTTTTCTCTCTTCCTTCTTCAATTCAGGGCTGGTCTGCACCCCACTGGCAGGGAGATGATTGAACCTGATTTGCTGAAGTACAATAGCAAATTGATTTTTGTAGCCACCAGTGCCTGTAGCAAATTCCGAGTGAAGTTTGGAGAGCGCCATTGTGGGGTAATGACATTTTAATTGTGTGTCATATTTGGTCTGGCTACAATTTGGAGGCCTGGGGCAGAGGCCCAACCCCACCTCCTCCCTCCCTCCCCCTTTCAGCCCAGTCTTGTTTTCCCTGATGGGAGGTTCTATCCCCTCTCCCAGCGGTCTTCTGCTCCGGGGATTTGGGCGCTGAGCAGCTGGGGGGTGACATTGGGGCCATAGCTGGACATAGCTGGCTCACATGTCCCCCCTTCCTTCCTCATCCTTTGTCCTTCCTTCTCTGCTTCTCCCTTCTTGCTCTCTTTGTACTTCTTTACACACCTGCCTCCTGCCACCTTGCCCTCCTCTCGCCTTGCCCTCTTCCACATTCTGTTTTTTGCTCCTTTGTTCCTCTTATCTCTCCTCTCACCTGCTCTGTGATCTTGGTCATGTCACTCACCCTCTCTGAGCTACAGTCCTCTCATTTATAAAACCAGGTGGTTCAACTCGGTGGGTTTGTTTCCTCCATTGTCCCTCTCTCCCTCCCCGTGCCTTCTCCTCCCTCTTTGGATTTCTTCCTCTCACTTCTTGGATTTAGTTGCATTTTCTTATGACCAGCCTGCCTTTAGGCCAGCCAGCCGTGCTGTCGGTGGGGAGCAGGACCTTCCCCTGTCCACAGTACAGGTGGAGGCCCAGGCTGCTTTTTATGGCCTCCGAGCCGTCCACGGGAGAAGGATTTAGGAGGCAGCTGACTGCTCCCCTCCCCCAGAACAGCCAAGTAATTGAAGAAAACATGAATGTTAATGATGCATTTAGCATTTGGAAGTGAGAAGGGTGATTAATATGTTGTAAGTTGTATATTAACACCTTCACGGTGGCATAATGAAGACAAAATATATACTTGGAGATGAGATGGTTTATTCTTGTGTGCAGCACTCCCAGATCCCAGCCTCTCAAGCCTGAGAAAACACGGCGTTGCTGTGTGTGCGTGCAGGAGAGAGTGGGTGGAGGGACAGCTTTCTGGCAAAATGGGTCCTGCTAGTGGGCGGCCCCTCCCACCTGTCTCTCACCTGGCCCGGGAGCTGAGAGCCGGACGCGGAGGGCGGGAGCATGGCAGGCGGGGACCTGGGGTCAGCGGAGGACCAGATGGCAGAGAACACTGTCCTTGAGAAGCAGCCTGCCCAGAGGACAGCGCAGCGTGTTCTTGGTGGCTCGTGGAGTGGATTCTAAGTCTTTGAAGGAGTAAACGGACAGGTACTCTCTTCAGACTGCACCACCGCAGACGGGGCGAAGTGAGGGAAGATGATGGACATAGGAACCCCCTGGGGCATCTTGATCCTCAGGGACTTGGGGATTTGCCCACCCTGCTCTGAGGTGGTCTCCTCTCCTGGATGGGGGATCCTTGCTAAGTCACAGGCTGGTCCACGTGAGACACACTGATGGGAATTCTGACTAGCTTCTTGTCCCCTGCCGATGCCTCAGGCAGACCTTTTCGATGAGAGCCAGAGTCGGAGAATGTCAGAGGGGGAATTCTCAGAAGAGCCTCTAGTCCCCATCTCATGGTTGACCCTTGGAAGTGAGGCACAGCTTAAGGCAGAACGGGGAGAGGGCCGGTCCCCTTGCTTGTTCCTCCGGGGTGCTAGACCACAGTGCCGACACGGGAGCCGGGGCCACTTGACCAGGTCGCTCTTTTCGCTGCGTGGACCTGTGGAGCGCTCAGTTATCCAGGGGGCCAGGGAGGCGTTCATTTCTGAATTCCCCTCCCCCCCACCCCCCACCGCTACCCAAATTCCGAAGTGCGGAACAGTGGGTGGGTTTGAATCTCAGCGCACCCGCCTGTGGGCTGTACGGCCGTGAGAAAGTCACTTCGTCTCCCGTTCGCTCAGCGGGATAGTAATACTGAAGATCCAGGACAGTTGCGAGGCTCACTTGTATCCCGAACACACACAGCAGACGCGGTTAGAATCCATGTGTCTGTGTGGACGTGTGCGAGGGTGTGCGTGAAATGTCAAGTACTGTTTCGGCCACAAAAGGGAGCCTCCCCCCACAAACCGATGGTACTGAGGGTGCACTCTGATTCGTGGTGCCGTTGTCATCATCGTTTGCGTTCGTGGCCGCAGCCTGCCCACCCGCCTGCTCCCTGTGATTCAGGATTCCGCTTAGTCATGTCCTCTGGGCCCGTCGCCTTGCCCCCCCCACCCCCCTCTGGAGTTTCCCCCCTCGTGTGTGTGCTTCAGGCATTTACCCATCTGTCCTGTCGCCGGAGCGTGCTGGTCTCATCCCCCATCTGACTGTAAGCTCAGTGAGGGCTTCCCCCATCTGACTGTAAGCTCAGTGAGGGCTTCCCCCATCTGACTGTAAGCTCAGTGAGGGCAGAGACTGTGCCTCGCTCTCCCTGGCATCCTCAGGATCATTCTTTGGCAAGTGTTCAATGACTGAATGAGGGATCTAACTGCAGGCGTGGTGAGCTCATCGTGGACCGCAGCCCGCGGGCATGAACATACCCGTCTCGTTTTCCAAGATTAATCCTGCATCCTTCCATGCTACGCAGGGAACAGTGTGCTTTCGGGTCACATGGTCCTGTCGTAGTGATGGGGAGTCTGACACTCCGCTTACCTCTTTATGTGGCTAGTCGTGACGTCGTCAAGAGCTGCTTTCTCAAGACCTGCCCTGCTCACACTGCCTTTTCTGTACAGAATCCCAGGATACGTGATTCGTTCTCCTCCTGACATACTTGTCATTTTGCCTTGTCCTCTGTTCACTTGCTCACACAGCCTGTCTCCCCCGGGGTCTTTGGGGCCCCCATCTCTATCCCCATTGGACACCTCTCACCACTTTGAACTATCAGGGTGTTGGTCTATAATAGGCTATACTGTGAGTATTTCACTGAATGAATGAATGTATGAATGATTCCTACTGTATTTATAGTGCAGGAGCCCATCCACCTGTTACCTCGTTTTTTGTCATGCTAATTTTCTTACTCATCCAGGGTTCTAAGCTCTCAGAAAGAAAGGATCTTTTGAATTCTGTGTCTTCCCAGTCCTGGTCAAATAACGTTTAATGGGTAATTAGTTGCTCATTAATTTCCTCAAATTCTCTGTCCTATTAAGACTTTTGAAGAAAAAAAAATCTTATTAGCCTTGTTAAGGGGTGACAGCATTTGAAAGAATTGACTGAGCCCGACTCCCAGTGATGAAACTTACGGCACGTGGGATTCAACATGATGGGTGGAAATCCTAAGAGTTTTTTTGATCGTTTCCTGACAGGCCCTCATTCCATTAATGAAGGCAAAAGATCTCAGTTAAAGGGAATTATTAGACTTGACAATAGAAGCTGTAAATGCATCCCTCATTAATGACTTGGTTAATTGAGCTGTCTCATTGTGGAGGGTAACCAGCTCTGGGGCTTCCCCTGTGACATCTATGAAAGAGAGAGGGGATCTCCACTCGCTCCAGGTCAGGCAGAGACCACACCACAGCTCTAAGCTGCCACCGTGTCTGCAGTCTTGAGCTAGGGGCCCTGGTGGACATGGGGAAAGAGAAATGACCATTGACAACTTAGAACCCGGGGAGGGGAGAAGGGCCGTGATCCCATGATGCAAGCCAGTGGGTCTGTGCCTGGAAAGACAGTTCAAAACAGTCCCGCATGTAGGAAGTAGAACTTGATATGTGAGCAGTGGGGATGCTGGGGGGAACAGTCATTTGAGGCCAGAAGGGCTGGTCTCTGCCAGGTCATCTCGGAGTGTGAAATCCTGGGAGTGGTAGCTATTATCTTTACGCAGCCATGGTTAGGAGCGCACTCTGGAGGCTGGGGAGACTTCAGTTTGCAGCCGAGCTCAACCACTTCCCAGCTGCTTAGCCTCCGGTCAGTCCCTTACTCCCTGTGTTTCTTTCTCTCTTGTGTGGGGTAGCAGAGTAATCACAGACACACCTTGTTTTACTGTGATTTGCTTCATTGCACTTTGCAGATACTGTGTGGGGTTTTTTTTTTTTTTAATTTTTTAAATTTTACAAATAGAAGGTTTGCAGCCCCCCTGCATGGACAAGGTCTTGTGGTGCCTTTTTTCCAACAGTATTTGCTCACGCTGTGTCTCATTCTGGTAATTCTCACAATATTTCAGATTTTTAAAATTATTATTACATTTTATTTATGGTGATCTCTGATCAGTGATCACAATTCCCTGAAAGTTCAGATTATGGTTAGCATGATTTTAGCAATAAAGTATTTTCTAATTTAGGCATGGACACTGTATTCTATTATGTATTATTATTTTTAAAGATTTTATTTTATTATTTGAAAGAGAGAGAGCATGAGAGCAGAGAGGATCAGAGGAAGAAGCAGACTCCCTGCTGAGTGGGGAGCCCGATACTTGATCCTGGGACCCTGGGATTGTGACCTGAGCCAAAGGCAGTCCCTTAACCAACTGAGCCACCCAGGTGCCCCTGGACACTATCTTTTAGACATAATGCTCTCGTGCACTTAACAGACTACAGCATAGTGTAAACATGACTTTTGTGTGGGCTGGGAAACCACAAAGTTTACTTGGCTTGTTTTTTTGCGATAGTCATTTTACCGTGGGGGTCTGGAACCGCACCTGCGGTAAGTCTGAGGGTTGCCTGTATTCTCTGTATCTTGTAGAAGGAGATGCCTCTCTCCATCTGGGGCTAGAACCTGGGTCTCGTTAATTCATGTCTTAGGCTTTCCACACACGACAGCCAAGGGAAAGGGGACTGTGTCTGTTTAATTAGCTAGTGTTGGTAAGAGCTTTGGAGATACAAAGCTCTCGATATGAGCTAATCCTCTTAATCTTTGTAGGGCTAATGTGTGAATGGAATATACAAGGCACATAGCACGGGGGGAATAGAGCAGGAGTGCAGGGCAGCCCAGAGAGAAGGGGAGGGAGGGAGGGAGAATGTGTACGTGCATTTGCTCACACATATGTTTGTAGGCACGTGTGTGTGCACCTGTGGTTCACACTCGCCTTGAGAGCGCGGCAGAAATGATGGAAGGGGAATACGGTATTGGATGGGATTTGGGGGAACTGCCCTCCATGGCTTCCCATCGCAGAAATTCTGTGATTCCGTGCTTGGTTGGGAGGCGACCCCAGGACTGGGGACAGGGAAATTCCTAAGTTGTGAATGCACATCTGTGTGGTCCAAGGGAATGAGGTCAGAGCCTGGTGCAGGGCAGGCTTTCTGCATGCCTTCCCATTCATTGTCTCAGGATGCCTGGAAAATTTAGGAGTTGGCCTGATGGATCCCTCTGGCAACATTGCCCGCCATGCTGTAGCCTGGACTGGGGAGTCCGTGATCACTCTGGTCTGCTTTGACTTGGTGGCGGACACTCTTTTCTCCCAGGGTTCAGGTTTGGTCCTAAGTTATAGGTGGGTTCACCCTCTCCTCCATTTCCTCCTCCTCTCCCTAAGAAGCCTCTGCCCACATCCTCCCTAGCTTCCTTCTTCCCTCCTTCCTCCTTCCCTCTGCTGGGGGATGAACACAGACCCCCATCACTGCAGGGCCTGGCCCACAACTAGGCTTGCTCCCCCAGAAGCAGAGAGGGCATAAAGATGTAAGTGTGGTGGGTACCTTGGAGCTGATCCCAGGAAACAGTCATTTGCCTGAGAAACAAGATAGCAACGAGAAAGCAGACAGTAACACACTGGATGCCCAGTGCCCTGTCCATTGCGTCTGCGAGAGAGAGAGCAGAACAATGGGCAGGGTATCCCGATGGCCACTGACTGCACATTGTGGCACTGCGTCTGCCTGTGTACATGGGCTGCATGGACTCCAAAGACCAGAAAGTTCTCAGGTGAGCCACAGGTGCCCGCAGCTGGAAGGCCTCTGATCGCTGGTTTGCTGAGTCTGAGGGGCAGTGGGCGGAGTCCTGAGGCTTCTCCTGGCCATTCTGAACCAAGTTATAAGTTGGACCCGTGCTTGGCCCACTGGGGGGAGGATAGCTTCCATGGCCATAGCCCGCTCGCTTGTGGATGGCACTAGCCTCCAGATTTAGGAGCGTTTCTACAATTTTTGTTGCCCGAAGAGCCTGGCAGTGATCAGACTTAGGAAAACTGCGAACAAGTCATCATTTCTCCAGGGGTTCCTGTGTGCCAGACGCCGTGCAAAGGGACTCTCCTGTGTACCTCATCTTAGTTCTCACGGTATCCCATGAAACAGGTCTTGTGATGCTTGTTTTCCATTTGGGGTGACTGAGGTGCGGGTGGGTAGGGGATTTGCCCCTGTTCACACAGCTTGGAAGAGGCAGATAGAGGGCCCTGACCAGGCCCTTGGTCCTGCCCTGCACAGCTCTCCCGCCTCATCGCAGGCTCTGGGAGCTGGCGTATGTGTGTGGGTGGGCCAAGTCTGTGGGACTCCTTGTGCAGACGCCCGATGGAATTCATCTAAAAATCTGTTAATTACCCCCTGGATTATGGATCCATTGGTTTGTGCACCTGGAGGGATGGCAGCTGCCTTTAAGCCAGGCTCTGAGGAATGGCCCAGCCTCTGGCCCTTTGATGAATTTGTCTCTGCCTGGCAGGGCCTGGCAGCTGCCCGAGCCCTGGTCTCTCCCCCATTCCAGGAAGCCCAGCCATGCCAGCGTCTGTTTGTCACTCTCTTTGTTCCGGGGAGCCCCTGGAGACCTCTCAGGAACACATTCTACCTGTTGGGTCTGGCTGGCACTCTCTGCCCCCAGGGCCTGCTACCAGGACTGCCATCGGGCTTCGGGATTGTAGCTCACGGACAGGGGACCCCAGGGTCCTCTTTAATTGGGTGCTCGGTTTTCATTTGAATCATACAGCTGAGGAGCCCTGGAGTAGGAGATCTTGATTTAAATCCCACTAATTGCTTGTATGTCTTTGTACTCTTCTTCTCTGGGCCCTAGTTTCTTCGTAAGTGATGGAATCCTGTATCCCTTCTAGCGCTCCGATCCCTCAGGGAGACGTGGGATGTGACTGGGTTACACAGAGGGAGGCAGTTAACAGCTATTTTCAGGCGCGTGTCTCTGTTGGGTCACAGCTGTCCTCCAGCTGACTTCTCAAGCACCCGGGAACCTTAGAACGGTCCCAGAGACCTTGGATCCCACCCGTCCTAGGAGCTTGAAAAAACTGCTGGCCATCGATCTTCATGGGGATGAGGGGCAGAGGGAAACCATGGAGATCTGTGCACGTGTAGTGTAGTTGGGAAGAAGGGCTGTGGACACAGCCAGATTTGAGCCCCTGGAATGTGGACTAGTCCCAGGAACGGAGCGGCCAGTAGTATGGACCAGACATGATGGACTGTACCCGCCGGGCTTCTGGGTCAGTAATCCCTTCACTGAGGGATCCCCAGGTACATCTGAGCCAGAGCTCAGTCATAAGGACAGCGCTGGAGAACAGAGCTTTCATAGGGGTCCTGGGGAAGAACCTGGTAGATTGTTCTTTCAAATTGGCTATGACAGACATGGGCCTCAAGGAGCCATTATGAGCTTTCTGTCTCTCATCAGATGGAAGCTGGCTACTTTGTTCCAGAAGATTTGACCCTAAGCTGTTCAGCCCGGGTGGATAGAATTGGAGGTTGGCCCCTACGGGGCCTCAGCCAGAGGGCACTGGGCTCAGCTAGCATGCCCGAGTGCCATCTTCAGCCCGAGCCTGCCTTCAGCCCAGCTCTCTCTGCCCCATAGTCTCTACCTCCCCAAAGAAGACTGCAGCATCAACCAAGCACCTGTTAGGGGCCTGGCACTGTGCAAAGCCCTAGGGGATTCCCAGGTGGATCAGACAGAGACCCTTCAAGGGGCTTAGCTCCTGTGGGCAGAGACAGGACATGTGCACGTGTTCCTGGCGCCCATGGAAGATGAGCCCAGAAGAGGAGAGCATGCCATGGACTGGGATATAGGTGAAAATTCCCCAGGATTTACCAGGGTGAGGGAGAGGTGGGAGTGGGGTTCCTCTCTAGGGCAACTGCAGAAGCAAAGATGGCAAGATTGCATCTCTGCCTGGCTTGAATGAGGGCTGGGGGAATGAGGTTAGGTCTGGAACAAGCACCAGGAATCAGTGGGCAGCTCTGGCCAAGGGAGGCAGAGCTTTGAGTGGGCTGGAGATGGACAGACACGAGCCACTGACTCCCGCCCGAGGGCCATCAGAGACCCAAAGCCAGAGGGTGAAGCCAAGGGGATAGTTTGAGGGAACAGACGGATTGCAGACATGGGGTCAGGCTGTTTGGATTTTTACAAGATACCCCTCGGCCTCGGGCAGTGAGAGCTTTTCTTGCTCTGAACATGCTGTGATACACTGTGATGACCTAGGCAAGTGATTCCAGCACCCCCTTCTGCGTCAGGCTATTTTTACTGGGCTCTGGGGGTTCCTCGAAGCCTCCTCTCGCCTCCGTGAGATGCGTCGGCGGGGGTGGGTGGGGGGTATTCCCAGGGTGGTAGTAGGCGAGTGTCCTATGACAGTCCAGCGAAGTAGACATCATTACCCCTCCTGTACAAATGAGGCTCCGACCACAGTTAAGTTCCTCACCCGAGATCGGGCAGTCAGTAAGTACAAAAGCTCAAATTCCAGCCTAAGCCTGCCTGACCCCCAAACCTGGATCCTCAGCCCTTATTTCAGGGCTGGGTAGCTCAATGCTGAGAAAGAGGCCTCCTCTAGCCTTGTCCCTGTTGCCCCAGATTGGCTGAATTCTCTTTGGCTGCGTGTTGCCATGGAGTTGTCTACACAGCCCACCCAGTCCAAAGCCCCTGGCAGCTCCAAGAGGAACACGGTCGATCTGAGTCCCGGGTAAGGTAAGGAAAGTGGCCGGGGCTCTGCGGTGAGTCTGGAGGATTGGCTGGTGATCTTGAGAATCCCCTCTGCAGCCATGCTTTCTCACAGTCCATCCTGCTGTCTCTGGTTAGCTGGCTGCTTGGATGCCTGCAGGCCCTCCTGCTAGACAGGATCAGGGGATCAGGCACTTGGAGCTGTCAGGGAGAAATATTGGAATCATTTGAACAGGTAATCGTAGGATATTGTGAGCTTGTTCTGTGCAAGGAAAGCTCATTGGTGCAGAAACCCTCTCCCGGATAATCCATGGGCACAAGATCTAAGGGATTTCCTGTGGGTTGGACACAAAGGAGGCTTGTGTAGGGCCCTGCCAGTGGGCCAAAGGCCTTGGCTGGAAAGAGGCCCGTAGGAGTGGTAGCCATGGTGCCCTAGGGGCCAATGAGAGGTCATGGGGAGTTGGAGGTAGCATGCCTTTTCATTAGCCTGGGAGTTCTAAGACTAAGATCTGGTCCCACCTTGGTCATTTCATTAACCACGTCACCTTGGTCAAGTCAATGTTCTTTGGGCCTCAGTTTCCCCTTCGCTGAAACGAAGAGTCTTGCTTGCATTGTTTTAGTCCGTTTGCTCTACAATTCTGCCATCCCAAAAGTTCTCAGTTGGGGCAGCAAAGGGGTTTGGTACTACCTAACGCAGCATGGGATATGGCTTGGGCCTGTCTCTACATGTGTCTGGTTATCATTAACCATAACAGCAAATATGCGATTACTCACATTCCTTGAGTTTGCGGTACCTGGTGGGCTCTGCTGGAAGGGCATGATTTCATGTCCGCTTCACAGCCCTATTCTAGAGCAGGGTGAGTGACTCGCCCCAGGCCACGTAGCCTGTAGGGGGCAGAAGTGAGTTATTTGTCTGTGCTTGGACTCCAAAGCCCAGGACCTTTGCCACTGGGCCGGTTTTTCAGTCTCTATGAAGACAATCCCTTGCAAGAAATAACGTTTCAGAGTCAGCCAACCCAGATGACCCCCAGAGAGATATCTTATCAAACTCAGCTACTATGTCTGTGTGCTTTGACAGTTCTGTCTTCACCACTCTTGGCTTTCTCTTTTTGGGATATCATTATCGTATTAGTTTCCTGTGGCTGCTGTAACAGATGACCTCAGACTGGGTGGCTGAAGACAGCAGAAGTATATTCTGTCACAGTTTTGGAGGCTGGTTGTCCAAAGTCAAGGTGTTGTCTGAGGCGTGCTCCTTCCGAAGGCTCGAGGGGGAGAATCTGTTCCATGCCTCCCTTGCAGCTTCCGGGGGCTTCAGGCCGCCATTGCCTTTGGACGGCGTCCCTCCAGGCTGCCTGGCCATATCCTCCCCTGCGTGTCTGTCTCCTCTAGATACAGGTGATTACGTTCGGGGCCCACCTGATAGCCTAGGATCAGCCTTCCCTTTAAGATCTTTAACTGAATTAAACCTTTTGCCCTATAAGGCAATATCCCCAGATTCCAAGGATTAGTACATGGACTTAGTTTTTGGGGGACCCCCCCTTTTATCTCACTACAGTTAGGGACTCGTGAATGGTTCAAAGTGTCTCCATCAGTTATCCTCACTCTTCTTCTTGAAGCTCAAATTGTCCTGTCCTCAGCCAGACGGAGCCCCTTCCAGTCAGCCCCTTGCTCATCAGATAGGATCCCAAACTAATATAACATTGTATGTTAATTATACTGGAATTTTAAAACGATTAATTAAAAAATTTACAAAATTAAAAAAAAAATTGGATAGGACCTCCATAATCTAGGAGCAGTTCCTTGCTTTCTGGCACAAGCTGGCACGGGCTTACCTGGGCATTCCTCGCCTCTGATTTGTCCAGGTTGCCCTGATTTGTCCAGGTTGCCCTGATTTGTCCAGGTTGCCCTGATTTCTTTCTGTCATGAGCAGTATTTCTTGTGCAGTATAGCTCATTCTAGTTCATTAAAAAAATGTACTGATTATACCTATTGAAGTGATTTCAGGGACCTGCAGTTTGAAAATCACTGAGCTGGGCTCTTCTGCTTTTCCTCGCCCTTCCCACAGATTTTACAAGCTTCTATCCCATTTGAGTGTGAAGTACCCCAAAGATAGGGCGAGATCTCCAGGCACTGGCTCTCCCTTGGCCCCAAGACAGGGTGTGTGTCTGGCTTCTAGCCACTAAGCTTTCTGGGCTTCCTTTCTGGGCTTCAGCTCTCTCCTCCTCCCCTTCCCTCCCTGCCTCCCCCTCCTCTCCCTTTCCCCTGCCCTGCCTCCCTCTGTCCCTCTCGTCCCCCCTCCCCAGCCCCCTCCTCCTCCCCCTTCCCCACTGCTCTACCCCCTTCTCCCCCCTCCTGTCCCCACCCCTCTACATCACTGTGGGGCCTCCGATTTGCCATTCTGAGAGGCTAATGTGAAAATTGCTCACAGATGGCACAAACAATGTGGAAAAGAGCCTCTCTCTTCATTAGAGCAACACAGATAGTGTTTTTAAATGATTAAATTGTTATCGCAATAATTATGCCCAAATCCAAACATCTCAATGTGCCGCTCCGCCTCTCATCAAGGGCTCCTGAGGCCCCCATGGGGGTTCTCGGGGAGCAAAACCTCTGGAGCACCCAAAGATGGGCCACCCAGGTCTTTCTGTGGCCTTCAGCTTGGGACCAAATGGACAGAAATCCGGGCTGAGGGTTTGTCTCCACAGCAGCCCCGCGTCTGTGACCAGGTGCCAGGGCAGGTCCCCAGGCCAGACGCCCCTAAACTTTGGTCTTTGGTGGCCGCCCCTCCCCCAGCAGTCTTTTCCTTGTCCCAGCCCCAGGCTCCGAGCTCTAAATTAGCCCACAGGTGCTCCTGGAGGGCTGGCCCTGTCCACCCCTCTGTGCTGACTGCCCTGGCTTCTAGAATTCATGATCCTCTCAGCACCCTATCTGGAGTGGGGGGGCACAG